>NC_134576.1:86053343-86371676 GCF_050947875.1 Dermacentor variabilis
ATTGAAATGTAGCTATAAGGAAGTTCTCTTTTTATCCCTTTTTTAAAGGACAAATACGTCCCGGCTGCAAGATGATGTGCGACTCTAAGCCCTGTCATCACAGCGGTCTCTGCATTGAAGACTGGAAGAACAACCTGACGAGCTGCGACTGCTCCATGACATCGTATCAAGGGGACATCTGCCAGACTGGTTAGTCATACACCATCGTTACGCTCACATATGACATGAATTGGTGCAAGGTTGGCACAAACTGTGTTTTGCGGAATCACCAAGTGGATAAGCTGTTGTTACTATATCCTCCAGTTGACCTTTGATAACACGTGGGTTTGTCGGTAGAGTTTAAGCAAAACTACACAGCAGGAATTTGGGCATGACCATGTAATGTTTGAGATTGTACATATTTTATATAAGGATGCGACAGGCATTTAACTGTCTACAAATGTGGGAGGTGTTGTGCTCTCCGAAGCCATAACTGGGTCATGTAGTTGCTCTGGCACGTAGAACCCGGGAATTTAAATAGTAAATTTTTAACCATAACTGTGGTGTACAGTAATCAGCATGCATTTAGTGAAATACTGCTTTTTTTTCTTTTAATGCGAAATATCAAACGGCTACTCACACCGCGCTGCACAGGTAGTTTTTTTTTTTTTGGTCAGTCTCAAAAGGACCACTATAGCGTGCCCGGAGTCGCTAAAAAGTGCCTAATATATAACATATACGTGATGAGAAATGCCATATGCAAGAAACAGTAAACACTCAGTGAGGCAGACTTTACGTTATTCGAGAGTGTGCTTTTTCTTTATTTTTGGCACTGGTCTAACCACCGTAAAAGCAAAACAGTTGCGTTTATCAATCTTCGAGCATACTTAAGCATTGCCAATAACAAAGTACGAAACGAGATCTGTCAAGACGTATATGAATGAACCAAGAGGGCGCGCCCTGGCGCGCGTCTCTAACGCCCAGACCACATTGCTCCTTGCGCCGGCCGCGCCTCGCGAGGAATCGTGGTTTGCATCCACAAAGACGCGTGACAGTGCGCGCTCACTGGGCTCACTCATAGAGGCCTTCGAAGACGCCACTTCGTACTTTGTTACTGACAGTGTTTCGAAATGCTTCGGTCTCTATAAACGTAATTGTTATATTTTGAGAGCTGTTAGATCAGCACAAAAAGGAAAGAGTAAAAGGAAGCTTTAGCTCGGGTGCTCCTGTCTAAATATGTGTGAAAGAATTCGTTTTTCTCTGCAACCACTGCACCAAATGTTTCAAGGTTTCTTGCATTTAAAAGAAAATCTTGAAATCTAGTGACGGTTGGTTTCTAATTTTTTATTAGGTTGCAACTTTTTTAATGAAAATCGGCAAAAATCTAAAATTTTCCTAAAACGACACTATCAAGCTTACGACTCTGTAACTCAGCAGTGATAAATTATATCACAATTATGTTAGTTGCATCTAATAGTACATCTAAAGCGGACAAAATTAAAATGTTGCACATGAATCTCAAAATACTTTAGTAATACATAGATATAGCTTTTGCAGAACCCTTGTACACAACGTAACAAATTCAGGTAATATATAAACTGGCATATCGAATTTGTGCGCTTTGAATGATCTAATGGATGCCGTGTACAAAACCACGATATCTGTTCTTAATGCAGAGCTATTAACTTCTAAACTTCGTGCTTCTATTTCTTTTCAAATTTTTGTATTCTTGAATACCTTTTTAACAAAATTCAGGTTCTAAATCGAAATTCCGCTTCCAACAGTCACTAAAATTCTGCTTTCTCTCTAAAATGCAACACATTTCATTAAAATCGGTCCAGGGGTCATCTCAGAAAAACGTTCTTGTGTTTTACATGTATTGGAATAGGCCGCGTTAGAGTCGGGCCTGAGCTCAAGCTTCGTCTTAAAGCACTTTCTTGCATGATCTCAATCTGCTTGACCGACTGTTGAATGTACCGCGCCGTAGGGCTGCATAGCTGCGCCATAGCCAGGCGCGATGACGCGAGCCAGCCCGAGTGCGCGATAACGGAGAGGAGCTGTTCACCGAGATCGCGCCGCGTTTCGACGCGTACGAGCCGTGCCGCACTCTCTGCGCATGCGCGGGCGCGCGGACGCGAGCTGGCGCGCGTCCGGAAGCGTGCGTGTGGTCTGGGTTAAAGCCTTTAGCGCGTTTCTTGTTGACGCAAACTGCCATTCCTCGCGAGGTGGCGGCGAACACAAGGTGCGCGGCGCGAGCTTGCGCGTGTCGGCAAGCGTACGAAGTACGTGCAGGATCATTTCAATCCAGCCTTGCGCTATCGTCGCGTTCCTGTTAAAGTAAAAAAAAAAAACAGACAAATTTACATACAAGCCTATCAAAAATTGGAGGACGCTTAAGCTTCGCCTTCAAGAGTGGAACGCGACAGCGTTCCCGTCGACCCGCCAAGGTGTGTAAGACAATGAGCTACGGCGCAGCGACTACGCGCCCCGCATCGGACGCGGTGAGCGTCGAGCAACGTAGCGTTCGGCGCGACAACGAAATGTGCGCCGGAGCAAGCGACGCACGCCTGAGCCTTAGAAACAGCTCGTTTCTAAGGCAGCACCGCGTTCACTAGAGGCGCTTTTGTACCGCTTTGAAGCATCGAACTCGTGGCTCAGCAAAATAAAAAAAAAAAAGAAACTCGTGGCTCAGTGGTAACGTCTCCGTCTTACACTCCGGAGACCCTGGTTCGATTCCCACCCAGCCCATCTTGGAAGTTGCTTTTTATTTATGAAGTGCCTGCCGTGATTTATCGCTCACGGCCAACACCGCGGACGCCGACACCGACACCGACGCCGACGACACCGGCTTTTCTGCGACACGAGCTCCTTAACGCTATCGCGTTAAAACGAATCTGCAGAGAATCACTAGAGGGTCTTGATGTGAAACCTGTCTTCACATTCGAATTACTCAAATGGCGAATACTAAGAGAACATCTTTTTTTACTTGCGGGGCATCACAGAAAACAGGCACTTATTGTTCTGTAAAGGGCGTTTTTTTATGTCATGCACATCTTTTCACCAAGAAAGCTATAAGCGCAGCAAACGTGGCGTTTTTTGCAAAGGAGCTCGAAGTTGGCATACTTTGCGCTAATAACGTGAGCTTCAGGAGACTAATTAACAAACAATTATTAACACGTCATTTGTTAGTGGTTTGTGGACAGTTGTGTAAATGAGAAATTTGGAGGCAGTCACATCTAACTGCATTCACATTTCTTTAAGGAATTTGGAAGATCGCATTTTATTCGAGGTCCTCATGCTCCCATTTCAAAGCTCATTCAAAGAAATATCGAAACCAAGTGCGCCTAGGGGTTACGTCAGATGGAAACGCCCCGTAAAGGAGTGTGGGAGGATAATGACATGCCTGCGGTGAAACCGAAAAGGCTCGCGCCGGGCGGGAGAGATGGCGCGAGCAGCGCGCGCAGCTAGAGCAGTGCGCTGACCCCGGCTACGGAGCTGGTTACGGCGAGGGACGACGGCGCCGCGAAACGCAGGAACGGGCGCCACAGAGCTGTGCTCTAAAACAGCGCGCAGCCGCACATTGACGACTCGAGGAGAGGCCTGATCGAGCCTGCTTTCCAGGCAAAGCGTGCCGTATCAGCGGTTGCCAGGACTGGCCGAGACGTTCAGTTTCAAACTACGCCGCACATTTCATCGTGACGTGCTTCTTTTTGGTATGCTAGTGGGGCCGCTTCCTTTGCGCTCCTAGCGCGTTCGGTTCCGATATTACCTGGATTTGCAGTTGAAATTTCATTATCGCTATAAAAAAATTTGCGCGATCTTCGAGATCTTTAAGAAAATGAACGTGCATTAAAATGGGACTGCCTTTGATTCAGCCATTCATATAATGCGTGCAAGGCACTAGCAAAAACTTTAATAATTTTCTGTTAAATTTGATTCTGAAGCTCACGTTATTAGCGGCAAAGTAAGTCTGCCTCACCTAGGAGCTCGTCTGCATAAACGCCACGCTCGCTGTAATGATAGAATATATATATATATATATATATATATATATATATATATATATATATATATATATATATATATCATCATCATCACCAGTACAGCTGCGCTGTGCGACATGGCAGACGTGCGCCTTTGCGGATTTCACAAATGGCTGCATCGTTTTATTACAAATTACCATCGCTTATAATATTACTAATGATAACAATAAAAATGGCAGTGACGTAAAGCTCTCAAGTTGTGCTTGACCACTGGATTCTTGCTACTTGCGGCGCAGATATCGGAGCCCAGTTTGACGGCAAGGCTTGGATCGAGTACATGTTCACGCCCGAGACGACAGGGCAAGACCGGATATCCATTGCGCTTGCGTTCTCTACGAAGGCGAAGGCAAGCGTACGCCAGGCGATCCTGCTTGTGCAGTACGCGCAGAGGTTAGCGAACTTCTCATTTCTTTAAAAAGTTTTCTACGGGAAGCGCACGATATAACATTTCCGAACCACATTGCTTGTTGCATTTGTCCGAGGTAATTGTCTCGTTGAAAGGCACTATGTTTAAAAAAGAATGAACGTAAGTAACGGGGCATGCAGCTTTTAATGCAACGAGGTCGTTCGAGCTGCATGCGTCGAGTGCGTACGACCTCGTAATGGAATTACTTTTTAAGATAATTAACAGATGATCTTACATGCCGTCGTGCAATGAAGGAAATGTATGCCAAAAACTTCGAGGTTCCAGTGAAATATATCGGCTACTAATGCAAGAGTGAAATTTCAGTATTTATGGAGAAGTATCTCCTTGTTTTGCATCTCTAACCGGAATTTCTCTAGATTACCCACACGCTTAAATCGAGAAGCTAATCAGAAAATCGTGCGCAAACTTTCCCGTCTCAATACGCTCCTATAAACCGTCAGCGTCACTATACCTGACAACCCGGAACGGCTGTCAGCGATACTTGAAGCGACGAACTTACCAAGGAGGTACTTCCCTGGTTCCAACGACTGTCCTTATGCGCTGCCACATTCCTTTTTGGTGATTCGTGTGTATCGCTCGCCCTCTTTTTCTTCTTACACCGCAGCCAACACTACGTCCTCGTGGCTGTCACACCGGAAGGAGCGCTACAGATTCAGGAGAATCACGCGTCGGCGAAAGGTAGACCCCCTTTTTAATGACGCATGGCCCGCATTTCAGTCATTGACCGTGTTTTTCACAAGCCTTTCGTACAGTGTTCGGAAAGCAGATGGGCAACTTCGCGGACGGCTTCAGGCACTGGCTGCTCTACCGGCGCGTGGAGAACGACGCCCGAGTTGTGGTCAGTTCCTTTTACTGTTTCCTTTCTCTTGACAGAATCACTTTCGGAGCATCGCCTACGACTCTAAATTAAATTGCGGCGTTTTACTCGCTGAAACCACGATCTCATTGTGAGGCACGCCGTAGGGGCGACTCCGGAATAATTTGGGTGGGGATCCTTTAGCGTGCAGCTAAATCCCGCGAACTCGTACTTAGCAGCCCAACACTATATAGCCACGATGGGCAACCACGGCGGGTCATCGCCTACGACTCTGCTTACGAACATGCGCGCCCTCATGTCACTGTGAAGGCGAAAGCTAACGGTCGCTACTCAGTCAACCAGTCAATGAAACCCTTAAGCAAAGTATTGATATGAGCTTGTTGCTAACTCACCGGAACAGATTAACGGCACAAATAAAATACAGGGACAACGAAACCCACAGGGCGAGCACCGACCTCCTGCTACTGTACGTTTCTTTCTTTTTAAGGATGACAGTATATATAGCTGTAAAGCAAGCATGGGAAACCAAATGCAAGAAACACTGGTAATCGTACAAGCAGAACAGACAAACAAGCAAACAAAGAAACAAACAGGCAGGCAGGCAGACAAAATTATCTGTGCTACATGGCTCCCACAGACGACGTGAAAAAAAGAAAAACGCCCCGCCCCCTTCCTACCCTCCCCTCAGAGCTCTCCGCGCGGAGGAAGACGGCGCGTCTCCTCCCCATTTTTTCATGCTGGTTTTTCAGAGTTCTTTTATAACTTTATGTGCCGTCATCTAGAAGAAATGAAGTCGGAAGTCAGCGCTTGTCCTGCCGCTGTATTTGTCTTTTAATTGCGTTGCTAAGATGTTAACTGTCAAATCTGTATTTCACTTTACAAGTGTTCCTTTATCCACATTAATAATCTAATAACGTTTTCTTAACGTAATTTGCTGTCTCTTGGTTCGGAAGGGCAGCGTTTGGATACAGATACGGCGACATAATCTTCAACTGCAGTACCACACAACGCGGTGACACAAGACAGCGTGTCGTGTTTGCCTCGTCTTCGTCTCTTGTCATTACCATCCTGTAACGCTGATAATGCATCGTTTTCAAACAAGGACTACCAGAGCAATATGCTTGCAATGAATGCGTTCGCTTCGAACGGCAGAAAGCTGAGCTAGTTGGCAAGGATTGATTATGCAAAAAGGTGAGGCGTGCAGACAGGACACAAGAGAAGAGAAGTGGACAACACGAACGCCGACTATCAACTGAAGGGAGAACTGAGGCGAAAAGAAGTAAGAAGACATAGAACTCAAGAGCGCCAGCTCTGGAATAGTATAATCACGTGTCAGTCGGGTACATGGGCCGGTCTACGTGATCGATAGCTCTTAAGGCACTTAATCTCTTCCTTATGTAAAGTAATCGAAGGCTGACTCACGCACGCAGTTCCACCAATATAGATATGCCATTCGTCTACCATAAGACGCGTATCTTCATTCTTGTGCCTGTACAATATCGCGCATTCGTCTAACTCTGGCGTGCAGTTACAATCTTGGCTATGTAGGGAAAGATTAGATGGCGATCCACAGGTTAACGACCTTTTATGTTCCATTAGTCTCTGACTGATACACCGCCCCGTTTCTCCTACGTAGAACGGGCCACAGCTAAAGGGAACATTATAAACCACACCCATACGACTGTCAGTAAAACTGTTGTTCTTATAGTGCTTCACAGGACAAATATCTGTTCTTCTTTTGCCTTTTACCTGCTCCTTCTTTCTCTGCACGGCAGCACATACCTTACCTAGCTTATTGGGAGCTGTGAAAGCAACATTAACATCATATCTACTTGCAACATTTTAAAGCCTGTGCGATACTGCATGAATGTACGGAATAGCAACTACTCCTTTTTGGTATTACTGCTTTCTGTAATCACGTCCGTCGTCCTCGAAATCGACTTCTTTAGCCGTTCAGCCACAGTGACCTCTGCTACGCTAGGATAAGCTGCTTCTAATAGGCGCCGGATCTGTGAATTAGAATTGGTGCTCGTTTTGTGCATGCAGGATCTGGTGAGAGAAGACTTAAGGCACGACATGGCAATTCTGCTTTTTACTACTTCGGAATGCTTGGATTGAAAATTTAGCAACGCCTTCGAAGATCTTGGGGAGTACTGAGTGATCGTACAGCTTTTAGTATGGATGTAGAAGACCTGTATTACTCCTTGCCGCATGACGAGTTGCTAAATTCCGTAAATGAGTGCATTAGAAACAAGTGCAAGAGTCGGCTTTTATTGACAGATGCAGTGTTTCCACGGCAGCTTTTCTAGAAATTCTTTCAATGTACTTAAAGTCGACGCTGATTGGGTGGAGAGATGGCGTGTTTCTGCAGAAATCAGGCATTTGTATTGGCTCAAAAGTTGCCCCTATTCTTAGCGATATTTTCCTGAATAAGGTTGACAGCTGCTTAGAGAAAGCCTTAGGTGATTGCGTTATCAAGAGATTTCGTTACCTTGATGATTACCTGATTTTCTGCAATAGGGAAGAATTCGATTCCGCTGCTACCTCAGTAAGTGAGCAATTTCAACTTTATTGAGCAGGATTAAAGTTTACCAAGGAATTTCCTCAGCGACGCGTAATTCAGTTTCTAGACATTTCCTTGGTCTACGAAAAAAATCAGCTCTGTTGGCTGTACTCCCCAAGATCTTCGAAGGCGTTGTTAAATTTTCAATCCAAGCATTTTAAAGTAGTAAAAAACAGGATTTCCATGTCGTGCCTTAAGTCTTCTCTCACCAGATACTGCATGCACAAAATGAGCACCAGTTCTAATTCACAGATCCGGCGCCTATTAGAAGCAGGTTATCCTAGCGTAGCAGTGGATACCGTGGCTGAACGCCTAAAGAAGTTGATTTCGAGGGCGACGAACTTGATTACAGAAAGCAGTAATAGCAAAAAAAGAGTAGTGACTATTCCGCACATTTATTCAGTATCGCACAGGCTTTAAAAAGTTGCAAGTAGCTATGATGTTAATGTTGCTTTCACGGCTCCCAATAAGCTAGGTAAGATATGCGCTGCCATGCAAAGGAAAAAGGAGCAGGTAATAGGCAAAAAAAGAACAGATATTTGTCGTGTGAAGCACACTAAGAACAACAGCATTACTGACTGTCGTATGGGTGTGGTTTATAAAGTTTCCTTTAGCTGTGGCCAGTTCCACGTAGAACAAACGGGGCGGTGTATCAATCAGAGGCTAATGGGACATAAAAGGTCGTTAACCGGTGGATCGCCATCTAATCTTTCCCTACATAGCCAAGATTGTAACTGCATGCCAGAGTTAGATGAATGCGCGATATTGTACAGGCACAAGAATGAAGGTACGCGTCTTATGGTAGAGGCATGGCATATCTATAATTGTGGAAGTGCGTGCGTGAGTCAGCCTTCGATTACTTTACATAAGGAAGAGATTAAGTGCCTTAACAGCTATCTCTCATGTAGACCGGCACATGTACCCGACTGACACTTGGGGATACCATTGCAGAGCTTGCGCAGATGAGTTTTGTGTCTTCTTTCTTCTTTTCGCCTGAGTGCTCCCTTCAGATGATAGTTGGCGTTCGGGTTGTTCACGTCTCTTCTCGTGTCCTGTCTGCACGCCTCACCTTTTTGCGTTCGTTTCAAATAACGAATTGAATTATGGGGTTTTGCGTGCCAAAACCACTTTCTGATTATGAGGCATGCCGTAGTGCAAGACTCCGGAAATTTCGGCTACCTGGGGTTCTTTAACGTGCACGTAAATGTAAGTACACGGGTGTTTTCGCATTTCGCCCCCACCGAAATGCGCTTCAAGTAACGCAAAAATTTTGCCATGGAAACGTTCAAACCCTACTATGCAGAACACAAGAGCGGCGCATCTTACGATGCCTTTGTCGGTGAGACACTGCCGTTTTCTTTTCGGTCAGGTCGACGGCAAGGAGTACGTCCTGACCAGCACTACCCCAGACACTTCGGGACCCACGGTGGACATCAGCTCCAGCCTCGTTATCGTAGGCGGAACGAAGCGCGACCCGAGATTCGGCGACTACGGTGACTTCCAAGGATGCGTCTCTAGTAAGTGATTGTCAGTGTGGCCGATCGCTCGTCGTTATCTCCGCTGGTGTGGTGCTCCGCTGCTGACCGCAAATGGTCGCACGTGCGACTCCTTGCTGTGGCGTCCACGTGCCGTTAGAGGTGCCTTTGTGATCGGGAATGGAAACCGTGCGACCCGAGGGCAAGGGGGGGGGGGGGAGCTGATTATTGTACAGTGGCGCAACAAACAGACGCAGACGTGCAAAGAAGAAACGGTGCAAGGGCAGTCTTTCAATGCAAGGTTTTATACCATGTGACGATCTTATACAAAGTGGGACACACCACTAACTGAAGGAAGCAACTAAAACCTTTATAGTAACACATTTACACCACACACGTAAGGTTAAATATCCTTACATCCGCGAGAAGTACGGAAATCAATGCGTCAAAATGTCGTGTGTGGAGAAACAGAAACAAAAAAAAGTGACTGTTTATAGAGTATCTGAAAGGCCAGGGCGGCTATTCTGTTCACCGTGAAGCTCCGCCATACTGTCCAATTCACTATCTTATCAACTCTGTTTGGCCCAGGTGGCTGCGACGCCTCTCTGATTGATTCAAAATGCCACCTTTGCTGAACTGCAGTGATATGGTTCAGATACGGACGTTCATACTTCATTAAGGATACGTAAGGCTGACTTTCACACACCTGCACGTGATTATGAATATGATGCGCTTCATCTGCCTGGTGTGTTATCTCGATTTGTTTGCTTTTGTCACGTGTTTACAACGAAGGCTACGCAAAAGCATAGCCTTCGAGATTTGTATAAGTTAATTAGAGGGTACCGTCGTTGCGGCGTGGACTTTTGCACCGCCGATCGACGTAAATTTTGAAGCAATGCTATATTTCTGTACGCGGAAGGCAATGAGACTCTGCGAAGATGCATAATCGTTGTGCATTGTGACATTCATAATGCAACATTATATTGGAAATGATGAATTTCTAAAGTTGCAAGGCCGTTTGAATCCAGACGGTCGAAGTTTAGGCAAATCCATGAACTCTACTCGTTATTATGCTTGCTGAACCACCATGTTTGCAGCTCCCGTAGACATAGCGCCAGAGTTCCCTCTGGTAATTTTTTTTAGGAAACTATGTCGTTATAGCTACGGATCTAGCATGCCTCAGTGATCACAGAGGAAGGTTTACCACTAGGGACTATATGGCGTAAATGTATCGATGCCTTTGAAAAGGCATCAACGCCTTTTCAATAGCCTTACTTCTGGCTCAACTTTTTCAGCCCTAATGCTAATTGAACGCGTAACAAGGCAGCGACGCCCACGGGGAACTCGAGAAGCTATGTGGCAGGGTGGTACAGGATTCAAATTTTTGGCTACTACCAGCTTGACAGTCTGTTGGCAGCGACCTTTTATACAAGTATTTCATCTCATTGTAATTGGTCGCAAATTGCATATTTTTTTTCTTTTTTTCGCATTTTCTGTCCCTAGCGTAGAGCCGCAATCTGCGGGCCTGCGAGGTATAGCCTTTGAGAGGGACGTGGGCTGTCTCAAAATTTCGCGTGCCCGTTTCAATTTCTACCTCAGCGTCTCCTTCAATCTTGTTTCTATTTCCCAACGTGCAAGGTAGCTAACGGTATTCTTTCCAGTTAACGTCCCTGCCTTTCCTATGTTCTCTCCCTCTGTCTTTCCTCATTTTATGTACACTGTTGTCCGGAGAAATTCGCTGGTCTCGTAAGACCTTCGTCAGTTCTCTCAACGGGTTTGGAGTTATTTTAGTTGGGCCGACCAGACCGACCGGCACCATGCCTATTATCGCTTTCTTTTCGTGCTTGTTTTTTGCACTCCAGACGTGGTTGTGGAGCTGCGGACGCTCAACATTCGCCCACTGGAAACTTACTTCGGCTACCAGAAGGGGGCGCTGGAGAAAGTCAAAGTTTACGGCACCTTGCGGGAAGGAAGGTGCGCCGAGTTCGCCACCATCATCGGAGACAAGACAGAGGCCATCTTCAAGCCGCCAGCGGTAACTGACCTTTTTCATTCAAGAGAGTGATGCCCAAATTGGGTGTAAAATTCTGCGCCATCTGTGGACGTAACGTTTTACTATACTAACGGACGACGTTTCGTGGCAATCGAGAGAATGCTACGGAGGGGAAGCGCACTGGTAACAGCGCTCCTAAACACAGTTCCGCGATCGCATTTGCTTTTTTGCGTGATTAAGCTGGAGGAAAGCAAAACATAAGCATATTGTTCACTAGAACACTTATCCTAAAGACTTAAAGTACAACGATAAATTTGAATTTAATTACTTTCTACTTGGTCTTCTACGACTACAGCAAAGCGAGCTGTGCGTTCTGCGAAACTATTACCAACATTATGTCGATTCACGAATGCGGGCACTTAATGGTGCACGTTCTTTGACACAAATGTAACTGCGATACCGTGCTTTAAAGCTGCTAGTTCCTTCACTTATGTACATCTGCCTGAAACACATGGGGCACAGAGAGTACTAGAAACTCTCGGCTTTTACTGTACTAACAGCAGTTGGCGTAGATCATAAAACAGTCGTTCTATTCTCAATGTCTCGTATTCCGCCAGTAGTAGCGATCACGGAGGCCCCCTCACACACTTCGCACTGCCTTGTTTAGCTAAAATGTAATTTCAGTGTAATTTTTAATCACGGAAGCTGTTCTTTGACGATGCCTGCAATTTGCAACGTACTTCAATGAAAACAATACTTTATTCGGTCAGCATCATTATTCTTTCACTCTCAGTGAGACAATCAGTGTAATTCAGCTTCGACCGAATTATATCGTCCTAAATGAAACAGGTTGTGCGGGTGTGCTGCCAAGAAAGAATTTGGCAAGAAGGTATTCCGTGACGTTTAGCGACGTGTACTGTATAGCTACAGATTGAACTTCACGTTAAAGCGAATTAGGTCAGCCTAATTGCGATAGTAAATATTTGCACGTGCAGTTTTGACACGCAGTGCAGGCGATCCCTGTACGTATACAGGGAATGCAAGTTCACGAGTCCTTGTTCACAGGTCAGCGTACCGGAGTGGCACAAGACGAACCCCGTCCTGGTTCCCTACAAGCACAACTCCTTCCATCCGCAAGCAACCAAACTCCTCTACGCGAAGGCAACCAGCACGCGTAAGTGCACTCCGCAAAACGCATCCTTCTCTTTCTCCGACGAGCTAACTGAGGTTATGCATGTGAGAAAGACGAGTGTTGGCAGTCTCGCGCATTCTGGAACGTTTCTTCACTTGACACTCCACCTCATCTGAAGAACGAGGTGGAGAAGAAGCTTCATTGACACTTCGCGGCAGTGGTTGAGATGCGTAGCGTCTGCCTCACTCGAGAGGCGGCGCTGGGCTCAACTCAGTGGAAGGGAGGAGAAAGCTTCGAGCCTAAGATTGTTTTACATAGCGGAGTGGTTCCTGTCAAGGAGCGGTCGTTAAGGCCGACTGCCTGGGGGCCTGAAATTACACGGAGGCCTTAACATGCTTATCGAGGTCAGAAGGTTGTGGGGCGTGAGATGTGAGAAAAAAACATAAATATTTTCGCACCCTGGGTAACGGGAATCCAAGCCTGCGCTAGTATTTACAAACATCTTTTGTTTTGTCTTACACGAGATTATCACTGTTATTCACTTGTCTCTCGGTGCTCGACACGCCTACTGTTGCAAATCTTTTTTTTTAAAGTGGTCGCCGATTCTGTAACGAAGTCGTGTCGAATTAGCGAAATCGCATCGAATCAGATTGCGTGCGCCACGGGAGCGGTGTTGTACATCCTCGAATGTACGCGAGCAGGTGAGATTACTCAGAAATGTACGTAGATATATGCATAAATAGCCTACGGTATAGAGTGTCCTACTACAATTATGAGAGGAAACTCTGGCGCTCCTCTCGTTCAGCCATCATGGGAGTGATGGTAAGGACATGGATTTTTATTGTCTTCGCGCTTGTGGCTTCAGACGTTCTTGTGGCTCTACTTACTGTGCTTTATCCGCTTTTATCCGCCATAATTTTGAAGTAATATTAATTTTCTAGACGCAGAAGGCAATCAGTCTGTGCGCGCATTCTTCAAAATTGCAAATTGTGGTCCGGTGACGCGATATTTTCTCCACACAATCAGTTTGGAGAGTCACGAAGCATTTTGGAGTCATAAGGACCAAGTTTAGACAAATTCAACTACTAACCATCGTCACCCGCCGTGGTTGCTCAGTGGCTATGGTGTTAGGCTGCTGAGCACAAGGTCGCGGGATCGAATCCCGGCCACGGCGGCCGCATTTCGATGGGGGCGAAACGCGAAAACACCAGTGTACTTAGATTTAGGTGCACGTTAAAGAACCCCAGGTGGTCGAAATTTCTGGATTCCTCCACTACGGCGTGCCTCATAATCAGAAAGTGGTTTTGGCGCGTAAAACCCCATAATTCCATTCAATTCAACCATCGTTCCCACGCTGGCTGAGCCGCTATACTTGGAGCTGCCGCAGACACTAGTGCCAGAGCTCTTTCTAGTAAAATTTGTACGAAACTTTATGGCCTATGGGCTTCAATCGTGAGTTCAGATTCGACAACTGACAAAGGTTGTCGCCGTTGTCATTTGAGTGTCGCCCGTTTTTCTGTACAGGAGTTCGCGCAATAAAAAGTTATATTCTTTCTTATTGCGACCAGCGCGCCCAAAGCTATACGGTAGTGTAGGTTGGATTGCGCAACATTTTGACGAGACACACAAAAGAGAAACGCACAACACAAAGCGCTTGTGGTGTGTGTTTCTGCTCTGTGTGTCTCGTCAAAATGTTGCGCAATCCAGCCTATAATACGCTATACCAACACGCCCAGTCGTCCACCTTGACTATACGGTAGGTTCTTAACTCACGGCTTGGCACTGTCTGGTTGAACGCTGTCGATACACCATATTATGGGCGACTAGCATAGCATTTGTAGCTTTTTACTGGCTAGAAGCACAAACTGTTCGGAAATTCAACTTTTCTGCGGAACACAAGATCCGTAAATCATAGATGTTGACATTACTTGCTGCATAATCCCGGGGCGCGCAAGTGCCCACAAATAATAATGTGATGAAAAAGAGAGGTTCATCTCATGACAGCCATTGCCGGCATAGGGGAGAAGACGAGCGCTCACGCCTTCTATAATGGGCGCTTAATCACGTGACTTACAACATTGAGCACGCGAGTAAACGGCGCGCATTACGCCACCATATCGACCCTCTTCGTGGCGATCTCGTGGGCGCTGCCATGTTTGATCACGTGGTGACGCATCCATTCCTTGGCTCGCGTGCCTCCGATTACAATGGCTATGCGTGACACCTGTGCGGCTTAGCAAACCTTTCTTTCGGGAGATATCATAGACGGTGACTGCGTGGACGACACGAAGCTATGGCCACAGCTTCTGAGAACATGCAAAAGCGCTTTGGAAGCTGATTAAGCCATGTTCAAAGGGCACGAGCAGCGTATATGGCGCTTGTTTTAAAAGCGTGGCTAACTATGAATTCCAAGCCATCCAATATTTCCGCTCGTGGATTGAATCAGGATTAGTGTGTCTTGCGCTTCAGTATTTACACTTGGCAAAAATTTTGAAGCAGCGGCTTGTCACATTTCTGAATCAGTAAATTTCTTTGGTGTGGTCTCTATCTGATTATATGTGCCTAATCGCTCGGGGGTGTGCTCAGTTCAGATATATTTGTTCTTGCTGCGCGCAAAGCTTGAAACGTAGCCGTTTTGTACATTGTAATACCTTGTAGCAAAAGTGTATTATCGCTAGTAACTCGGTTACTCTTGTCGACCGTCACGAAACATTCAGCTTCGAACATTCGTGCGCTATCGGTGTAGTCCGTCATTTATTGTGCGTATATGGTGCGCATATATTCAAGTGTGCCTCCATTCACTTACTGACACGTTGGCGATAGAGTGGGCGTAAGATGCCGTGCCATTTGGGGTAGATGTACGCAGATACTGTGCGAGATATGTTCTATGACGGGAAGCGGCGCTACTCCCTTTGTCGTTCTTTAACGAGCGGTACTCACTCTTGCCGATGTTTCGAGGCTGAAGCAGTTTCTTCGAAAGTTACCGATACAACGTTGGCGGATGAGCAAATTTCTGTATTCTCGAAGAAAGCCGTGCATCTCGAAGTGCTGGAAACAACACGTACGGGCAGTTGTAGCAACGGTCGGCGAATTTGGCTACACAGATTCATTCCATTCCTTAATAGGCCAGTGACTACTTTTGCAACCAACTACTGCACATGTCTTCAATCCACATAATTTATATCCGGCATGATTGGGCACAGTGCGGTAGCGAAAATTCAGTTGCATTTCCGATAGCTGATCGCACAGAAGCAAAATGGAAGCGATAATGGTTTCGTATTCGTGCGCTGTCGCTGAGGCGACATACGGTGTGCCGCCGAAAGCGCCATCTCGTTTCTCTAGAACAAACTGCTCCGCGAAAGGGGTCAATACTTCTCGGCTCACTCTCGCACGCTTTCCATCGTACCCGCTGCATACGGTGCGCGTGGCGCGCTATGACCTTATCGCACTCGAACTTTATGTGGAACATCACGGCGACGGCGCAATCGTGCCTGGATTGTCCGTATAATTGCTGTCGTAGTTAAATATCCCGAATTTCGATTCCCATTGGCTACTGTACATATGTCCGGTCACGCTGTCTTCGCCGTCGGCGTTCTCGCAGGAGTGGCGGTCATCATGGGTGTCGTGCTCATCGTGGTGCTGATCGGGGTATTCCTCTACGCCTGGCGACTGCAGAAGCGTCATAAGCACCAGAAGTTGCGCGAGGACCTCACTTACTTCCGGCAGGGACCCACCTACAATCCGGCACGGCCGACTCCCAGGCGCAAGGTCAACTCACCCGCCAAAGGTTGGTCGACCTTAGGTAAAGAACAGAGAGCGAGACACCACGGGGCGCCTGGGGTGTGGGGTTCTCTGGTCTTTGTCCTAATAGTGCTGCAATGGCTTCATCAAATGTTAACTTTCCCAGTAACAAATCATGCTTGCGTAAAGCCTAAAAGGGGTCACTTAAGAATTGTGCCAGCAGGTGTGGGAGACCGGGCGAGTGTCGACGTTTGCTTCTAAGTGATTGCACACATTTGTCGTTTTCTCACATGATATCGGAAATCCTTGTTTTACCTGTTTGCTATAACTCGTTATTCAGAAGGTGGCGCTGTTCACATTTCATTCTTAAGTGAGCCGCACCGATAGGACTGTAGGTATCTTTCGCTATTTGAAATAACTCTTGCATATTGTTGCGAAGACGCGAAAAAATACACAATGAAACAGTGCACATTGGCAATGCTTGCAGCTTTAGATAATATCATTCACTGAACAAGCTACTTTGTGTCGCGGGTACTACGTCTTGGTATTTAAAACAAAAGTAATGTTTAATATGCATGCAGTATACAGTCGGCAGCAGCCATGAAAACTCCTGGGACTTCTTTGAGTTATCCTTCTATTGTTTTCAGGTGCTCTTTTAACCTGTAGCGCTTTCGTGTCAATGTGTCAATTTCGTGTCAATGACTTCTTTTTTTTTATTTCTATCCTTTTCCTTGGTTCTAGCTGTCAGCTTCAGCCGGGTGAACAGTGATTATCAGCCGGTTCCTCAGACAAACAAGGAAGTGCTTTCGTCGACGCCTCGCAAGTCGCTGGACGTGATCATACCAAAGTCTGTGCCATTGGCCAATTCGACGCCGCCAAAGCCCATCCTGAACCACCGAAACTCGACCCCAGCAGTGTCGCCCATAGCAAATGGCCTAGGTAACCATCTCGCCAGAATTTTCCAGTATTTAGGTCGGTCGGCGGGTAATCACAAAGCTTAGACTTGGGGGGGAGGTGGGCTTATTGGCACTGCGAACTAGTAGTACAGTCCAATCACAATTTTTTATGGACCACCGGATCTGAGAAATAGCTGAATATCTCCACAGCCTCACAGCGCAGTCTCGTATATACACTTATAGCCTCTACAATATAGTTTATACGAAAGGCATTGTGATGTATGGTTTTGCTGGCCATACTGTTTCCAGGCTGCTCGAAACTTCAGCCTTTTCTTAGAACCCGCGATCGCTAAGCTTTTGTGGTAGATTGTACGTGCTACCAGGCTAGAATACACCACGCGCGCGCACTGAGTTACAGTCAAGGTTTCTAAAATTTTGCGTGAGTAATGCATATCACCTGTAATTATCGGCAGTTGCCCAAGGCTGTAGAATACACATGGGGTAGTGTTGTGACACTTAAATTTGGAAATGTTTGCAAAATTTGACTAGTGCCTCGTCGTGTGCTATTTTAGTGGTACCTAAGCTACCCACCATGGTATCTCATGGCTTTGGGATTATACTTTAAGCGCGTAACGTCGTGGCTCAATTTCCGGGCTCGGCGGTCGCGTTCCGACAAGAGGCACACCAGAAACACGCTTGTGCGTTTAGGTATAAGCGTGCGTTAAAGAACGGCTGGTCAAAACACATTGCGAAATGGATTTTGCGCTAGAAGAGGCGGACAAAGAAAAGGAGTATAGGACACACGAAGCGCTCGTGTGACCTGTACCCCATCCGTTTCTCTTAGCGCAAAATCTATTTCGCGATGCGTAGCCAACTCGCCCGAATCGCCACTTTGGCTGGTCAAAATAATCCAGAAACTACGTCGCCCAAAGGAATAAACGAATCGATCGGTCAATCAATGAATCAGTGAAATAAATAATCGATCCAGGTAGCAAAGTTTAATTAGCTTATTTCAAGGTTCAGCGCGCCACTGAAATCACTGATGTTGGTACGGCAACAGAATATGCCTATAATTAGTCTATACTTAGCATGAAGTTTTCAACAATCCGAGAGGGATTGGACAGTTAATATAACGCGTCTCCAGTAATATCGATCTGGCAGCTTTTTCGAAGACTGAATAAGTTGGTTACTCAGTGTGCGAATGGCAGTTCTTCGAGAAAGTTTGACCTGTCGAATTTAGGTCATTCCTTCTTTTCTCGATTGACCAACTTCCTTTGCCTTTCATTGCTGCTTCACAGTTAAAGCTGAAGCACTGAAACATTTAAAAGACGACAACATTGCAAATGTTTGATAAAAAATACCATGAACATGATTATCATTGACAAAGGCTGGGAACGCATCACGAGAAAGTAGTCTGTGACATCACTTTCGTTTCCTATCCTAACGATTAGCAGTAGCATTGCATTGGGGCTCTGACGGGTGTTCGGGTAACGGGGGCATCGTACATAATTTTTCGTGCCCAGACGCGGCGCTTTACAGCATCGTCTGCAATACTACTATTAATTACCGTATTTACTCGATTCTAACGCTCCCTCGATAGTAACGTGCACCTGTTTTCCGTGACCAAAAAAAAAAAAAATAAAGAGTACAATACCGCGCACCTCGTGCTTTCATATAGAAATACTATTTTCTCTCATTTGGCAAAAAACAGAGTTATTCCCAGTGCGTTAAGTTGCGATGAATAAAAACACGAATGGAAGGGGCGTACTTTGCCGCCAAGATTTTCACTGCGCCGGTACGAGTCGCGTGGAGCAATAGATATCGCTCGTCGTCGCTATTCTACAACTCCTTTTCGCTATCAACAGACCAAAGCATTTCATCCTCGGTGCCGTCCATGGCATTCGAAATCCCGCACTTTATAAAGGGCTTGTTGACCATGGCAGACGGGATCGTGCACCATGCATATTGCACCCATCCAGCGACGTGCTGTAGCGAGGCACGCTTCATTTTATTGGCGGGCGTGAATTTTGGCAGTCACTGACAAGCCATTCGGTGTAGAGCGCCCGAATTCTATCGTTCACTGGCTTGTTCAAACAAACATCGAGCGGCTGGAGCTGCGATGTCATGCCGCCGGGTATCACGACCAGGTCGGTGTTGCATGCAACCAGCTTGTCCTTGAGGCGCTGGTCAAGGTGGCACCTGAACGCGTCGAACACAAGCATCCCACGCAGACCCAAACTGCCGCCTGGTCTCTTCCGCCAAACGTTATCAATCCAGTCAGCGACCAAGTCCGTGGCCATTTTCATTTGCGCGCACAATCACGCCACTCGGAAACGCGATTCCTTTCGGGAGCGTCTTCCGTCTGAAGATAAGATACTGGGGCAGCTTGTGCCCATCCGCAGTGCAAAGAAGCATTGTGGTGACTAGTTTTCTCGTGGCCGGAAGACAAAACTCGCACTTACTTCGCCCCCTTCTTTTCAACGGTTGTGGTACGTGGCAGGCATGTCAAAGTAGCACGGCGTCTGATCGGCATTTTCAATCCGTCTGAAGTGGTAGCCGTTTCTATGGCTCAACTTCAAAACGTACCGCTGAAAACTGTGCAATTTCTCTTCATATTCTTCAGGCAATTTTTGTCATATCCCCGTCCGCCTTCGAAGAGAAAATCCTTTTATTTTCATCAAATTTGATAGCCAGCACCTGTTCGCTTTGAAGTCACTCCGCATTAGCCCATTCTGTAGGACTAACTGCATCGCCCGTACTTTGAGCAGATCGGTCGTCACAGGCCGCTGTGCCGCTCGCTGCTCTTGCACGTATGCCGCGAGCAGCTCTAATATTTCGGCGAAGCGGCCCTGCTTCGGTCCAATGAAACTCTTCCTTGTTGCTTTGTTAGCGAAAATATTCTCCTTCTGTTTGCGCCAGTCCCGCACGCAAGTTTCGGGAACTCCGAACACCTGTGATGCGGCCCGATTTCCGTCCTTCTCCGCGCACATGATAACTTTCCTTTTAAATTCAGCATCATGGCGGACTCGCCGTGTTTTCGCAGTCGGCGCTTCCGCGCTTATTGCATAAACGCAGAAAGCGGGAAGACAGGCGGTAGACTGGGTTACACCAGAGCCTGGTTACACGTACAACATGGAGGTATGCACATGGAGGAAGCCACGGCAGTTGGGCTAGGAGCGCGTACGAGGCGGCTATTTTTCGAATGCCGATGGCGGTATGGTAACGCGGATTGAGGGTCGTACTCGATTCTAACGCGCATGCAATTTTTGGACCCGTTTTACGGGAAAAAAAGGTGCGCGTTAGATTCGAGTAAATACGGTATTGCTTGTTTAATCAGAACATATTATGAGCCGAGGACCAAGCAGTGAGGCATGACTCAAGCTATTAGATAACTTGGGTCGCTGTTTGTGTGCCACTGCTTATTGTGCGAGATCGTCCAAACATCCAAAGTGGCTTGAGAGAGAGAGAAAGCGTTAATGAGAAAAACGTGTAGAGATCGACCTGAGTTGTGTGGCTCTAGCCTGCTAGTTCACGTTGACGAAGGGAAGGGCAAAGAAAGCTATCGCTTTAAAACACACAAACACGTACAGTGACAGAAATACTGTGAAGTAAAAGTTATTTACAGTGTGTCATTGGATGCCTGTATCACGTGGGAATGCTAGAAGCGCTTTAGTAGGGCGCACTTGAATTTCCGGACATGGCCATGGCCCAATGAAACTACCATGAAGCCACAAAGCAAGCCTTCTACATACGCAGTTAGAATTAGATTGTGGGGTTTAACATTCCGGAGCTTCAAAGCAGCCTATGAGTGGAGGACGCCGGAATAAATTTGACCACCTGTGGTGTTTACAGCGTAGCTGTTAGCCTCTCGGTGGTTGGGATTTCTCGCGTGCGTCCGTGAACAAAAATTATCGTCACCAGCATTGGATCATGCCCCTCCATGCAAACAAGAAGGCAGTGGTTCAACCCCCTCGTAATATAGAGGCTACAAACACTTAGCAAAGTGAAGCGAATAATGCATACATTCATTGGAATCATGCATACAACGTACAGAGCAACCTGCGTTTCAATAAAGAACAAGCTGAAAAGAAGCTTCTATCATCATTACGAATGGCTCATGCCCAATTAAGCAAGCAGAAATGCATTGGTTCATACCTCCGTAAGCAAGCAAAAACGAAATGGCTCATACCCACGTAAGGCTGAGGCTACAAGCACTTTGCAAAGTGAGGAGAACCGTGCATGAATTCATTGAAGTCACCCATACAACACAGAACAGTGTACGTTTGAATAAAGAACAAGTTCAATATAAGCTTCTATCATCATCAGCAGTGGCTCATATTATCATAAACACGCAAAAATGAAATGAATCATACCCGCGTATGCAATGGCTCATACCTCCGTAAGACAGACCACAAGCGCTCAGCAAAGTGAAGCGAAAAGTGCACCCATTCATTGAAATCACCCATACAACACACCATAACAGCATACATTTAAATAAAGAGCAAGCTCGAAACAAGCACCCGAACCATCAGTAAAGCCTTCCATACCCCCTCAGCAGTTGTAGCGCTGGTTTTGCTACAGCTTCGCTGGACATCCACTTTCGCAGGGTCGGGATGGCGAGTTAATATTTTACAGCAAAGCTGTATATGGCTAGGGTGCCATAGACTTCTCGTTATCGTACACAAAAAACTATCATCAGGATTTGGCTCATACCCCTGTAAGAGCTCATACCCCCCTAAGCAAGCAATAAGTGCAGTGGCTCATGGCCCTGTAGGGCAGAGGCTACAAGCACTCAGCAAAATGCAGTGAGCAGTGCTTACATTATTTCTAATCACGCATAAAAGATACAGAACAGGCTGTCGAAAACTGTCATCGTCAATGTCTCATACCCCCGTAAACAAGGAAAAAATGTAATGGATCACAGTCCCGTAAGGTTCATGGCTACTTACTTTGCGTCGGTTAATTGCGACGACACTACCCCTGTGGTTGTTGTCGGTGATTTCAACGTGGATGTGTCGGGACCGAAGAGG
The DNA here is from genome assembly GCF_050947875.1 of Dermacentor variabilis. Taxonomy (NCBI): domain Eukaryota; kingdom Metazoa; phylum Arthropoda; class Arachnida; order Ixodida; family Ixodidae; genus Dermacentor; species Dermacentor variabilis. The sequence continues at coordinate 86,075,440 of NC_134576.1, forward strand.
GAGTGGATTACACGTTTCGTGTTGCAGACATATCGCTTGCAATGCCACACCGGTCCGACCCAAGCGACTACTCAACGTCGTACGTGCGTCGATTTGACATTATCAAAAAATGTGTGTGCAGCTGCGGGTATGCTGATCGGTGAATATCATAACGACCACAAAGCCATTCGGACCTTCGTTACTAAGTGACAGTGAGTGATGCGATGAAGTCTTTATCACAAGTTTTCCTACCACGATGTTTGCTGCTCCGGCGGTCATCCACCTTCGCAGGGCGCAATGACCTTGAATGTTTTAACGTGCACTCAAATCGGGGGGCACAATCGTTTTTCATTTCACCGCCATTGGAATGCGGCCGCCACAGCGGAGAATCGAATCCGGTACCTCATGCTCACCAGCGGGATGCTATAATTACTGAGCCACCATTGGGGTTTGCCTTGCAGGTTACTGCTGTAACATTGCGCGAAAGTGTGCCGTTTTTTTATTCATCTATTGTGAAGTGTTTCTTTCAAGTATCCAGGAACCTGCCAATTTGGGCCCGGCAAAGATAAATTGGATATGTACGAACAGCAAGCGCTTACACAGTGGCGCAGCAATAAGTTTCTGTACTGGATACATCGCGGTTTTGTTCTAAAAGCGAGAAAGACGTTATTGGGATGAGAAAGAATCACGGACAGAGACTCGACTTACAACTTATGAAAATTTCGCCCAACTTCTCTGCTGCCCTTTCTCGTACCTGTTTACTGGCTTCTAACTCCCAAATGTGTACTATATTTGTACCGTGCGGTAGTATATGTACCATGTGGTGCATACAGTACATATTTAGAAGGGCTACAACTTCCACACAGAGTACATATTTTGTACATTTATGTATTATATGATACATGCAGTTCATATTGAAACTTCCAAATATGTACCACCTTACTAAATCGACATTCACAATCTGATATGCTGAAATGGGCTCAAGATGCTAAAATGACACCACAAAGTACAAATTTAATTTTAGTGTGTGCAAATAATGAGGAGTCCAGAACAATACGGGTGGTATAAATAGTTTCCGCATCTCTTCCTTTTTTTTTTTGCAGGTCAGCATAAGTCAAGGCGACCCATATCCACTGCTTCTCAAGAGCTCGAATGGGATCCTGCGGCCGATCACGACATTCTGGGGTCTTCGGTAAGTCACGGCTTGGCAGATCCACAGAATGAATGTAGATTCAAAATCGAGCTAAATCAAGTGTTTAATAAGCATAAATAATCATAAAGAAATGTTCTAAAGACAGTACCCGAAAACTTCTCTACGAGTTGTCTGAAGGGTCCAGATATTATTGAAAAAAAATTGTATGAAACGAATCTTCACTTATATGAGGGAAGCGCAAGACAGATGCGTAGTTTCGTAATTGAAAACAGATTATGCTAAGCAGTACGGGTCGCGACACACAGCAGTGAAAGAATAACTGGAACTACAAGTCAGTACTTAGAACGTTTGAAAACGAAGCAGACAAGGAAAGGTAAACGGGAATAGAAGGAAACTGGGTATACGGCATTGTGAAAATACTACCTTTTCAGAAGTCGTTCGCTGTTCCAAAGCACTCATCGATCAATTTTACAAGATCACTTCGGTTAAAGTGGCGGTCTTGCGATAATCTGGCTCACTGTAGGAATCACGTGGTGTGTGCTGGTAGGAGAAAGAAAAAAAAAAGGGGACGCTAGACTTCTCGGAAAGCAGAATTTCGTTAACTGGTTGCTCAAGTTTGTTGTTGAGCTTTTGCGTTATCAGACCTGCTGCTTGCGGTGTAATGTTTAACACACAAAACGGGTTAAGCTGTCATCGTTGTTTCAGCACTTTATCATTTACTTTGATAAACTCGTAGTTTGTTCGCGTGCCAATGAACATAGTCTTAAAAATGTTTTGCACCTCTTGGGGCATATCTTGTCCCACCACAATAATCATCACCTGCCTCGCTTGCGTCTCCTCTCTTGAAAATTCAGCGCTCACTGGGGGGGGGGGGCTTTCCTCTCTAGAATGCTACGTCACGCTGATAACGCGCATGCCCTTCGTGACTTCGAAGTACCGGGCCTGCAGCGCAGAGTTAAGGAAAGGAACTGCAAGAAAGACAGATAGCGATTATTGCTGTGGGCCAAGATAAGCCCGAAGGGGTGCAAACACTTTAAGGGTGTATGCGGAAATATAAATCTGTTAAAGCATCAACGAAACAAAGTGATATGTAAATTCAGCACGGTGATGCGGGGGCCCCAAAATGAAACTCATTTTCTTAGTTAACGAATCAACATGTTTGCGGCCGCACGCGTCAGAGAATAGACAGCCGATGTCGCGCGCATTATTCACGGCGTCCGTATCTGTACGTAATTCATAAGCTCAGCACTCTTCGTACAGTCATTTGCACTTGTGGTGGTGGTTCTTCCGTGTGGTTGTCGCCGCTTAACGTGGTCGGATGTGCTGTCTTTTGTGATGTGTGCTCGTTTCCCACTGTTGCATATTTTTATACGTGTGCCAACCGTGTTGTAAAACGGACATTGAAATTCTCCCGCTCAAATACCGCGACGAGGCCGTTAGTTCCTCGCTTTTCCGTGAGGTGGCGCCACCGACTTGAAGCGCACGTGTTTCTTCTTTGAAGGAACTGAGTGCCATGGATCTTGGAGATGACGAAGACTTTCCCGAGACGCCCAGGAAAGCGAGCAATGCAGAGCCGATGGTAAAGAAGCGCCCTCTGTATTACGCGCCAATTGCGTCCACGAGCGAAGTCACCATCAACAGTTTTTAGGCGACTGTGCCTTTTTAATGTTAGCACTGACAGTCATTCCTCGCAAAGATATTTCTCCTCCATTTATTTTTTCGTTGAGACCAGGGCGCAGAAACAGTTCAGACGGTTGAGTATGTATCCCTTAGGCGGAGTCAGTTTTCGGGCTTTTCTATGATGACTACTCAAAACGGCCTTGTAGAAAAATTTTGAAATGAATAAGAGTACTTTTCAAGGTCCACAGTGGGTAAGGGAACACAGCTACAAGAAAGACAAGCTATTCCCTGACGATTGAGAAAATAAATATTTAGTTTATTGTCTCATAGGGTTTAGTTCACCTTAAAAAGGAGCATTTTAAGGGGACTTAAAAAAAAGAAACCAGTGTGGGCTCACAAAATTTTCAGTGACCTAAAGTAACCCTAAATTGAAGAGCTGTGACGTGTCACGCAAGCGTGTTGGTTGCTCATTATAATGAACTACGACAGTATATTTTATTCATGATTTCATATCGTTCACGGAACGTCACAAGCAGGTCAGAAGTTAACTGCCAAGCACATTTAGATTCTGGCTGTTCAACGCTCATATAATCCCTGCGATGGCCAACAGCATGAGTTTACCTTTTTTCTTCTTTTTGTCTACTCAAGAATTTCTGTCTTAGTCTTCGATGAAAGTTTCTGCACCCTGGATCTCAATATTTACGGGGAACAAACTTGTCATCCATGACCGATTAATCGCCGTAATCATTTATGAAGTGTAAATGCCGAGCCCTCTTCATCACGATACAGATAAGAGTTGTGACGCTTTCAGAATCACAGCAGTGTCAGTCATGGTAAGCACTACACAAACATGTTGCGCAGGGCGAGGTACAAAGTATAACCTATTTATCACAAATTCCGCATCTATCAGAGACCATCCCATTAACAAACAACAATCGACAAGCTTGAAAAAAGGCTGGAGACGTCGCGCTGTATAAACGCGTCGTGGAAATCGATAAGGGAGAACAGTGAATTTGGCTCTAATCGGTCCTTACGCAGAGCTAAGGGATTAAAACTCTGCCAGTGCGTATACGGATAGAACAGTTAGCCCAGCAAAAGCTTTTGCTTGTTTAAGTGTTCAGTGACACGGCACGGCTAGAGCGCATACGAAAGTTTGCCTAAAACGAAAGTATAGCAGCAAGAATGTTCCTTTTGTGTTGCAGACAAAAGTGATATCTGTCAAGATGTGCTTACGGTGTGATCAGCTCCGTGATTAAGTTCCGTTATTCGTTGATTTAAATAGAATATTCGAATGAAAATTCCCTATCACCGACTAGTGGCTGTTCTGCAAACTGATTTTTTCCCACATCTTTCGCGGAGACGTTAAAGTAACACATTTTTCATTGGAAATCGGCAATTCATCAACATTTTGCGTTCTGTATAAAGGGTCCAAAATCATAACTTCGATCGTTGAGAATAGCTTGCATACTTTTTAAAAGATCCATGTTGGCACAGTGGCGAGTGATTGAACGCCAGGTACGCTATTTCAGGAAAGCAAAGCGTTCAATGAGTGTCACATATATATCTTCCCCCCCCATTCCAAGTTTCCTATCACCTGTGATACAGAGTGCGCTCTATCGACCAATGACAGGTTCACAGTCACCTTTGCGTTGTGTTGAAAACCAGTTCCTTCTAGGTTGTTCCACGCGTATATCACAAGGCTGCTTTAGGCCTCTGTATTTAATTTAAAGCAAGAGCATTATGAGAATTCTAAGCTGTATGTTATTACCTCCTGTTGGTGTCTACGCTGTCCTGTGTGTCTTCTCCCGTAGTTTCTTTTTTTTTGTCTTTTTGTCACACTCTTGGTCTGTTCTTTCACTGTTGTCATTGTGAGTGTATGCCGCAGTGTGGTGCCATGTTCTGTTTGTATGTGAAGTCTCCTATTTATGACATCCTCACACAGTTCACAGAATTACGCGCCATTACATGCTTCACTGCACCAACTGAGAACAGAAAGTGTGTATATAGCCAAGTCACTATTTTTATGTAAGCAGCACTGACAGCCCACGTCATGTATCACGATAGCACCGATTTTATAAATTAAAATTTGTCAAAGAACTTGTTGTCCGGTGTGACTGATTCTTTTGAAAAAAAAATAAAACAGACAGGTGTATGAACATCGGGCCAAACATCGAAAAAAAAAAAACGGCGATCTTTCTATTCCATCTTACTGGTGCATGGGACAAGCGGTGATCATTTCTTAGCTCTCTTTCGTCAGTGTGACCTCTGCGAAACGTCCAACGTTTGTTGCTTTTACTCCTGACATTTTCATCATATTATACCAACTGCATCTTCGTCTGAAATCTATTGGCTTAAAAAAAAATAATGCTCTTCTTGCCTGTTCTGCTAAGCATCCTTTATTTTTATTTGTTGCTGGGGCTTTCTGTGAACCTATCGCTTATTAACTATCTGGCATGCTTTATTTTGAGGCACCTAATATGCAACATGCTGGGCGCACATCGGCAGGATTCCCGTCTTTATCACGCGCAAAAATACGTAGGAAATCCAATCTTTAAGGGCTTCGAAACGTGGGAGCGGCAGCTGATTTTAGCATCTGCTGCGGAGGTGCGATTCCTTTCCCGTGTCAGGAAAGTTAGTTGTTGCGTGACTCCGATTTATCCATTTGAAGGTGGTATATGTACAAGTGCGGACAAAAATAATTTGAGCATGAGAGCTGGGGCTGAACTGCATCTCATTGGGACTGAATTTTTTTCGCGGCCGGTCTGCGCGCATGTTTAATATAATTTCTTGCTTCTTCCTAAGACTTCTAGAGGGCGTTGCGATGCAGTTAAGCCACAGCTCCCGTGTTCCAGTGGATTTTTTTCCACACCTGCACGTATGTGTTATTGTTTGGCTAATCTTTGGAGCTAGAAAAATATAAGTTAGGGGGTTTTACGTGCCAAAACCACTTTCTGATTATGAGGCACGCCGTAGTGGAGGACTCCGGAAATTTTGACCACCTGGGATTCTTTAACGTCCACCTAAATCTAAGTACACGGATGTTTTCGCATTTCGCCCCCATCGAAGTGCGGCCGCCGTGGCCGGGATTCGATCCTGTGACGTCGTGCTCAGCAGCCCAACACCATATATCCACTGAATCTTTAGAGTAGCTTACTCGCACAGAGAACAGGGAAAAGAACACGAGTATTTGACACACAACATAGATTGCTGTGAATTGCTCAGCACGGGCAGTTTATAGCGTAGACGTATCGATGCATGCTAAGGCTGCTGGCTGGAATGCTTGCTCCAGTGTGCTTGGCACAATTGCCAGAAGACTCAAGTTTATGGGCTACGTCAGTATATGCGATAAAAAAAAACTGTGCTGGGTTTCTTCACTGCGAGGAATAGACACCAGAACCACACGTGTCTCTCTAAAGAAACTGTAGGCCGACATGACATTAAACAGGTCAACAATAATTCTTTTTTATGAGAGCAAACGTAGAAAGCGAGCAGACAGCATGCACGGGGCTTATACACTTATCTCGCATAAGGTTAACGAGACAACAAGGATATGGATACGACGCGTCGTTTCAGGCTCTTTCCAGCCAGCGGCAAAGCTGTCCAGATGCGGGACATTAACTTTCTTCATTCTACACTTTTTTTTCACGAATTCGGCATCTGTGCGAGGGAGCGATGAACTTGCTCTACCGTTCCTCGAATCTGCCGAACGAAAGGGGGCTTCAAGCGTCTCGCTTTTAAAGAGCCTGGAACTTCGCGTCTTAGTCTGCGTGTAAAACCTCCGCACCTTTAATGTGATTGGGCCTCTCTGGCGTCGCTTTCTCTTGCAGCCGTCAAATGCCTACACACTGGGAGCGTATAGCGGTAGCTTGATATTCACCAACGCCCCCTACGACTCTCCGTCCGACTGAGGGATGATGGGAACGCGCCGACCCGGAGCGCTCCGTGGGGGCACCTCGGCGAAACTGCGGTTGGTAACCCTGGTTAGGGTTAGGCCGGCTTCTTCGCCACAAGTTGTGCCCAGGACAGTTTCGTCCCTCCTGTACAACAGCGTGTGTCGTGTGAAAACGTGCGTCTACTGCCCCTCACTTATGAGAACGAACTCGACCACCCGTACGCCCTGTGTGCTGAGAAGACGTGGTGGTTACTATTTTTTTTTTGTAGAGGTCCATAGTGCTTATTACCAGTGCCATCGCGAACTATTTCGCACTCGACCAAGGACACTTTGGCCCCATGGGTGCTTGCTCAACGTGGTTATGAGGACTCAGAATGGCATCTCATAACCGTGGCAACTTTCAGTGTCATTGCAACAACAGGAGCGAGTCTTTTGTTTTCTTCGAAAGAATGACATTGCAGTTTTAGCAGCTGGAGTTTTCTTCTAAGGTGACGTCATTATGTCTCCTCTTTAAAGTGCTTTTTCGCGCATTTCTTTGCGCTATCTCAGATCCCGCTTAGCCACTTGGAGTGCAGCAGTAACAAACCCTTTCGTTCTTGCCTCGTGGCGCTGCAAGGGTGGACAGTTTTGTCTACCGTGAAGACTCGTTCCAGCGCCGGCCATCAAGACGGCCTCCAATGCAGAACCAGCTCAAGTGGCCCTATTATGCAGAACCAAAGAATATTAGCTGCAGCATTGCGGTGGTCGTATTCGCTAGGCTGCTGCTAAGCATGGGACGCATGTTTAGCGCGCAATAGAATCGCGCAGACTTCTAGACGCCAGCTGTAAGACAGCTGGCCAGCCGAAATTACGGCGTTATTTGTGCGCTTAAGTTTTGTGCCGAAGACAACTCCGCAAGTTTCCCGGGGCAATACATTAGCTCGATTACATTATGGGCGTGGCTGTCGGTGAGAGAATAGAGTTTTTCGGGGATGGGGGACACCGAGAGCTGCAGTGATGTCCAGCAATGCTTTTATTGCTTATCGTGCGGCTAGTCTTAGTGGTTACTTGTGTTGTGAGCTCATTTTACGTATCATGCCATTCTTTGTTGTTACAAGTTACTCTTCTTTAGTGTAGGCCTACAGTTGCTTAGTTGCTTAGCAGGCTAAAAGTGTCGTGCCATGCGAATGTTTTAGTTAGGCCTTAGAGCTAATGTTTGTTCATATATGCTTTACCAAGGAGCAGAGGTCCATGAATTCATGAAAGGTTGAACCCACATCCAGTATTTGGTACATTGCCCCTTAGGCTGTCTGTCGAACTTCACTGCAGTGCACCATCGCAACTTACAGCGTTTATTTGTAACTCTCATGCTGTGTTATAGCAGTGCTTTGCTACTGGCCAAAAAAGCAAAGCTAGAAAGCCACAAAGGCTTCAAGACCAAGTGCCATAAATGCAATTTTATGAAATTGGGGTGGGCTTCCGAAATAGCATTTTTTTTTGTGCTACCCATTGAGCTTCGCTGATGCAATGCGGGGAAGTTCGACAAACGGTATCATGAGCAGGGTCCGAAATTTCTCGGTATGGCTACAAATACTGTATAGTAAGCCCATCTTGACCAAGAAATATTCTGGAGGCGATATTTGAATATATCGTGAATATATCGTGAAGCAGGTTAGGTTTTCGCAGTTTGCTCACTTACCGCGTGATACAGGGTATCGCGCTTTATTGAATGCATTTTCAGTCATGTTTAACATGAAAATATTTTAGTACAGGACCTCACACCCAAATAATGCACATTTTATTAAGATAGCCACAACTGGTGTAGTAACGTTGTTACAATGGGCCGCGAAGCAGTTGCCAGAAGTTGACAAGTTTCGAGAGAGCAAAGACACATTTTCTATAGGCTTACTCAGCTGGCATTTATCACAGCAGCTAAGCATTTTCACCAAAGTCACGGCATGTATTGAGATGACATAGTCAACAGCGAACATTCCAGTGGTCTTGATACTTATCACGATAGTGCCACATCTGCAGTTGCATTAAAACGCACTTTGTGATAAACATCTTATATGTAAGGCCGTGTTTGAATTCATCATGACAAATTATTCCTTGCTTGCAGAGTCCAAATGAAATAGTGCGTTGTTTATACTGCAGTGTGTGATAAGGCTGGATATGCTTTCATGAGATGTTGTGACGGTGTGTCGCGTTTATTTGCATATCTGCGATGATAGTTCAGCCAAGGCAATTTATGAAGTCAGTCGCGGGGCAGTCGAGACTCGTCCTCCTTGTCTTTAACCCTCCTCTTGCGCGTATGTACACATAAGTACAATATATACATACATTCCACTATATATATTTTTGCAGGTAATAAGAATGCAAGGCCGCTTTTACATGTTGTACTGTTTTTTCGTTGAGGGATTCGGTCATTAGAAAGTTTATTCCTCCTGTATGTACGGCATTCAGTAGAAAAGTCGACTGACAAATTCGAAGCGCCACAAAGCATTTCGCCATGTTGCCCTAGCGCTGCAACAAAATGGGATACTCGTCCGGCCTACTTAAAATGCTTGTAATTTTTTTTTTTGAGAACGGCAGCTGCCAAAGTTAGTGAAGGCTGTTTAATTCCACAGCACGATTGCGCGTATCGGACAGTGACTTCCTGACCAAGACGTTACCTGTGCTCCGCAGGTAAACCTGGGAGGTGTATCATGCAGTCGCAATTAACGGCTTCGACATCCACAATGACAACTGCTATTCCAAGTTTACGTCTTTTTCTACATTCGATATCAGGCCTGAGTGAAGTATATAAGATTGTTTATTTTTCCCGCATGTAGCTGCGCGAGGAAGTTATTTAGCTTTACAGTGTTTTAGAACCATCTTGACGGTATTTTCTGGACAAGTTGGTTGTGCTATTCAGATCTCACTCCTCATCTTGAAACACAAGATCATTCCTTTTTTTTTGCAAACGTGTCGCCCAAGGTTTTGTGTAGAGTTCATCAATTTAGCAAATATAGGTGTGCTTTTCTACTTTTATAACTTGTGTTTGCTTCTTTGTGTTGAGTTGTGCTTTGTATCATCTCGCAAACAACCGATTAATCGCGAAGGACTTCATTTCCTTGAATAATTCGTGTGCGACTGGTGGGAAGAGTGGCTTTTAGGTGTTTTATGGGTTCAAAGTGCGTACAAAATTATGTACCAGCATGGCACTTTGCAATAAAGCATAGGGTAATGTACATTTGTTGTGCGCATGTTACGACTGTGCGCCAAGAAACTTTAGTGTGTGGTTTCAATTTTGCCTATCATTTGGCAAGCTGCCGTCAGTTGGTTTAAGAAGATTTTTTTCGGTCTATTGTTCTTCTGTAAAGCCACCCAACATGCTTTTCTGCCTCATAGGTGCATGTTTACTGCTGATTTATTACTGACGCGGAAAACTCTTAGGATTAGGCGCATAAGTTGAAGCTTTTATGCCAACATGGTTAACAAATTTCTAATATTTATTACATTAATTCACCGCACAAAATTATAATCAGGGCACTGCTGTTAAATCAGCGTTGGTCAATGTTGTTCGATCAATGCATGCAATGTGTGATCTGTACTGTGTTCTACTTAATTCTTTAGATTTCTCCTGTTGCTCTTCCTTTCCTCCCTCTCTCCTATCTTCCATTTCTGTGTTGCTGTCACCTCCCTTCTGAAGAGTTAGCAGGCATTGTGCCCCTTCCAGTGGCAGTTGCCAGCCTGTTCCTCGCTTTCCCTTTCCTGTTAATTGTATATATGTGTTCAAAACAAATAATAATAATAATAATCAATGCATGCAATAAATCTCTTATGAAGCAGTTAAGTAAATTAGTAAAAAACAGCTTTTATCATAGATTTCATCCCGTAATATAACATGATTGCTCATCAAAAAGATTTTAGCCATATTTTTCTAGAACATTTGCAACCGACCGTAAATTGGCTGGAGTACTTAATGCCACATGTTTCAGAACTTTCTAATATTAAGGCCTCTCCATTTTAACTATCCGCCAAAGGAACTTAACCTTTTTAGTCAAAGGGTTTCCTTAAACTCTCTGGAAACAATCCTCCCCTGGATGTAGCGTAATAGAATAAAATATTCCAGAGGTGATAGAACCACGATCAAACTTTCTTTGTACATCGACATCCACCATGGTCTTCTGGTGAAGAAACTATCATGCACGCGCAGAAACCGAAAGCACAGTAATCCGAATCCGAACATCGGGACAAACAAAAGCGCGTGCTAAACAGGTGCCTTTTATGAGCTTCTTCCTGCGTGAGTGGGCGACATGTTTCTGCCGTTATCGAATTATATATATATATATATATATATATATATATATATATATATATATATATATATATATATATATATATATATATATAATCACCAGCGCCGTGTAGCACAATGCTAATTGTTTACCTCGATTACCCTCAGAGGCATACAATATTTGCAAGAGAAACCATAATGAAGGCTGTAATTAACAAAGTCCCGCTGATTAACTCCTCAACAGATTACATCACATATTGCAATCTACAAATGGTAGCGAGTGACTTAAATCGAGTCATATTCCGTTGGAGATAATTCTGAGGAAGGCACTAGCATTGAGTTATGCGTTCCCAAAGTTTGTGATGATATGCATTCGTGTTCCAGTAACTTTTGAGATGCAATGTACAAAAAGCGCCTTTTGCTAAATAAGTAAGTAGAACAACACTGCATTTTCACTGAAAGCTTGAAGTGTGCTTATCTCAAAATTGGTGCAAGTTTCAAAATTCTTTCCAGGTGGCTGTGCCTTTTGATATCACTGGCTTCAATTTATGCATTGCAACGTGTGCGCTGAAATAATTCGTTAGAAAGTCGAATATTGAAATTATGTTATTAATCTACTTAGCATTTCTATTTCCAGTGGAAGTAATGCCAGCGTCTTTGGATTTTGAAAACTCTGCTAGTATTAAAATAGTACACTCTATATGTGCGCACAAAACAAGAGAGGTGTGCTATGCACGAACGGTTTTGTGTAATGCCAGCTATCGTCTGCATGAAGCGAACGTGCGTGTCTGAAGAAAGCAGCAGTACGCAGGCGACGATGATAGTATGAAGGCTGTGGCATAACGACTGATCTTTGTGTTGTTGTTGTGGTACGCCGGCGGAGAAAAGCTATAACCTGCTTCGTTAAGACTTGGGCCGATAGCGAAGGCGGTTCCTTTCTGGCACGGCGCCTCAAAGCGCTGGCATCATCTAGGGAAGAATGGTAAAGGCGGCACGCTCGTGCTTTTATACGCAACTTGTTGCTACTAGACCTGACGCAGGCGAAAGCAATGATGATGTGATGTGTAGTGTTTTATGGCGCAAGGGCCAGGTTTGGCCAAAGAGCGCCATGACAAGATGATATGATGATGATGAAGCAATGATAAGATTGACGACCACTCGTATGTTTTATTCGCTTGCCTGGGGCCGAATCCAAACTACAGCGCATGCGCAAGTGCTTCCGGTCGTGGCATGCGACGTGCTTCACGTAGCTCTGTGTGCCAGACGTGTGGAAAAAAAAAACGAGTTCATAGTTGCACGAGAGAAGGATGCACGTAATTGTGGCCTAACGATAATTTAAAAAAAGAGAGTGTGTGTGGTCTGATGGTTAGATCAGCGGGATGGAATGAGAGTGGGAGGTTCAAAGCCACCTGCGGACACTTGATATTATTTTTATTGAAGAAGCCTGAGATGATGCGAGACAGGAAGCCACATAGCTGCCTGGGATGAACCAAAGAGTTCTTCGCGTTCTAAGAGCCCGCGACGATCGGGAACCTCAGAAACTCAACCTCACAGACGCATGAATTAAATTGTAGAGAGCTCATAGAGTAGTCCCGTGGTCGGCGCCCAACTGAGATGCACCTAACGACAAGAAATCGTCAGCCGATAAAGTTCAACCGATTTATTTTGTTGAAAATGCAAGGAGCGTCCCCTGCAGGGAGAGGTGGTGGCCGGAAAGCAGAAGAAAAAAGAAATCAGCGGTTCTCACGCACGTGTGTAAATCGGTCCTGAGCGAAGCTTTAATGACGTTCAGCGAAATGCCTTCACCTCGCTTCGCTTTCTTCACTTCATGTAGCTCAACATTGATCGCTAAATGTACACTCAAGTTCCATTCTGTTCCCTTAACTGCTTTCTCCACATTCGTACGCTTCTGTTACCGACTTCTTCGCTTCTCTGGAGCCGACAGCTTCAGTTTTGTGGCCGACTTGTCCTTCACTTCTCTGCACCTCAACGCACCGCGCTGAATGCAAGCTATGGTCCCATTCTTTCTATTCACTCTTTTTCTCCATACTATGCTGCTTCTGTCGTCGACTTCTTCATTTCTCTGTGACTGATCCCTACAATCTCCTGTTGTCAACTTCACTTCTTGGCTCTCCTGCATGCCTATTTCGGCACCTAACCACTGGTACATACCCATTCCGGGGGATTGGTCGCGAATGTTCACATGCCCAGTTGCACCTACTGGACGTCCCAATTCAGACGTACGTCCCGGAGCATATGTCTAGTGGGCCGGCCTAAGTAGTTGTATGCTCGGGAGTACAGAAGCCAGCATCCGCAAACGGCGGGGGGGGGGGGGGGGGGGGGGGTTCGAGTGGCAAAGAAAACTTCGTTTAGAAAGGCAAATTCATTCTGAAGAATGTCTTTGCAGTGCGTGCAACATTGTCCTCGTTATACTGTATTACCTGCTTGGGCCTCCGAAGGTGCATTCACGAATGCTACCATTCTCGGCGTCTCAATCGCCCACAATATTCCGCACATATTTTACAACGAAGCTGCTAGAGCGAATGAACGCGTTTGAGTTCAGCGGCGCTTTTCACGTGGTGGTGGAGGCCGGCGTGTGATGGCGTGGTCGAGATCGAATGTAAATGCGACGCACTGTGTCTGGGAACCCCGAATCCGGGCAGGAAAGCTAATGAATAATGATAATAATATAAGAGTCACCTTGCGTATATATCTTCATTCCAAACAGACCCCAACATTTACGCACGTTTTCTATTTCACCACCAATCCGTAATTTTTGTTGCTTAGGTTGCCTTATGCCGTCCCCGCGTTGTAGGTCTGCTAGGAGTTTGCGCGACTGTGGTGGTACTGGGCTGTCGCCGTGGTCACGCAACGGAGCCTTCCTGGTAGCCGCCACTTAAAAGATCGCGCCCCCAGGGTGTGAGAACTTGGTTCAAACAGCTTCGCTGTCATTGATGTATCCGTTATCAGAATGGCACGCGTCTGCAAAGGTTGTTTTCGGCGCCTGTGGTGCACGATGATGGAACGGTAAGAACTTCCAGCCTCCAGGTACACGTAGCTACTGGGGCATGTATGAGCGCGATCCAGCGGATTGGGGTGGGCAAAGTTTTCTTTCTCTCCGCCGCATGGCGCTAGTGAATCTTTGGATAAGGAGGCAGCCAGACGAAAGTGACAGGATAACGGCGACGACGTTTTAATGATGGCGATGACATGACGAGGGCAGCGGAATAGAAAAATACGGACCGGCGCACCCAGCGAACCAAGTTTCTAACTTTTAGCAGCTGTCGGACTAAATGTGTGTGTGCTGCTAGACTACTGACAACGTCCATTACTCATGAGCATAGCAGCATCTTCAGGTTCCTCGCAGTCTTGGCTGAGTAGGGCTAGGCTGGCAGCTGCAGCACGATATCTAAATGCTTCTGAGTATTTGACAAGTGACCAGCGCGAATCAATAGAAAAATTGAGGACGCTTTGAGCACGTAAAGGAAATTTGGAGCATGCGTCAGCGCAATCTTTGTCACCATATCTGAGAAATAAGTTTTCCTCTGCTAGAAAGATTGCAAAATTGGTCCTTGTCTTAAGCATTCAAGTTTCAAAGTAACAATAAAAAGGAAAGTCTGTTTGTGCTTTGATGAATCGATTTCTTCAGTTTCTTTTTCGGCTTCGTACATTTGATTTTATCATATGCTCTCTTTTAAATGCGGTCTTTGTCTTTCTCGTGCCTTTAGTTTGTAGTCGGCGCTCACATGTTTATCTCTCTTTTGCGTACCTTCTATTGTTTTTGTGGTGATTTTATCCAGTACAACGATACCTTTGTACATTTCTTTGAGGCTGGGACGTGATTTATTGGGATATGATTTGCACGCTGACAGCAAGCGGTTGACTTCAAGGTCATTGCAGTTTGCAAAATCAGTCGAGAGCGGCTTAAATTTAAGAAACCTCGTATGGAATTAATAAACGAGACCACCACACATACGCAACACAAGATTATCCGCGTGTCTTCAGAAGTATTGTCTAGTGGCGTCTTTTCTGATGTGCCTCCAGCTTCCTCCTTGAGACTTCTATATGGGCTTTCGTTGTGGGTCCGCTTTTATGAATGTTTCATGTAAAGTGCATTGTTTGCTGCTTCGCTCTGTTGATTCGTGTCTCGTCTGGCCTGTTTAATATGCCAACTGATGTTGCCGAGCCACTTAGGCCACTTGGGCTGTCTGAAAGTGAGTGAGCTTAAGTGACCTATGTTAGATACATCTCTTTTGGAAATATATTATCATGCATCACTTCAACAACATCATACTGACGCGAAGTACGAAGCCCACCAGACCTGCAGGACTTCTGGGCGAGAGCGATAAAATGTGCTGTAGTGCGCATGGTAATAAAAAGATGACCATATGGCAAGCTCTTGCTTATTAGCTTCGTGACAGTATTGCAACTGGTGACAGTATTGCAACTATGTAAAACATTCGGTGCTATGAAAAAAAAAGTACGTTGTTTTTGTCCAGCTGCACACAACAACGTTTCTTGAGTAATTAAGGTGCGCGACAGTTTACGTCACGCCTTGTTAGATATATGCTCATTTCGGCTACAGCCAAATTTCATGGCCTCGTGACGACAGTGGTGAAAATGGTCCACTTGTTACAGGATGTTTTGCTGCCGAGGGTAGTAAAATAGAGTGTGTGGATGAATATTGACGGTCAGTCCAAGGGCCTGAATTATGCATGCTGATTTATTCAGAAAATTTCAGCTTTACGTGGCTGGTGATACCATGAATATTGTTTAATGAAGTCTGCTGCGGGCTTCAGAACTGCGCCGGTCCTAAATTTTGTAAATTTAGACTTTCCCAACACCAGTGGCGGGGCTGTACTCTCAAGACATCTTGTAAAATTTTGCTCGCTCCAAAGAGTATACAATGAGGAAAGTCGCATCTGAAATCATGTGCACCATACGAAAAGCCGAGCATGTTTTTGAGCGGATGAACAGCACAACGAGTTAGCGTGCGCGCTTTAAAAGATTTGAAGTGAGCAATGTGTCTTTCCACGATGGAAACTGTTTTACAATGTGAGATGATAGCAGGAGCGAATTGTTTATTCAATACAACTCTTGCATTAGCATGACGTAAATTATTGTTGAAGGTGAGTTGTATTATAGCTTAATGTACTCCCGTAACTAAATGTATATGGACCATGGACCAAGAAACCGAGAATGTCTTGGCAGCTGATAACGGCAGCCTGAAACTAACCACGACTACACTGCAGTGTTTGTATATGCCAAGTTAGACCTTGGGTGTTCAGGTTACATGGCAAGGCACCTTGAACATTCGCTTCTATCGCAGAAGCCTTGGTGCGTATGCTTTTATCATGAGTGTAAATGCGAACAAAAGGGAGAGGGGGAGCGTCGGAATTTTAAACAGAATCAAGGCCAGTTGGGCCAGTTGGTTGGGATTCATACTGAGGGTTCGTTGTAGCGCAACACAAGACAAGGACAACAGAAGATTTAAAATGACGACACGGTGCGTTTTACACCTTATTTTACACCTTCTTTCGTCCTTGTATTGGTTTGCGCTGTAACGAACTCTCAGTATGAATCCTAACCAACTGGCCCCAGCGCCATGTCGTCGTTTAATACTTTCTTTTGTCCTTGTCTTGCGCTGTAACGAACCCTCAGTATTAATTCTAAACAGAACACTAGATTTCTCTAAAAGTGAATGGGTTACACTGAACTTGCTCTGAAATTGGAATGGCGCCACAGAACATTATGCACAGCGCGATGCTTAGTCGGAACGTAATAAGGAGTGTTGTTGATTGTATACGAACTATTTGCAGCAGTTTAATGTAGGACTATCGGTTAAGCGGTCCCTCTTGTTTGGCACCCCATGTACTCCATCAAAGTATCAAATGTTTAGGAAATAGTTCAACCTGTCAAGGATTTTTTTAACATTTGTGCGTGTTTGAATGTGCGCGAATGCAAACCGTCATCGCGTAAAAGTGTCTGAACATCATGTCTCGGTTGTACTATATTCAAAATAATCTTCTATACACAGTGCCATACCCTTTAAATATTAAAAAAATTAGTTACTGTGCATGAATGGTTCGTTTTATACAATTAAATCAGATTCAGTGGAAACAGTGGAAGAAGCAACATGCAAGCAAAATTTGCCTGCTATTAAAACACCACATGCGTCTTCGCTAACCGAGCCACTCGCGTACAACTGCCATGATACGTCACGGACCCCCGTGTAATTTGGCGATATTGGCAGGTCGAACTATGTGGTGGCGGTTGTGGTGGTGTTGCAGCATGCGGGGTCAGCCTGACATACATAGCCGGCAACTGTTCCGCCTGAGCCTACTGTGATTTCCACTATGTGTGTCACCAGGCCTGCCAATCGGGCGCATATTTCGCGAGCTGCCCGTAGAATGTTGTCTCGTAGCAGCGCAACCTCAAGATAGGAACCTCAGCATACTAAGTTGTCCCTTTGCGGCAACAATGGCTTGCGCTCTTTCCGCCAAAACGACAGTCGGCGCATAGATCCTTATAGAATACCGGCAAAGAGATGAAGCTCGGAAGGCGAGGCTAGCAAGCTTGTTACGCAAACGGCATATTTTTTCTTGTTTTCTTCTTTCTCTTATGCTTCTAGCCTGCGGCTCCAGACGACTTGAGTCGACAGCCTTCGATGCTCACGCTTCGAGGAGAGTCCATATATGGAAACCTCTGCAATGTCATGTAGACGACGACCGGCAGTTCGTTGAAACCGCTTACGCTGGCGTCAACTCGACGTCTGACGGTGACAACTTGCTCGCGCTTCGAACGCTGCGCACGGCCCTCACGACGAATTCAGGCAAAACTCATCGAATGTGTTCAAGGTGACGCGGTCGACATCGCGTCATCAGCATTTTCCAGCTCCACAGCGTGACGGCATACGTTGCAAGGAACGCAAGGCTTCACCAGGCATGCATTTTTCTCCACTGTGTACGTCGGGCACACCGGAAGAGGGTAGCGATTGACTATAGTGTATGTTCCGAGTTTGCCGAATACACAACTGCCAAAAGCCCACAGCGAAGCGATCTTCATAGAAAGTGAAGCTCAGAAGCCTGGCAAGAAGAAATACCTCTCTGTGTTTTGTGCCTTCACACTGTGTCCCGCTTTCTTTCTTTTTTTGTCACTTTAGCTGGCAATTATTGCTGCGGCTTTGTGTTGGTTAATATAACTCAAGTTTGGACGCTGATACAGCGTTCCTTGAAACACGGGGCATGGGGCACAATACCGCACCACACACACTCGTAAAGAGACGCACACACCAAGGAATAAATTTCACACACATATATATATATATATATATATATATATATATATATATATATATATATATATATATATATATATATATATATATATATATATATATATATATATGACCATAAAAAGCCTACAGATAATCAAGCGAAGGAATCCACCGATCGGGGTAAATAATTGTGCTTGAAACTGAAATGTACAGAAGGATAAAAAAGGAGAAACGAAAGTGGACAAAAAAAAATGATTTGCCGCCCATGGAAGCCGAACTCACTACCTCCGCATAACGTGTGTGTTCCACTATTGATTCGCAGTGAAAGTTACAAAAATGTTTGTTGATGAGAAAAAAGAGAGAGAGGGCAGAAGAAATAACGGCATGCAAAAAAAAATGTACAACTGCATTTTATACATGTGGTAGTGTGGCAACAACGCGAGAGCATTCCACATTACTCTGGCGAAGTTAAGACCTGTCTGCATCAAAATGTGGGTTTAAGGATTCAATAAAGCAAAATGCATAAAATACCGAGAAAATAAATATCAGATAAAAAGAATCACAAAAGGAAGAACGTATTATACAGTTCTAAGCACAATAGACTTCAATGGTAAATATACAGTTATAGGTATGTTCCGAAATGCAGATACACTATAACAAGGTTGGAAGTCAAGCTTGAAATAAATATCGTTCCGTAACCGAGAGAATGGACGCTGTTTTACGCCTTGAAACAACGGATACACGCTGATTGACTTGCTTGAAAAAATTTAAGAAAAGGTAAGCCTATAGCAGCTTAAACTTTTGGCCAGCCATGTCAAATCCCATATCTCAAAAGCACTCATAAGGCGCATACATCAGTCCCCATGCATGTGCTGATGCCTACTTGCGCGATGAGTAAACTAATAGACGCAAATTGTCTTGCTCCCCCCAAAAAAGAAACAAAGCCAAGTCCCATTATACCATTTCCGCAGCCAGGTCCAGTCACTTCTCTCAAAATGAATAGTTCGACACGTAGATCACTCCCCATCTTCATAAAACTGATTTATTTCATCATCATCGTCATCATCATAACTGGAGGTTGGGGCGTAGGCTTGTACCACCTGTAATCTATGCGTCTTATTAAGTTTTATTGCGACTACTGCTACCCTCTCATTAATGCTGTAGAATTCGTCAATGTTGCCCGCTATGTCCTTATGGATTAGGAATCCTACACCGTATTGCTCACCTGGGAGTCCTCTATAGCAGAGGACATGGCGTTATTCAGAAATGTAAAAGCCTCACCAGTTCTTCTAATCTCATATAGGCCGATTATATCCCAAACAACGGCTGATAGTTCCTTAGATACCTGCTAAGGTAGCTTTACTCGAAATGGTTCGGGTGTTTTACGTCGGGAGGGTCAGTTTCCATTGGCGGCCTTTCCGGGCACAGAGGTTCTTAGCACCCTCTGCTGCGTTAAAGGCTTGACCGCCACCGTGGTGAGGCGCACCGCAGCTGCTGAGGAGTGAGCGCCATTGGTTGATGGAATGAATGAGTTCCAATCACTTCTCTCAAAAGCACTAGTTCGACACATATATCACGGCCCAAGTATGCGGTGACGCAGATTTGCGCGGTAATTAAGCGGATGTGCACAGAGTGGCTTGCTCGAGAAATAACAAAAAATACACAGGCCTGCGCGGCTCGCAAGGCAAATTCGCAGCGTAAGCTGGAGGAGCGGCTCCACAGGAGCTCCATTTTCGGCACCACGTACTGCCAGGTCTTCGCGGCGAAGTCTGTTCGAGTCGTTTTGACGAGAACGATCTGAACTGCACGCTCGACGTCGGCGGCGAGCTGCGGCTTACGCTGCTTTGCTGCTGTCTGCACAGCCATCTGCTGAGCACGTTGTTGCCTGGTTGCGGGAGCGCAGGTGTCTCTACTATTCGCTTCTTTAGCAGCGGTTCATAACATTCATAGGTGTGCCACAACGTGTACCTAAGGGCAAACGCAGGTACCCAGATTACGTGGCGCAAATGTCACATCCCTTAGCTCGTGGCAATGGTACGTTGACGTTGTTGATGACGATAATGATGGTTTATTGGCATCCCCTTCGAAACGGAGTGGTGACATTAGTCATCTAGCTTGCTTGAGTTAACCAGGTCCAGCTGCATGTCGGACCACCTGGTTGAACATAAGGAAACTGCATTGCAAATTTTGTGCGTGTCGAAGCTATACGGCGCACATGTCACATCGAGCGTCAACTGGCACAATACCATACTAATGATGGCCTGGATTATTTAACCGCATTCCCATTGAAACGGGACGGTGACATTCCTCTAGCCTGCTTGAATTCATCAGGGATGCCGCGCATGTTTTTCATGACAGCAATATTTATGCATCACCGCAACCTTCTTTTTCTTCCTCAAAGCGTCTTTAACTACCTTGTACCGCCATCTATGCGACTGCTACATGGCGAGCTGCCTGGTGTAATCATATGCAAAGGGCGCACGTATAGACGTTACACGACGCGCATCGCAGATCCCAGGAAATGTGCCAGAATACGATGCTAATGACGCTGATGATTTATTGGCATCCCCTTTGAAACGCGGCGCTGACATAGTCACCGAACCAGGTTGATTCATTAAGGTACACAATATGTGCTCTTTTAGCATCCAAGTATCCACCTGCGTAAACGTTTTATCCCTCAAACCTTGTTTAACTACTTTGTACCACTACCTGTGGATCTGCTACATGGAGCCCTACCTGGTGTAATACTTTGCGAGATGCAATGCAAAATGTGCATGTATCGGCGCCACGCAGAGCGTATGTCACTACGTTTCTCATCGCACCTTAGGACGCGTTTATGGCGCACTTTGCCTCTGCATGCTAGCAAGCGCTGACGTGGCTCAGTGGTAGAGTAGCTGACTTCCGCACCTAAGGCTCGGGTCCGATCAGGACGGGAATCGATTTTGCTTTTCTAATACTCTCTCAATAAACACATATGACCGATAGACTTGCCCGAAAAAAGAAAAGGCAAGCCTATAGCCCGTTATAATTTTGTCCCAGGCAGGTCAAATCACTTCATGAAAAGCAGTGGTTCGAGATACCGATCATTCGTGAGGTATCTGCTGACGCCGGATTTGCGTGGTAAACACATATAGCGCAGATTTTCTTGAATGAAAAAGAAAAGAAAAAGGTAAGTATATAGCCCATTATAATTTTGCCCTGGGCCGTTCCAATAATATTCCTCAAAAGCACTGCTTCCACACATACGTCACTCCCGAGATACGGACAGACAACGATTTGCACGGTATTTAAACACATATGCGCCGATTAACTTGCAGGAAAACTTGCCCGTTATAATCTTGTTCCAGCAAGGTCCAATCACTCCCATCAAAAGCACCCGTTCGACACAAAGTTCAATGTACGAGTATGTTCTGACGCCGACTTGCGCGATTAAACATACAAGCGCAGACGGACTTGCCGAACAGCAGAAAGAAGGTAAGCCTATAGCCCACTATAATTTTACAACAGTCGCTTCATTCACTTCTCCCAAAGCATTTGCTCTTCAAATAGATCGCATCCAATATAGGTGCTGACGTAGATTTACGCGGTAACTAAAACACATACACACAGAATGGCTTGCCCAAAAAAAGAATAACTACAGTTTTGCCCCAGCCAAATTAAATTATGTGGTTTTACGCGCCAAAACCGCTTTCTGATTATGAGGCACGGCGTAGTAGAGGACTCCGGAAATTTCCACCACCTGGGGTTCTTTAACGTGCACCTAAATCAAAGTACATGGGTGTTTTCGCATTTCACCCCCATCGGAATGCGGCCGCCGTGGCCGGGATTCGATCCCGCGACCTTGTGCTCAGCAGCCCAACACCATAGCCATTGAGCAACCACGGCGGGTTTTCCCCCAGCCAGGTCCAACCACTTCCTTAAAAAGCACCACTTCTGCACTTAGATCACACCCTAGGTAAGTGCTTATTGCGATTTGTGCGGAGACTAAACAGATGTGCGCAGATTGGCTTGTGCAAAAAAATGAAACAAAAGGTAAGGCTGTAGCTCATTTTAATTTTGTTCCAGCCAGGTCGAATCGCTTCTCTCAGACGGACTCGTTCGACGTATAGGCAGCTGCCCAGCTACTTGCAGACGCCGATTTGTATGCGGTAACTAAAAAAACGCTCAGAATGGCTTGCGCGAGAAAAATGAAGTAAAAGGTAAGGCTATTTCCCATTATAATTTTGCTCCAACAAGGTCCATTCACTTCTCTCAAAAGCACGGATACGACGTATAGGCAGCTGCCCAGGTACACGCAAACGCCGATTTGTGCGGTAATTAAACAGATACGCGCTGATTACTTCCGCAAAAATAAATGAAGAAAAATTAACGCTATAGCCCATAATAATTTTGCACCAGTGAGGTCCGATCATTCTCTCAAAGGCACTGGATCGACGTATTGGCAGCTGCCAAGGTAAGTGTGGAGGCCGATTTCTGCGGTAAATAAACAGATATGCGATCATTGCCTTGCCAGAAAAAAATGAAGAGAATGTAAGGCTATATACCAGTATAAGTTTGCTCCAGCCAGGCCTTATCACTTTCTCAAAAGCACTGGTTCGACGTATAAGCAGCTGCCCAGGCAAGTGGAGACACCGATTGTGCTCTAATTAAACAGATATGCGCAGAATGGCTTGCACGAAAAGAAATAAAGAAAAGGTAGGGCTATAGTCCATCATAATTTTGGTCGAGCCAGGTCCAATCACTTCTAACAAAAGCTCTGTTGCGACATTTAGGCAGCTGGCCAGGTAAGTGAAGACGCCCATTTGTGCGGTAATTATAGAGATATGCTGAGATTTTCTTGCGCGAAAAAATGAAGATGTAAGGGTATTGTCAGTTATAATTTTGCTCAAGCGAGGTCCAATCACTGCTCTCAAAAGCACTGGTACGGAATATAGCCAGCTGCCCAGACACGTGCAGACGCCGATTTCTGCGGTAGAAAAACAGATATGCGCAGAAAAAAAAATTGAAGAAAATGTAAGGCTATACCTCAGAATAAATTACCTCCAGTGAGGACCAATAACTTGTCTCAAAACCAGTGGTTCGACATAAATGTTGCTGCCCTAGTACATACAAATCCCTATTTGTTCGTTAATTAAACATATATGCGCTGATTGGCTAGCATGAAAAAACAACGACGAAATAAAGGTAAGGCTATAGCCCATTTTAATTTTGCGCCAGTGAGGTCCTATCACTTCTCTCTAAAGCACAGCTTCGACGTATAGGCAACTGCGCAAGTAAGTCCCAACGTTGATTTGGGCGGAAATAAATAAATATGCGCAAATCGCTTTGTGCGAAAAAAATGAAAAAAGGTAAGAATATAGCCCATTATAATTTTGCTCCAGCAAGGTCTAATTATTTCTCTCAAAGCAAAGGTTCGAAGTATGGGCAGATGGCCAGGCACGTGCAGAAGCCGATTTGTGCATAATGGAAGAGATATTCGTAGATTGGCTTGCTTGAATTAAACTAAGGAACGCTAAGGCTATAGCCCATCACAATTTTGCTCCAACCAGGTCCAGTCCCTTCTCTCAAAAGCACTGGTTACAAGTATAAGGAGATGCCACGGAACGTGCAGAGGCCGATTTGTGCGTAATGAAACTGGTATGCGCAGATTGGCTTGCTAGAAAAAAAAATGAAGAAAAGGTAAGGCTATAGCCCATCACATTTTTGCTCCAGCCAGGTCCAGTATCTTCTCTTCAAAGCATTTTTTCGACGTATAGGAAGATGCTGAGGAAGGTGCAGAGGGCGATATGTGCGTAGTGAAACTGGTATGCGCAGATTGGCTTGCTTGAAAAAAATGAAGAAAAGGTAAGGCTATAGCCCATCACATTTTTGCTCCAGCGAGGTCCAGTATCTTCTCTTCAAAGCATTTTTTCGACGTATAGGAAGATACCGAGGCACGTGCAGAGGCCGATTTGTGCGTAATGAAACTGGTATGCGCAGATTGGCTTGCTTCAAAAAAATGAAGAAAAGGTAAGGCAATAGCCCATCACATTTTTGCTCCAGCGAGGGCCAGTATCTTCTCTTCAAAGCATTTTTTCGACGTACAGGAAGATGCTGAGGAAGGTGCCGAGGGCGATATGTGCGTAATGAAACTGGTATGCGCAGATAGGCTTGCTTGAAAAAAATGAAGAAAAGGTAATGGTATAGCCCATCACATTTTTGCTCCAGCCAGGTCCAGTATCTTCTCTTCAAAGCATTTGTTCGACGTATAGGAAGATGCTGAGGAAGGTGCAGAGGGCGATATGTGCGTAATGAAACTGGTATGCGCAGATTGGCTTGCTTGAAAAAAATGAAGAAAAGGTAAGGCTATAGCCCATCACATTTTTGCTCCAGCGAGGTCCAGTATCTTCTCTTCAAAGCATTTTTTCGACGTATAGGAAGATACCGAGGCACGTGAAGAGGCCGATTTGTGCGTAATGGAACAGATACGCGCAGATTGGCTTGCTTGAAAAAAATGAAGAAATGGTAAGGCTATAGCCCATCATAATTTTGCTTCAGCCAGGTCTAGTCAGTTTTCTCAAAAGCATTTGTTCGACGTATAGACAGATTCCGAGATACGTGGAGAGGCCGAGTTGTGCGTAATGGAACAGATACGCGCAGATTGGCTTGCTTGAAAGAAATGAAGAAATGGTAAGGCTATAGCCCATCATACCTTTGCTTTAGCCAGGTAGAGCCAGTTCTCTCAAAAGCATTTGTTCGACGTATAGACAGATTCCGAGGCACCTGCAGAGGCCGATTTTTCCGTAATGGAACAGATATTCGCAGATTGGCTTGCTTAAAAAAATGAAGAAAAGCAAGGCTATAGCCCATAATATTTTTGCTTCAGCCAGGTCCAGTCAATTCTCTCAAAAGCACTTGTTCGACGTATAGGCTGATTCCGAGATACGTGGAGAGGCCGAGTTGTGCGTAATGGAACAGATATGCGCAGATTGGCTTGCTTGAAAAAAATAAAGAAAAGGTAAGGCTATAGCCCATCATATTTTTGCTTCAGCCAGGTCCAGTCAGTTCTCTTAAAAGCATTTGTTCGACGTATAGACAGATTCCGAGGCACGTCCAGAGGCCGATTTGTGCGTAATGGAACAGATATGCGCAGATTGGCTTGCTTGAAAAAAATGAAAG
Organism: Dermacentor variabilis; assembly: GCF_050947875.1. Taxonomy (NCBI): domain Eukaryota; kingdom Metazoa; phylum Arthropoda; class Arachnida; order Ixodida; family Ixodidae; genus Dermacentor; species Dermacentor variabilis. Next base: position 86,100,776 of record NC_134576.1, read on the forward strand.
AAAGGTAAGGCTATAGCCCATCATAATTTTGCATCAGCCAGGTCCAGTCAGTTCTCTCAAAAGCATTTGTTCGACGTATAGACAGATTCCGAGGCACGTGCAGAGGCCGATTTGTGCGTAATGGAACAGATATGCGCAGATTGGCTTTCTTGAAATAATTGAAGAATAGGTACGGCTATAGCCCATCATAACTTTGCTTCAGCCAGGTCCAGTCAGTTCTCTTAAAAGCATTTGTTCGACGTATAAGCAGATGCCGAGGCACGTGCAGAGGCCGATTTTTGCGTAATAGATCAAATATGCGCACATTGGCTTGCTTGAAAAAAATGAAGAAAAGGTAACGCTATAGCCCATCATATTTTTGCTTCAGCAAGGTCCAGTCAGTTCTCTTAAAAGCATTTGTTCGACGTATAGGCAGATTCCGAGATACGTGGAGAGCCCGAGTTGTGCGTAATGGAACAGAAATGCGCAGATTGGCTTGCTTGAAAAAAATAAAGAAAAAGTAAGGCTATAGCCCATCATATCTTTGCTTCAGCCAGGTCCAGTCAGTTCTCTCAAAAGCATTTGTTCGACGTATAGACAGATTCCGAGGCACGTGCAGAGGCCGATTTGTGCGTAATGGAACAGATATGCGCAGATTGGCTTCCTTGAAAAAAATGAAGGAAAGGTAAGGCTATAGCCCATCATAATTTTGCTTCAGCCAGGTCTACTCAGTTTTCTCAAAAGCATTTGTTCGACGTATAGACAGATTCCGAGATACGTGGAGAGGCCGAGTTGTGCGTAATGGAACAGATACGCGCAGATTGGCTTGCTTGAAAGAAATGAAGAAATGGTAAGGCTATAGCCCATCATATCTTTGCTTTAGCCAGGTAGAGCCACTTCTCTCAAAAGCATTTGTTCGACGTATAGACAGATTCCGAGGCACGTGCAGAGGCCGATTTTTCCGTAATGGAACAGAAATTCGCAGATTGGCTTGCTTAAAAAAATGAAGAAAAGCAACGCTATAGCCCATAATAATTTTGCTTCAGCCAGGTCCAGTCAATTCTCTCAAAAGCATTTGTTCGACGTATAGGCTGATTCCGAGATACGTGGAGAGGCCGAGTTGTGCGTAATGGAACAGATATGCGCAGATTGGCTTGCTTGAAAAAAATAAAGAAAAGGTAAGGCTATAGCCCATCATATTTTTGCTTCAGCCAGGTCCAGTCAGTTCTCTTAAAAGCATTTGTTCGACGTATAGACAGATTCCGAGGCACGTCCAGAGGCCGATTTGTGCGTAATGGAACAGATATGCGCAGATTGGCTTGCTTGAAAAAAATGAAGGAAAGGTAAAGCTATAGCCCATCATAATTTTGCATCAGCCAGGTCCAGTCAGTTCTCTCAAAAGCATTTGTTCGACGTATAGACAGATTCCGAGGCACGTGCAGAGGCCGATTTGTGCGTAATGGAACAGATATGCGCAGATTGGCTTCCTTGAAAAAAATGAAGAAATGGTAAGGCTATAGCCCATCATATTTTTGCTTCAGCCAGGTCCAGTCACTTCTCTCAAAAGCATTTGTTCGACGTATAGATAGATTCCGAGGCACGTGCAGAGGACGATTTGTGCGTAATGGAACAGATATGCGCAGATTGGCTTGCTTGAAAAAAAATCAAGAAAAGATAAGGCTATAGCCCCTCATATTTTTGCTTCAACCAGGTCCAGTCAATTCTCTCAAAAGCATTTGTTCGACGTATAGGCAGATTCCGAGATACGTGGAGAGGCCGAGTTGTGCGTAATGGAACAGAAATGCGCAGATTGGCTTGCTTGAAAAAAATAAAGAAAAGGTAAGGCTATAGCCCATCATTTCTTTGCTTTAGCCAGGTAGAGCCAGTTCTCTCAAAAGCATTTGTTCGACGTATAGACAGATTCCGAGGCACGTGCAGAGGCCGATTTTTCCGTAATGGAACAGATATGCGCAGATTGGCTTCCTTAAAAAATGAAGAAAAGCAAGGCTATAGCCCATAATATTTTTGCTTCAGCCAGATCCAGTCAATTCTCTCAAAAGCATTTGTTTGACGTATGGGCAGATTCCGAGATACGTGGAGAGGCCGAGTTGTGCGTAATGGAACAGAAATGCGCAGATTGGCTTGCTTGAAAAAAATAAAGAAAAGGTAAGGCTATAGCCCATCATATTTTTGCTTCAGCCAGGTCCAGTCAGTTCTCTCAAAAGCATTTGTTCGACGTATAGACAGATTCCGAGGCACGTGCAGAGGCCGATTTGTGAGTAATGGAACAGATATGCGCAGATTGGCTTCCTTGAAAAAAATGAAGGAAAGGTAAGGCTATAGCCCATCATAATTTTGCTTCAGCCAGGTCCAGTCAGTTCTCTCAAAAGCATTTGTTCGACGTATAGACAGATTCCGAGGCACGTGCAGAGGCCGATTTGTGCGTAATGGAACAGATATGCGCAGATTGGCTTCCTCGAATAAAATGATGAAATGGTAAGGCTATATATAGCCCATCATATTTTTGCTCCAGCGAGGTCCAGTCAGTTCTCTTAAAAGCATTTTTTCGATGTATAGGCAGATGCGGACGCACGTGCAGAGGCCGATTTGTGCGTAATGGAACAGATTTGCGCATATTGGCTTGCTTGAAAAAAATGAAGAAAAGGTAAGGCTATAGCCCATCATATTTTTGCTTCAGCCAGGTCCAGTCAGTTCTCTTAAAAGCATTTCTTCGACGTAAAGGCAGATTCCGAGGCAAGTGCAGAGACCTATTTGTGCGTAATGGAACAGATATGCGCAGATTGGCTTGCTTGAAATAATTGAAGAATAGGTAAGGCTATAGCCCAAACTTAACTTTGCTTCAGACAGGTAGAGTCAATTCTCTCAAACGCATTTGTTCGACGTATAGGCAGATGCCGAGGCACGTGCAGAGGCCGATTTGTGCGTAATGGAACAGATATGCGCAGATTGGCTTGCTTGAAAAAAAATGAAAAAATGGTAAAGCTATAGCCCATCATATTTTTGCTTCAGCCAGGTCCAGCCACTTCTATCAAAAGCATGTGTTCGACGTATAGGCAGATGCGGACGCTCGTGCAGAGGCCGATTTTTGCGTAATTGATCAAATATGCGCACATTGGCTTGCTTGAAAAAAATGAAGAAATGATAAGGCTATAGCCCATCATATTTGTGCTTCAGCAAGGTCCAGTCAGTTCTCTTAAAAGCATTTGTTCGACGTATAGGCAGATTCCGAGGCACGTGCAGAGGCCGCTTTGTGCGTAATGGAACAGATCTGCGCATATTGGTTTGCTTGAAAAAAATGAAGAAAAGGTAAGGCTATAGCCCATCATATTTTTGCTCCAGCCAGGTCCAGTCAGTTCTCTTAAAAGCATTTGTTCGACGTATAGACAGATTCCGAGGCACGTGCAGAGGCCGATTTATGCGTAATGGAACAGATATTCGCAGATTGGCTTGCTTAAAAAAATGAAGAAAAGCAAGGCTATAGCCCATAATATTTTTGCTTCAGCCAGGTCCAGTCAATTCTCTCAAAAGCATTTGTTCGAAGTATAGGCTGATTCCGAGATACGTGGAGAGGCCGAGTTGTGCGTAATGGAAGAGATATGCGCAGATTGGCTTGCTTGAAAAAAATAAAGAAAAGGTAAGGCTATAGCCCATAATATTTTTGCTTCAGCCAGGTCCAGTCAGTTCTCTTAAAAGCATTTCTTCGATGTATAGGCAGATGCGGACGCACGTGCAGAGGCCGATTTGTGCGTAATGGAACAGATTTGCGCATATTGGCTTGCTTGAACAAAATGAAGAAAAGGTAAGGCTATAGCCCATCATATTTTTGCTTCAGCCAGGTCCAGTCAGTTCTCTTAAAAGCATTTCTTCGACGTAAAGGCAGATTCCGAGGCAAGTGCAGAGGCCTATTTGTGCGTAATGGAACAGATATGCGCAGATTGGCTTGCTTGAAATAATTGAAGAATAGGTAAGGCTATAGCCCATCATAACTTTGCTTCAGACAGGTAGAGTCAGTTCTCTCAAACGCATTTGTTCGACGTATAGGCAGATGCCGAGGCACGTGCAGAGGCCGATTTGTGCATAATGGAACAGATATGCGCAGATTGGCTTGCTTGAAAAAAAATGAAAAAATGGTAAGGCTATAGCCCATCATATTTTTGCTTCAGCCAGGTCCAGCCACTTCTATCAAAAGCATATGTTCGACGTATAGGCAGATGCAGACGCATGTGCAGAGGCCGATTTTTGCGTAATAGATCAAATATGCGCACATTGGCTTGCTTGAAAAAAATGAAGAAATGCTAAGGCTATAGCCCATCATATTTGTGCTTCAGCAAGGTCCAGTATGTTCTCTTAAAAGCAGTTGTTCGACGTATAGGCAGATTCCGAGGCACGTGCAGAGGCCGCTTTGTGCGTAATGGAACAGATCTGCGCATATTGGTTTGCTTGAAAAAAATGAAGAAAAGGTAAGGCTATAGCGCATCATATTTTTGCGTCAGCCAGGTCCAGTCAATTCTCTTAAAAGCATTTGTTCGACGTGTCGACAGATTCCGAGGCACGTGCAGAGGCCGATTTATGCGTAATGGAACAGATGTGCGCAGATTGGCTTGCTTGAAAAGAATGAAGAAATGGTAAGGCTATAGCCCATTATACTTTTGCTTCAGCCAGGTCCAGTCAGTTCTCTTAAAAGCATTTGTTCGACATATAGGCAGATTGCGAGCCACGTGCAGAGGCCGATTTATGCGTAATGGAACAGATATGCGCAGATTGGCTTCCTTGAAAAAAATGAAGAAATGGTAAGGCTAGAGCCCATCATATTTTTGCTGCAGCCAGGTCCAGTCAGTTCTCTTAAAAGCATTTGTTCGACGTATAGACAGATTCCGAGGCACGTGTAGAGGCCGATTTGTGCGTAATGGAACAGATATGCGTAGATTGGCTTGCTTGAAAAAATTGAAGAATAGGTAAGGCTACAGCCCATCATAACTTTGATTCAGCCAGGTCCAGTCAGTTCACTCAAAAGCATTTGTTCGACGTATAGACAGATTGCGAGGCACGTGCAGAGGCGGATTTGTGAGTAATGGAACAGATACGCGCAGATGGGTTTGCTTGAACAAAATGAAGAATTGGTAAGGCTATAGCCCATCATATTTTTGCTTCAGCCAGGTCCAGTCAGTTCTCTTAAAAGCATTTGTTCGACGTAAAGGGAGATTCCGAGGCAAGTGCAGAGGCCGATTTGTGCGTAATGGAACAGAAATGCGCAGATTGGCTTCCTTGAAAAAATTGAAGAATAGATAAGGCTATAGCCCATCATAAGTTTTCTTCAGCCAGGTAGAGTCAGTTCTCTCAAAAGCATTTCTTCGACGTATAGGCAGATTCCGAGGCACGTGCAGAGGCAGATTTGTGCGTAATGGAACAGATATGCGCATATTCGATTGCTTGAAAAAAATGAAGAAAAGGTAAGGCTATAGCCCATCATATTTGTGCTGCAGCCAGGTCCAGTCAGTTCTCTTAAAAGTATTTGTTCGACGTATAGACAGATTCCGAGGCACGTGTAGAGGACGATTTCTGCGTAATGGAACAGATATGCGCAGATTGGCTTCCTTGAAAAAAATGAAGAAATGGTAAGGCTATAGCCCATCATATTTGTGCTGCAGCCAGGTCCAGTCAGTTCTCTTAAAAGCATTTGTTCGACGTATAGACAGATTCCGAGGCACGTGTAGAGGCCGATTTGTGCGTAATGGAACAGATATGCGCAGATTGGCTTGCTTGAAAAAATTGAAGAATAGGTAAGGCTACAGCATATCATAACTTTGATTCAGCCAGGTCCAGTCACTTCTTTTAAAAGCATTTCTTCGACGTAAAGGGAGATTCCGAGGCAAGTGCAGAGGCCGATTTGTGCGTAATGGAACAGAAATGCGCAGATTGGCTTCCTTGAAAAAATTGAAGAATAGATAAGGCTATAGCCCATCATAAGTTTTCTTCAGCCAGGTAGAGTCAGTTCTCTCAAAAGCATTTCTTCGACGTATAGGCAGATTCCGAGGCACCTGCAGAGGCAGATTTGTGCGTAATGGAACAGATATGCGCATATTCGATTGCTTGAAAAAAATGAAGAAAAGGTAAGGCTATAGCCCATCATATTTTCGCTTCAGCCAGGTCCAGTCAGTTCTCTTAAAAGCATTTGTTCGACCTAAAGGCAGATACCGAGGCACGTGCAGAGGCCGCTTTGTGCGTAATGGAACAGATATGCGCAGATTGGCTTGCTTGAAAAAAGTGAAGAATAGGTAAGGCTATAGCCCATCATAACTTTGATTCAGCCAGGTCCAGTCAGTTCACTCAAAAGCATTTCTTCGACGTATAGGCAGATGCCGAGGCACGTGCAGAGGCCGCTTTGTGCGTAATGGAACAGATCTGCGCATATTGGTTTGCTTGAAAAAAATGAAGAAAAGGTAAGGCTATAGCGCATCATATTTTTGCGTCAGCCAGGTCCAGTCAGTTCTCTTAAAAGCATTTGTTCGACGTGTAGACAGATTCCGAGGCACGTGCAGAGGCCGATTTATGCGTAATGGAACAGATGTGCGCAGATTGGCTTGCTTGAAAAGAATGAAGAAATGGTAAGGCTATAGCCCATTATACTTTTGCTTCAGCCAGGTCCAGTCAGTTCTCTTAAAAGCATTTGTTCGACATATAGGCAGATTGCGAGCCACGTGCAGAGGCCGATTTATGCGTAATGGAACAGATATGCGCAGATTGGCTTCCTTGAAAAAAATGAAGAAATGGTAAGGCTAGAGCCCATCATATTTTTGCTGCAGCCAGGTCCAGTCAGTTCTCTTAAAAGCATTTGTTCGACGTATAGACAGATTCCGAGGCACGTGTAGAGGCCGATTTGTGCGTAATGGAACAGATATGCGTAGATTGGCTTGCTTGAAAAAATTGAAGAATAGGTAAGGCTACAGGCCATCATAACTTTGATTCAGCCAGGTCCAGTCAGTTCACTCTAAAGCATTTGTTCGACGTATAGACAGATTGCGAGGCACGTGCAGAGGCGGATTTGTGAGTAATGGAACAGATACGCGCAGATGGGTTTGCTTGAACAAAATGAAGAATTGGTAAGGCTATAGCCCATCATATTTTTGCTTCAGCCAGGTCCAGTCAGTTCTCTTAAAAGCATTTGTTCGACGTAAAGGGAGATTCCGAGGCAAGTGCAGAGGCCGATTTGTGCGTAATGGAACAGAAATGCGCAGATTGGCTTCCTTGAAAAAATTGAAGAATAGATAAGGCTATAGCCCATCATAAGTTTTCTTCAGCCAGGTAGAGTCAGTTCTCTCAAAAGCATTTCTTCGACGTATAGGCAGATTCCGAGGCACGTGCAGAGGCAGATTTGTGCGTAATGGAACAGATATGCGCATATTCGATTGCTTGAAAAAAATGAAGAAAAGGTAAGGCTATAGCCCATCATATTTGTGCTGCAGCCAGGTCCAGTCAGTTCTCTTAAAAGTATTTGTTCGACGTATAGACAGATTCCGAGGCACGTGTAGAGGACGATTTCTGCGTAATGGAACAGATATGCGCAGATTGGCTTCCTTGAAAAAAATGAAGAAATGGTAAGGCTATAGCCCATCATATTTGTGCTGCAGCCAGGTCCAGTCAGTTCTCTTAAAAGCATTTGTTCGACGTATAGACAGATTCCGAGGCACGTGTAGAGGCCGATTTGTGCGTAATGGAACAGATATGCGCAGATTGGCTTGCTTGAAAAAATTGAAGAATAGGTAAGGCTACAGCATATCATAACTTTGATTCAGCCAGGTCCAGTCACTTCTTTTAAAAGCATTTCTTCGACGTAAAGGGAGATTCCGAGGCAAGTGCAGAGGCCGATTTGTGCGTAATGGAACAGAAATGCGCAGATTGGCTTCCTTGAAAAAATTGAAGAATAGATAAGGCTATAGCCCATCATAAGTTTTCTTCAGCCAGGTAGAGTCAGTTCTCTCAAAAGCATTTCTTCGACGTATAGGCAGATTCCGAGGCACGTGCAGAGGCAGATTTGTGCGTAATGGAACAGATATGCGCATATTCGATTGCTTGAAAAAAATGAAGAAAAGGTAAGGCTATAGCCCATCATATTTTCGCTTCAGCCAGGTCCAGTCAGTTCTCTTAAAAGCATTTGTTCGACCTAAAGGCAGATACCGAGGCACGTGCAGAGGCCGCTTTGTGCGTAATGGAACAGATATGCGCAGATTGGCTTGCTTGAAAAAAGTGAAGAATAGGTAAGGCTATAGCCCATCATAACTTTGATTCAGCCAGGTCCAGTCAGTTCACTCAAAAGCATTTCTTCGACGTATAGGCAGATGCCGAGGCACGTGCAGAGGCCGATTTGTGCGTAATGGAACAGATATGCGCATATTCGCTTGCGTGAAAAAAATGAAGAAAAGGTAAGGCTATAGCGCATCATATTTTTGCGTCAGCCAGGTCCAGTCAATTATCTTAAAAGCCTTTGTTGGACGCATGGCAGATACCGAGGCACGTGCAGAGGCCGATTTATGCGTAATGGAACAGATATGCGCAGATTGGCTTGCTTGAAAAAAATGAAGAAATGGTAAGGCTATAGCCCATTATATTTTTGCTTCAGCCAGGTCCAGTCAGTTCTCTTAAAAGCATTTGTTCGACGTATAGGCAGATTCCGAGGCACGTGAAGAGGGCGATTTGTGCGTAATGGAACAGATATGCGTAGATTGGCTTGCTTGAAAAAATTGAAGAATAGGTAAGGCTACAGCCCATCATAACTTTGATTCAGCCAGGTCCAGTCAGTTCACTCAAAAGCATTTGTTCGACGTATAGACAGATTGCGAGGCACGTGCAGAGGCCGATTTGTGCGTAATGGAACAGATATGCGCAGATTGGCTTCCTTGAAAAAAATGAAGAAAAGGTAAGGCTATAGCCCATCATATTTTTGCTTCAGCCAGGTCCAGTCAGTTCTCTTAAAAGCATTTGTTCGACGTATAAGCAGATGCCGAGGCACGTGCAGAGGCCGATTTTTGCGTAATAGATCAAATATGCGCACATTGGCTTGCTTGAAAAAAATGAAGAAATGGTAAGGCTATAGCCCATCATATTTTTGCTTCAGCAAGGTCCAGTCAGTTCTCTTAAAAGCATTTGTTCGACGTATAGGCAGATTCCGAGGCACGTGCAGAGGCCGATTTGTGCGTAATGGAACAGATATGCGCAGATGGGCTTCCTTGAAAAAAATGATGAAATGGTAAGGCTATAGCCCATCATATTTTTGCTCCAGCCAGGTCCAGTCAGTTCACTCAAAAGCATTTGTTCGACGTATAGACAGATTCCGAGGCACGTTCAGAGGCCGATTTGTGCGTAATCGAACAGATACGCGCAGATGGGTTTGCTTGAAAAAAAATGAAGAAATGGTAAGGCTATAGCCCATCATATTTTTGCTTCAGCCAGGTCCAGTCAGTTCTCTTAAAAGCATTTGTTCGACGTATAAGCAGATGCCGAGGCACGTGCAGAGGGCGATTTGTGCGTAATGGAACAGATATGCGCAGATTGGCTTGCTTGAAAAAAATGAAGAAATGGTAAGGCTATAGCCGATCATAACTTTGATTCAGCCAGGTCCAGTCAGTTCACTCAAAAGCATTTGTACGACGTATAGACAGATTCCGAGGCACGTGCAGAGGCCGATTTGTGCGTAATGGAACAGATATGCGCAGATTGGCTTCCTTGAAAAAAATGAAGAAAAGGTAAGGCTATAGCCCATCATATTTTTGCTTCAGCCAGGTCCAGTCAGTTCTCTTAAAAGCATTTGTTCGACGTATAAGCAGATGCCGAGGCACGTGTTTTGCGTAATAGATCAAATATGCGCACATTGGCTTGCTTGAAAAAAATGAAGAAATGGTAAGGCTATAGCCCATCATATTTTTGCTTCAGCAAGGTCCAGTCAGTTCTCTTAAAAGCATTTGTTCGACGTATAGGCAGATTCCGAGGCACGTGCAGAGGCCGATTTGTGCGTAATGGAACAGATTTGCGCATATTGGCTTGCTTGAAAAAAATGAAGAAAAGGTAACGCTATAGCCCATCATATTTTTGCTTCAGCCAGGTCCAGTCAGTTCTCTCAAAAGCATTTGTTCGACGTATAGGTAGATTCCGAGGCACGTGCAGAGGCCGATTTGTGCGTAATGGAACAGATATGCGCATATTCGCTTGCGTGAAAAAAATGAAGAAAAGGTAAGGCTATAGCGCATCATATTTTTGCGTCAGCCAGGTCCAGTCAATTATCTTAAAAGCCTTTGTTCGACGCATGGCAGATACCGAGGCACGTGCAGAGGCCGATTTATGCGTAATGGAACAGATATGCGCAGATTGGCTTCCTTGAAAAAAATGAAGAAATGGTAAGGCTAGAGCCCATCATATTTTTGCTGCAGCCAGGTCCAGTCAGTTCTCTTAAAAGCATTTGTTCGACGTATAGACAGATTCCGAGGCACTTGTAGAGGCCGATTTGTGCGTAATGGAATAGATATGCGTAGATTGGCTTGCTTGAAAAAATTGAAGAATAGGTAAGGCTACAGCCCATCATAACTTTGATTCAGCCAGGTCCAGTCAGTTCACTCAAAAGCATTTGTTCGACGTATAGACAGATTGCGAGGCACGTGCAGAGGCGGATTTGTGAGTAATGGAACAGATACGCGCAGATGGGTTTGCTTGAACAAAATGAAGAATTGGTAAGGCTATAGCCCATCATATTTTTGCTTCAGCCAGGTCCAGTCAGTTCTCTTAAAAGCATTTGTTCGACGTAAAGGGAGATTCCGAGGCAAGTGCAGAGGCCGATTTGTGCGTAATGGAACAGAAATGCGCAGATTGGCTTCCTTGAAAAAATTGAAGAATAGATAAGGCTATAGCCCATCATAGGTTTTCTTCAGCCAGGTAGAGTCAGTTCTCTCAAAAGCATTTCTTCGACGTATAGGCAGATTCCGAGGCACGTGCAGAGGCAGATTTGTGCGTAATGGAACAGATATGCGCATATTCGATTGCTTGAAAAAAATGAAGAAAAGGTAAGGCTATAGCCCATCATATTTGTGCTGCAGCCAGGTCCAGTCAGTTCTCTTAAAAGTATTTGTTCGACGTATAGACAGATTCCGAGGCACGTGTAGAGGACGATTTCTGCGTAATGGAACAGATATGCGCAGATTGGCTTCCTTGAAAAAAATGAAGAAATGGTAAGGCTATAGCCCATCATATTTGTGCTGCAGCCAGGTCCAGTCAGTTCTCTTAAAAGCATTTGTTCGACGTATAGACAGATTCCGAGGCACGTGTAGAGGCCGATTTGTGCGTAATGGAACAGATATGCGCAGATTGGCTTGCTTGAAAAAATTGAAGAATAGGTAAGGCTACAGCATATCATAACTTTGATTCAGCCAGGTCCAGTCACTTCTTTTAAAAGCATTTCTTCGACGTAAAGGGAGATTCCGAGGCAAGTGCAGAGGCCGATTTGTGCGTAATGGAACAGAAATGCGCAGATTGGCTTCCTTGAAAAAATTGAAGAATAGATAAGGCTATAGCCCATCATAAGTTTTCTTCAGCCAGGTAGAGTCAGTTCTCTCAAAAGCATTTCTTCGACGTATAGGCAGATTCCGAGGCACCTGCAGAGGCAGATTTGTGCGTAATGGAACAGATATGCGCATATTCGATTGCTTGAAAAAAATGAAGAAAAGGTAAGGCTATAGCCCATCATATTTTCGCTTCAGCCAGGTCCAGTCAGTTCTCTTAAAAGCATTTGTTCGACCTAAAGGCAGATACCGAGGCACGTGCAGAGGCCGCTTTGTGCGTAATGGAACAGATATGCGCAGATTGGCTTGCTTGAAAAAAGTGAAGAATAGGTAAGGCTATAGCCCATCATAACTTTGATTCAGCCAGGTGCAGTCAGTTCACTCAAAAGCATTTCTTCGACGTATAGGCAGATGCCGAGGCACGTGCAGAGGCCGCTTTGTGCGTAATGGAAAAGATCTGCGCATATTGGTTTGCTTGAAAAAAATGAAGAAAAGGTAAGGCTATAGCGCATCATATTTTTGCGTCAGCCAGGTCCAGTCAGTTCTCTTAAAAGCATTTGTTCGACGTGTAGACAGATTCCGAGGCACGTGCAGAGGCCGATTTATGCGTAATGGAACAGATGTGCGCAGATTGGCTTGCTTGAAAAGAATGAAGAAATGGTAAGGCTATAGCCCATTATACTTTTGCTTCAGCCAGGTCCAGTCAGTTCTCTTAAAAGCATTTGTTCGACATATAGGCAGATTGCGAGCCACGTGCAGAGGCCGATTTATGCGTAATGGAACAGATATGCGCAGATTGGCTTCCTTGAAAAAAATGAAGAAATGGTAAGGCTAGAGCCCATCATATTTTTGCTGCAGCCAGGTCCAGTCAGTTCTCTTAAAAGCATTTGTTCGACGTATAGACAGATTCCGAGGCACGTGTAGAGGCCGATTTGTGCGTAATGGAACAGATATGCGTAGATTGGCTTGCTTGAAAAAATTGAAGAATAGGTAAGGCTACAGGCCATCATAACTTTGATTCAGCCAGGTCCAGTCAGTTCACTCTAAAGCATTTGTTCGACGTATAGACAGATTGCGAGGCACGTGCAGAGGCGGATTTGTGAGTAATGGAACAGATACGCGCAGATGGGTTTGCTTGAACAAAATGAAGAATTGGTAAGGCTATAGCCCATCATATTTTTGCTTCAGCCAGGTCCAGTCAGTTCTCTTAAAAGCATTTGTTCGACGTAAAGGGAGATTCCGAGGCAAGTGCAGAGGCCGATTTGTGCGTAATGGAACAGAAATGCGCAGATTGGCTTCCTTGAAAAAATTGAAGAATAGATAAGGCTATAGCCCATCATAAGTTTTCTTCAGCCAGGTAGAGTCAGTTCTCTCAAAAGCATTTCTTCGACGTATAGGCAGATTCCGAGGCACGTGCAGAGGCAGATTTGTGCGTAATGGAACAGATATGCGCATATTCGATTGCTTGAAAAAAATGAAGAAAAGGTAAGGCTATAGCCCATCATATTTGTGCTGCAGCCAGGTCCAGTCAGTTCTCTTAAAAGTATTTGTTCGACGTATAGACAGATTCCGAGGCACGTGTAGAGGACGATTTCTGCGTAATGGAACAGATATGCGCAGATTGGCTTCCTTGAAAAAAATGAAGAAATGGTAAGGCTATAGCCCATCATATTTGTGCTGCAGCCAGGTCCAGTCAGTTCTCTTAAAAGCATTTGTTCGACGTATAGACAGATTCCGAGGCACGTGTAGAGGCCGATTTGTGCGTAATGGAACAGATATGCGCAGATTGGCTTGCTTGAAAAAATTGAAGAATAGGTAAGGCTACAGCATATCATAACTTTGATTCAGCCAGGTCCAGTCACTTCTTTTAAAAGCATTTCTTCGACGTAAAGGGAGATTCCGAGGCAAGTGCAGAGGCCGATTTGTGCGTAATGGAACAGAAATGCGCAGATTGGCTTCCTTGAAAAAATTGAAGAATAGATAAGGCTATAGCCCATCATAAGTTTTCTTCAGCCAGGTAGAGTCAGTTCTCTCAAAAGCATTTCTTCGACGTATAGGCAGATTCCGAGGCACGTGCAGAGGCAGATTTGTGCGTAATGGAACAGATATGCGCATATTCGATTGCTTGAAAAAAATGAAGAAAAGGTAAGGCTATAGCCCATCATATTTTCGCTTCAGCCAGGTCCAGTCAGTTCTCTTAAAAGCATTTGTTCGACCTAAAGGCAGATACCGAGGCACGTGCAGAGGCCGCTTTGTGCGTAATGGAACAGATATGCGCAGATTGGCTTGCTTGAAAAAAGTGAAGAATAGGTAAGGCTATAGCCCATCATAACTTTGATTCAGCCAGGTCCAGTCAGTTCACTCAAAAGCATTTCTTCGACGTATAGGCAGATGCCGAGGCACGTGCAGAGGCCGATTTGTGCGTAATGGAACAGATATGCGCATATTCGCTTGCGTGAAAAAAATGAAGAAAAGGTAAGGCTATAGCGCATCATATTTTTGCGTCAGCCAGGTCCAGTCAATTATCTTAAAAGCCTTTGTTGGACGCATGGCAGATACCGAGGCACGTGCAGAGGCCGATTTATGCGTAATGGAACAGATATGCGCAGATTGGCTTGCTTGAAAAAAATGAAGAAATGGTAAGGCTATAGCCCATTATATTTTTGCTTCAGCCAGGTCCAGTCAGTTCTCTTAAAAGCATTTGTTCGACGTATAGGCAGATTCCGAGGCACGTGAAGAGGGCGATTTGTGCGTTATGGAACAGATATGCGTAGATTGGCTTGCTTGAAAAAATTGAAGAATAGGTAAGGCTACAGCCCATCATAACTTTGATTCAGCCAGGTCCAGTCAGTTCACTCAAAAGCATTTGTTCGACGTATAGACAGATTGCGAGGCACGTGCAGAGGCCGATTTGTGCGTAATGGAACAGATATGCGCAGATTGGCTTCCTTGAAAAAAATGAAGAAAAGGTAAGGCTATAGCCCATCATATTTTTGCTTCAGCCAGGTCCAGTCAGTTCTCTTAAAAGCATTTGTTCGACGTATAAGCAGATGCCGAGGCACGTGCAGAGGCCGATTTTTGCGTAATAGATCAAATATGCGCACATTGGCTTGCTTGAAAAAAATGAAGAAATGGTAAGGCTATAGCCCATCATATTTTTGCTTCAGCAAGGTCCAGTCAGTTCTCTTAAAAGCATTTGTTCGACGTATAGGCAGATTCCGAGGCACGTGCAGAGGCCGATTTGTGCGTAATGGAACAGATATGCGCAGATGGGCTTCCTTGAAAAAAATGATGAAATGGTAAGGCTATAGCCCATCATATTTTTGCTCCAGCCAGGTCCAGTCAGTTCACTCAAAAGCATTTGTTCGACGTATAGACAGATTCCGAGGCACGTTCAGAGGCCGATTTGTGCGTAATCGAACAGATACGCGCAGATGGGTTTGCTTGAAAAAAAATGAAGAAATGGTAAGGCTATAGCCCATCATATTTTTGCTTCAGCCAGGTCCAGTCAGTTCTCTTAAAAGCATTTGTTCGACGTATAAGCAGATGCCGAGGCACGTGCAGAGGGCGATTTGTGCGTAATGGAACAGATATGCGCAGATTGGCTTGCTTGAAAAAAATGAAGAAATGGTAAGGCTATAGCCCATCATAACTTTGATTCAGCCAGGTCCAGTCAGTTCACTCAAAAGCATTTGTACGACGTATAGACAGATTCCGAGGCACGTGCAGAGGCCGATTTGTGCGTAATGGAACAGATATGCGCAGATTGGCTTCCTTGAAAAAAATGAAGAAAAGGTAAGGCTATAGCCCATCATATTTTTGCTTCAGCCAGGTCCAGTCAGTTCTCTTAAAAGCATTTGTTCGACGTATAAGCAGATGCCGAGGCACGTG
The DNA here is from genome assembly GCF_050947875.1 of Dermacentor variabilis. Lineage (NCBI taxonomy): Eukaryota > Metazoa > Arthropoda > Arachnida > Ixodida > Ixodidae > Dermacentor > Dermacentor variabilis. The sequence continues at coordinate 86,116,210 of NC_134576.1, forward strand.
TTTTGCGTAATAGATCAAATATGCGCACATTGGCTTGCTTGAAAAAAATGAAGAAATGGTAAGGCTATAGCCCATCATATTTTTGCTTCAGCAAGGTCCAGTCAGTTCTCTTAAAAGCATTTGTTCGACGTATAGGCAGATTCCGAGGCACGTGCAGAGGCCGATTTGTGCGTAATGGAACAGATTTGCGCATATTGGCTTGCTTGAAAAAAATGAAGAAAAGGTAACGCTATAGCCCATCATATTTTTGCTTCAGCCAGGTCCAGTCAGTTCTCTCAAAAGCATTTGTTCGACGTATAGGTAGATTCCGAGGCACGTGCAGAGGCCGATTTGTGCGTAATGGAACAGATATGCGCATATTCGCTTGCGTGAAAAAAATGAAGAAAAGGTAAGGCTATAGCGCATCATATTTTTGCGTCAGCCAGGTCCAGTCAATTATCTTAAAAGCCTTTGTTCGACGCATGGCAGATACCGAGGCACGTGCAGAGGCCGATTTATGCGTAATGGAACAGATATGCGCAGATTGGCTTCCTTGAAAAAAATGAAGAAATGGTAAGGCTAGAGCCCATCATATTTTTGCTGCAGCCAGGTCCAGTCAGTTCTCTTAAAAGCATTTGTTCGACGTATAGACAGATTCCGAGGCACTTGTAGAGGCCGATTTGTGCGTAATGGAATAGATATGCGTAGATTGGCTTGCTTGAAAAAATTGAAGAATAGGTAAGGCTACAGCCCATCATAACTTTGATTCAGCCAGGTCCAGTCAGTTCACTCAAAAGCATTTGTTCGACGTATAGACAGATTGCGAGGCACGTGCAGAGGCGGATTTGTGAGTAATGGAACAGATACGCGCAGATGGGTTTGCTTGAACAAAATGAAGAATTGGTAAGGCTATAGCCCATCATATTTTTGCTTCAGCCAGGTCCAGTCAGTTCTCTTAAAAGCATTTGTTCGACGTAAAGGGAGATTCCGAGGCAAGTGCAGAGGCCGATTTGTGCGTAATGGAACAGAAATGCGCAGATTGGCTTCCTTGAAAAAATTGAAGAATAGATAAGGCTATAGCCCATCATAGGTTTTCTTCAGCCAGGTAGAGTCAGTTCTCTCAAAAGCATTTCTTCGACGTATAGGCAGATTCCGAGGCACGTGCAGAGGCAGATTTGTGCGTAATGGAACAGATATGCGCATATTCGATTGCTTGAAAAAAATGAAGAAAAGGTAAGGCTATAGCCCATCATATTTGTGCTGCAGCCAGGTCCAGTCAGTTCTCTTAAAAGTATTTGTTCGACGTATAGACAGATTCCGAGGCACGTGTAGAGGACGATTTCTGCGTAATGGAACAGATATGCGCAGATTGGCTTCCTTGAAAAAAATGAAGAAATGGTAAGGCTATAGCCCATCATATTTGTGCTGCAGCCAGGTCCAGTCAGTTCTCTTAAAAGCATTTGTTCGACGTATAGACAGATTCCGAGGCACGTGTAGAGGCCGATTTGTGCGTAATGGAACAGATATGCGCAGATTGGCTTGCTTGAAAAAATTGAAGAATAGGTAAGGCTACAGCATATCATAACTTTGATTCAGCCAGGTCCAGTCACTTCTTTTAAAAGCATTTCTTCGACGTAAAGGGAGATTCCGAGGCAAGTGCAGAGGCCGATTTGTGCGTAATGGAACAGAAATGCGCAGATTGGCTTCCTTGAAAAAATTGAAGAATAGATAAGGCTATAGCCCATCATAAGTTTTCTTCAGCCAGGTAGAGTCAGTTCTCTCAAAAGCATTTCTTCGACGTATAGGCAGATTCCGAGGCACCTGCAGAGGCAGATTTGTGCGTAATGGAACAGATATGCGCATATTCGATTGCTTGAAAAAGATGAAGAAAAGGTAAGGCTATAGCCCATCATATTTTCGCTTCAGCCAGGTCCAGTCAGTTCTCTTAAAAGCATTTGTTCGACCTAAAGGCAGATACCGAGGCACGTGCAGAGGCCGCTTTGTGCGTAATGGAACAGATATGCGCAGATTGGCTTGCTTGAAAAAAGTGAAGAATAGGTAAGGCTATAGCCCATCATAACTTTGATTCAGCCAGGTGCAGTCAGTTCACTCAAAAGCATTTCTTCGACGTATAGGCAGATGCCGAGGCACGTGCAGAGGCCGCTTTGTGCGTAATGGAAAAGATCTGCGCATATTGGTTTGCTTGAAAAAAATGAAGAAAAGGTAAGGCTATAGCGCATCATATTTTTGCGTCAGCCAGGTCCAGTCAGTTCTCTTAAAAGCATTTGTTCGACGTGTAGACAGATTCCGAGGCACGTGCAGAGGCCGATTTATGCGTAATGGAACAGATGTGCGCAGATTGGCTTGCTTGAAAAGAATGAAGAAATGGTAAGGCTATAGCCCATTATACTTTTGCTTCAGCCAGGTCCAGTCAGTTCTCTTAAAAGCATTTGTTCGACATATAGGCAGATTGCGAGCCACGTGCAGAGGCCGATTTATGCGTAATGGAACAGATATGCGCAGATTGGCTTCCTTGAAAAAAATGAAGAAATGGTAAGGCTAGAGCCCATCATATTTTTGCTGCAGCCAGGTCCAGTCAGTTCTCTTAAAAGCATTTGTTCGACGTATAGACAGATTCCGAGGCACGTGTAGAGGCCGATTTGTGCGTAATGGAACAGATATGCGTAGATTGGCTTGCTTGAAAAAATTGAAGAATAGGTAAGGCTACAGGCCATCATAACTTTGATTCAGCCAGGTCCAGTCAGTTCACTCTAAAGCATTTGTTCGACGTATAGACAGATTGCGAGGCACGTGCAGAGGCGGATTTGTGAGTAATGGAACAGATACGCGCAGATGGGTTTGCTTGAACAAAATGAAGAATTGGTAAGGCTATAGCCCATCATATTTTTGCTTCAGCCAGGTCCAGTCAGTTCTCTTAAAAGCATTTGTTCGACGTAAAGGGAGATTCCGAGGCAAGTGCAGAGGCCGATTTGTGCGTAATGGAACAGAAATGCGCAGATTGGCTTCCTTGAAAAAATTGAAGAATAGATAAGGCTATAGCCCATCATAAGTTTTCTTCAGCCAGGTAGAGTCAGTTCTCTCAAAAGCATTTCTTCGACGTATAGGCAGATTCCGAGGCACGTGCAGAGGCAGATTTGTGCGTAATGGAACAGATATGCGCATATTCGATTGCTTGAAAAAAATGAAGAAAAGGTAAGGCTATAGCCCATCATATTTGTGCTGCAGCCAGGTCCAGTCAGTTCTCTTAAAAGTATTTGTTCGACGTATAGACAGATTCCGAGGCACGTGTAGAGGACGATTTCTGCGTAATGGAACAGATATGCGCAGATTGGCTTCCTTGAAAAAAATGAAGAAATGGTAAGGCTATAGCCCATCATATTTGTGCTGCAGCCAGGTCCAGTCAGTTCTCTTAAAAGCATTTGTTCGACGTATAGACAGATTCCGAGGCACGTGTAGAGGCCGATTTGTGCGTAATGGAACAGATATGCGCAGATTGGCTTGCTTGAAAAAATTGAAGAATAGGTAAGGCTACAGCATATCATAACTTTGATTCAGCCAGGTCCAGTCACTTCTTTTAAAAGCATTTCTTCGACGTAAAGGGAGATTCCGAGGCAAGTGCAGAGGCCGATTTGTGCGTAATGGAACAGAAATGCGCAGATTGGCTTCCTTGAAAAAATTGAAGAATAGATAAGGCTATAGCCCATCATAAGTTTTCTTCAGCCAGGTAGAGTCAGTTCTCTCAAAAGCATTTCTTCGACGTATAGGCAGATTCCGAGGCACGTGCAGAGGCAGATTTGTGCGTAATGGAACAGATATGCGCATATTCGATTGCTTGAAAAAAATGAAGAAAAGGTAAGGCTATAGCCCATCATATTTTCGCTTCAGCCAGGTCCAGTCAGTTCTCTTAAAAGCATTTGTTCGACCTAAAGGCAGATACCGAGGCACGTGCAGAGGCCGCTTTGTGCGTAATGGAACAGATATGCGCAGATTGGCTTGCTTGAAAAAAGTGAAGAATAGGTAAGGCTATAGCCCATCATAACTTTGATTCAGCCAGGTCCAGTCAGTTCACTCAAAAGCATTTCTTCGACGTATAGGCAGATGCCGAGGCACGTGCAGAGGCCGATTTGTGCGTAATGGAACAGATATGCGCATATTCGCTTGCGTGAAAAAAATGAAGAAAAGGTAAGGCTATAGCGCATCATATTTTTGCGTCAGCCAGGTCCAGTCAATTATCTTAAAAGCCTTTGTTGGACGCATGGCAGATACCGAGGCACGTGCAGAGGCCGATTTATGCGTAATGGAACAGATATGCGCAGATTGGCTTGCTTGAAAAAAATGAAGAAATGGTAAGGCTATAGCCCATTATATTTTTGCTTCAGCCAGGTCCAGTCAGTTCTCTTAAAAGCATTTGTTCGACGTATAGGCAGATTCCGAGGCACGTGAAGAGGGCGATTTGTGCGTAATGGAACAGATATGCGTAGATTGGCTTGCTTGAAAAAATTGAAGAATAGGTAAGGCTACAGCCCATCATAACTTTGATTCAGCCAGGTCCAGTCAGTTCACTCAAAAGCATTTGTTCGACGTATAGACAGATTGCGAGGCACGTGCAGAGGCCGATTTGTGCGTAATGGAACAGATATGCGCAGATTGGCTTCCTTGAAAAAAATGAAGAAAAGGTAAGGCTATAGCCCATCATATTTTTGCTTCAGCCAGGTCCAGTCAGTTCTCTTAAAAGCATTTGTTCGACGTATAAGCAGATGCCGAGGCACGTGCAGAGGCCGATTTTTGCGTAATAGATCAAATATGCGCACATTGGCTTGCTTGAAAAAAATGAAGAAATGGTAAGGCTATAGCCCATCATATTTTTGCTTCAGCAAGGTCCAGTCAGTTCTCTTAAAAGCATTTGTTCGACGTATAGGCAGATTCCGAGGCACGTGCAGAGGCCGATTTGTGCGTAATGGAACAGATATGCGCAGATGGGCTTCCTTGAAAAAAATGATGAAATGGTAAGGCTATAGCCCATCATATTTTTGCTCCAGCCAGGTCCAGTCAGTTCACTCAAAAGCATTTGTTCGACGTATAGACAGATTCCGAGGCACGTTCAGAGGCCGATTTGTGCGTAATCGAACAGATACGCGCAGATGGGTTTGCTTGAAAAAAAATGAAGAAATGGTAAGGCTATAGCCCATCATATTTTTGCTTCAGCCAGGTCCAGTCAGTTCTCTTAAAAGCATTTGTTCGACGTATAAGCAGATGCCGAGGCACGTGCAGAGGGCGATTTGTGCGTAATGGAACAGATATGCGCAGATTGGCTTGCTTGAAAAAAATGAAGAAATGGTAAGGCTATAGCCCATCATAACTTTGATTCAGCCAGGTCCAGTCAGTTCACTCAAAAGCATTTGTACGACGTATAGACAGATTCCGAGGCACGTGCAGAGGCCGATTTGTGCGTAATGGAACAGATATGCGCAGATTGGCTTCCTTGAAAAAAATGAAGAAAAGGTAAGGCTATAGCCCATCATATTTTTGCTTCAGCCAGGTCCAGTCAGTTCTCTTAAAAGCATTTGTTCGACGTATAAGCAGGTGCCGAGGCACGTGCAGAGGCCGATTTTTGCGTAATAGATCAAATATGCGCACATTGGCTTGCTTGAAAAAAATGAAGAAATGGTAAGGCTATAGCCCATCATATTTTTGCTTCAGCAAGGTCCAGTCAGTTCTCTTAAAAGCATTTGTTCGACGTATAGGCAGATTCCGAGGCACGTGCAGAGGCCGATTTGTGCGTAATGGAACAGATTTGCGCATATTGGCTTGCTTGAAAAAAATGAAGAAAAGGTAACGCTATAGCCCATCATATTTTTGCTTCAGCCAGGTCCAGTCAGTTCTCTCAAAAGCATTTGTTCGACGTATAGGTAGATTCCGAGGCACGTGCAGAGGCCGATTTGTGCGTAATGGAACAGATATGCGCATATTCGCTTGCGTGAAAAAAATGAAGAAAAGGTAAGGCTATAGCGCATCATATTTTTGCGTCAGCCAGGTCCAGTCAATTATCTTAAAAGCCTTTGTTCGACGCATGGCAGATACCGAGGCACGTGCAGAGGCCGATTTATGCGCAATGGAACAGATATGCGCAGATTGGCTTCCTTGAAAAAAATGAAGAAATGGTAAGGCTAGAGCCCATCATATTTTTGCTGCAGCCAGGTCCAGTCAGTTCTCTTAAAAGCATTTGTTCGACGTATAGACAGATTCCGAGGCACTTGTAGAGGCCGATTTGTGCGTAATGGAATAGATATGCGTAGATTGGCTTGCTTGAAAAAATTGAAGAATAGGTAAGGCTACAGCCCATCATAACTTTGATTCAGCCAGGTCCAGTCAGTTCACTCAAAAGCATTTGTTACACGTATACACAGATTGCGAGGGACGTGCAGAGGCGGATTTGTGAGTAATGGAACAGATACGCGCAGATGGGTTTGCTTGAAAAAAATGAAGAATTGGTAAGGCTATAGCCCATCATATTTTTGCTTCAGCCAGGTCCAGTCACTTCTTTTAAAAGCATTTCTTCGACGTAAAGGGAGATTCCGAGGCAAGTGCAGATGCCGATTTGTGCGTAATGGAACAGATATGCGCAGATTGGCTTCCTTGAAAAAATTGAAGAATAGGTAAGGCTATAGCCCATCATAAGTTTTCTTTAGCCAGGTAGAGTCAGTTCTCTCAAAAGCATTTCTTCGACGTATAGGCAGATTCCGAGGCTCGTGCAGAGGCCGATTTGTGCGTAATGGAATAGATATGCGCATATTCGCTTGCTTGAAAAAAATGAAGAAAAGGTAAGGCTATAGCCCATCATATTTTTGCTCCAGCCAGGTCCAGTCAGTTCTCTTAAAAGCATTTGTTCGACGTATAGACAGATTCCGAGGCACGTGCAGAGGCCGATTTGTGCGTAATGGAACAGATATGCGCAGATTGGCTTCCTTGAAAAAAATGATGAAATGGTAAGGCTATAGCCCATCATATTTTTGCTCCAGCCAGGTCCAGTCTGTTCACTCAAAAGCATTTGTTCGACGTATAGACAGATTCCGAGGCACGTTCAGAGGCCGATTTGTGCGTAATCGAACAGATACGCGCAGATGGGTTTGCTTGAAAAAAAATGAAGAAATGGTAAGGCTATAGCCCATCATATTTTTCCTTCAGCCAGGTCCAGTCACTTCTCTCAAAAGCAATTTGTTCGACGTATAGACAGATTCCGAGGCACGTGCAGAGGCCGATTTGTGCGTAATGGAACAGATATGCGCAGATTGGCTTGCTTGAAAAAAATGAAGAAATGGTAAGGCTATAGCCCATTATATTTTTGATTCAGCCAGGTCCAGTCAGTTCACTCAAAAGCATTTGTACGACGTATAGACAGATTCCGAGGCACGTGCAGAGGCGGATTTGTGCGTAATGGAACAGATATGCGCAGATTGGCTTCCTTGAAAAAAATGAAGAAGAGGTAAGGCTATAGCCCATCATATTTTTGCTTCAGCCAGGTCCAGTCAGTTCTCTTAAAAGCATTTGTTCGACGTATAAGCAGATGCCGAGGCACGTGCAGAGGCCGATTTTTGCGTAATAGATCAAATATGCGCACATTAGCTTGCTTGAAAAAAATGAAGAAATGGTAAGGCTATAGCCCATCATATTTTTGCTTCAGCAAGGTCCAGTCAGTTCTCTTAAAAGCATTTGTTCGACGTATAGGCAGATTCCGAGGCACGTGCAGAGGCCGATTTGTGCGTAATGGAACAGATTTGCGCATATTGGCTTGCTTGAAAAAAATGAAGAAAAGGTAACGCTATAGCCCATCATATTTTTGCTTCAGCCAGGTCCAGTCAGTTCTCTCAAAAGCATTTGTTCGACGTATAGGTAGATTCCGAGGCACGTGCAGAGGACGATTTGTGCGTAATGGAACAGATATGCGCAGATTGGCTTGCTTGAAAAAAAATCAAGAAAAGATAAGGCTATAGCCCATCATATTTTTGCTTCAGCCATGTCCAGTCAGTTCTCTTAAAAGCATTTGTTCGACGTATAGGCAGATGCCGAGGCAAGTGCAGAGGCCGATTTGTGCGTAATGGAACAGATATGCGCAGATTGGCTTGCTTGACATAATTGAAGAATAGGTAAGGCTATAGCCCATCATAACTTTGCTTCAGACAGGTAGAGTCAGTTCTCTCAAACGCATTTGTTCGACGTATAGGCAGATGCCGAGGCACGTGCAGAGGCCGATTTTTGCGTAATAGATCAAATATGCGCACATTGGCTTGCTTGAAAAAAATGAAGAAAAGGTAACGCTATAGCCCATCATATTTTTGCTTCAGCAAGGTCCAGTCAGTTCTCTTAAAAGCATTTGTTTGACGTATAGGCTGATTCCGAGGCACGTGCAGAGGCCGCTTTGTGCGTAATGGAACAGATATGCGCAGATTGGCTTGCTTGAAAAAATTGAAGAATAGGTAAGGCTATAGCCCATCATATTTTTGCTCCAGCCAGGTGCAGTCAGTTCTCTTAAAAGCATTTCTTCGACGTATAGGCAGATTCCGAGGCACGTGCAGAGGCCGATTTATGCGTAATGGAACAGATATGCGCAGATTGGGTTGCTTGAAAAAAATGAAGAAATGGTAAGGCTATAGCCCATCATATTTGTGCTTCAGCAAGGTCCAGTCAGTTCTCTTAAAAGCATTTGTTCGACGTATAGGCAGATTCCGAGGCACGTGCAGAGGCCGCTTTGTGCGTAATGGAACAGATCTGCGCATATTGGTTTGCTTGAAAAAAATGAAGAAAAGGTAAGGCTATAGCCCATCATATTTTTGCTCCAGCCAGGTCCATTAAGTTCTCTTAAAAGCATTTGTTCGACGTATAGACAGATTCCGAGGCACGTGCAGAGGCCGATTTATGCGTAATGGAACAGATATTCGCAGATTGGCTTGCTTAAAAAAATGAAGAGCAGCAAGGCTATAGCCCATAATATTTTTGCTTCAGCCAGGTCCAGTCAATTCTCTCAAAAGCATTTGTTCGAAGTATAGGCTGATTCCGAGATACGTGGAGAGGCCGGCTTGTGCGTAATGGAAGAGATATGCGCAGATTGGCTTGCTTGAAAGAAATAAGGAAAAGGTAAGGCTATAGCCCATCATATTTTTGCTTCAGCCAGGTCCAGTCAGTTCTCTTAAAAGCATTTGTTCGACGTATAGACAGATTCCGAGGCACGTCCAGAGGCCGATTTGTGCGTAATGGAACAGATATGCGCAGATTGGCTTCCTTGAAAAAAATGATGAAATGGTAAGGCTATAGCCCATCATATTTTTGCTCCAGCCAGGTCCAGTCAGTTCTCTTAAAAGCATTTGTTCGACGTATAGGCAGATTCCGAGGCACGTGCACAGGCCGATTTGTGCGTAATGGAACAGATTTGCGCATATTGGCTTGCTTGAAAAAAATGAAGAAAAGGTAACGCTATAGCCCATCATATTTTTGCTTCAGCCAGGTCCAGTCAGTTCTCTCAAAAGCATTTCTTCGACGTATAGGTAGATTCCGAGGCACGTGCAGAGGACGATTTGTGCGCAATGGAAAAGATATGCGCAGATTGGCTTGCTTGAAAAAAAATCAAGAAAAGATAAGGCTATAGCCCATCATATTTTTGCTTCAGCCAGGTCCAGTAAGTTCTCTTAAAAGCATTTGTTCGACGTATAGGCCGATGCCGAGGCACGTGCAGAGGCCGATTTGTGCGTAATGGAACAGATATGCACAGATTGGCTTGCTTGAAAAAAAATTAAAAAATGGTAAGGCTATAGCCCATCATATTTTTGCTTCAGCCAGGTCCATCCACTTCTATCAAAAGCATTTGTTCGACGTATAGGCAGATGCGGACGCACGTGCAGAGGCCGGTTTTTGCGTAATAGATCAAATATGCGCACATTGGCTTGCTTGAAAAAAATGAAGAAATGGTAAGGCTATAGCTCATCATATTTGTGCTGCAGCCAGGTCCAGTCAGTTCTCTTAAAAGCATTTGTTCGACGTATAGACAGATTCCGAGGCACGTGTAGAGGCCGATTTCTGCGTAATGGAACAGATATGCGCAGATTGGCTTCCTTGAAAAAAATGAAGAAATGGTAAGGCTATAGCCCATCATATTTGTGCTGCAGCCAGGTCCAGTCAGTTCTCTTAAAAGCATTTGTTCGACGTATAGGCAGATGCCGAGGCACGTGCATAGGCCGATTTGTGCGTAATGGAACAGATATGCGCAGATTGGCTTGCTTGAAAAAAAATGAAAAAATGGTAAGGCTATAGCCCATCATATTTTTGCTTCAGCCAGGTCCAGCCACTTCTATCAAAAGCATTTGTTCGACGTATAGGCAGATGCGGACGCACGTGCAGAAGCCGATTTTTGCGTAATAGATCAAATATGTGCACATTGGCTTGTTTGAAAAAAATGAAGAAATGGTAAGGCTATAGCTCATCATATTTTTGCTTCAGCAAGGTCCAGTCAGTTCTCTTAAAAGCATTTGTTCGACGTATAAGCAGATGCCGAGGCACGTGCAGAGGCCGATTTTTGCGTAATAGATCAAATATGCGCACATTGGCTTGCTTGAAAAAAATGAAGAAAAGGTAACGCTATAGCCCATCATATTTTTGCTTCAGCAAGGTCCAGTAAGTTCTCTTAAAAGCATTTGTTTGACGTATAGGCTGATTCCGAGGCACGTGCAGAGGCCGCTTTGTGCGTAATGGAACAGATATGCGCAGATTGGCTTGCTTGAAAAAATTGAAGAATAGGTAAGGATATAGCCCATCATATTTTTGCTCCAGCCAGGTACAGTCAGTTCTCTTAAAAGCATTTCTTCGACGTATAGGCAGATTCCGAGGCACGTGCAGAGGCCGATTTATGCGTAATGGAACAGATATGCGCAGATTGGGTTGCTTGAAAAAAATGAAGAAATGGTAAGGCTATAGCCCATCATATTTGTGCTTCAGCAAGGTCCAGTCAGTTCTCTTAAAAGCATTTGTTCGACGTATAGGCAGATTCCGAGGCACGTGCAGAGGCCGCTTTGTGCGTAATGGAACAGATCTGCGCATATTGGTTTGCTTGAAAAAAATGAAGAAAAGGTAAGGCTATAGCCCATCATATTTTTGCTCCAGCCAGGTCCAGTCAGTTCTCTTAAAAGCATTTGTTCGACGTATAGACAGATTCCGAGGCACGTGCAGAGGCCGATTTTTGCGTAATGGAACAGATATTCGCAGATTGGCTTGCTTAAAAAAATGAAGAGCAGCAAGGCTATAGCCCATAATATTTTTGCTTCAGCCAGGTCCAGTCAATTCTCTCAAAAGCATTTGTTCGAAGTATAGGCTGATTCCGAGATACGTGGAGAGGCCAACTTGTGCGTAATGGAAGAGATATGCGCAGATTGGCTTGCTTGAAAAAAATAAAGAAAAGGTAAGGCTATAGCCCATCATATTTTTGCTTCAGCCAGGTCCAGTCAGTTCTCTTAAAAGCATTTGTTCGACGTATAGACAGATTCCGTGGCACGTCCAGAGGCCGATTTGTGCGTAATGGAACAGATATGCGCAGATTGGCTTCCTTGAAAAAAATGATGAAATGGTAAGGCTATAGCCCATCATATTTTTGCTCCAGCCAGGTCCAGTCAGTTCTCTTAAAAGCATTTCTTCGATGTATAGGCGGATGTGGACGCACGTGCAGAGGCCGATTTGTGCGTAATGGAACAGATTTGCGCATATTGGCTTGCTTGAAAAAAATGATGAAAAGGTAAGGCTATAGCCCATCATATTTTTGCTTCAGCCAGGTCCAGTCAGTTCTCTTAAAAGCATTTCTTCGACGTAAAGGCAGATCCCGAGGCAAGTGCAGAGGCCGCTTTGTGCGTAATGGAACAGATATGCGCATATTGGTTTGCTTGAAAAAAATGAAGAAAAAGTAAGGCTATAGCCCATCATATTTTTGCTTCAGCCAGGTCCAGTAAGTTCTCTTAAAAGCATTTGTTCGACGTATAGGCAGATGCCGAGGCAAGTGCAGAGGCCGATTTGTGCGTAATGGAACAGATATGCGCAGATTGGCTTGCTTGAAAAAAAAATTAAAAAATGGTAAGGCTATAGCCCATCATATTTTTGCTTCAGCCAGGTCCAGCCACTTCTATCAAAAGCATTTGTTCGACGTATAGGCAGATGCGGACGCACGTGCAGAGGCCGGTTTTTGCGTAATAGATCAAATATGCGCACATTGGCTTGCTTGAAAAAAATGAAGAAATGGTAAGGCTATAGCCCATCATATTTGTGCTGCAGCCACGTCCAGTCAGTTCTCTTAAAAGCATTTGTTCGACGTATAGACAGATTCCGAGGCACGTGCAGAGGCCGCTTTGTGCTTAATGGAACAGATATGCGCAGATTGGCTTGCTTGAAAAAATTGAAGAATAGGTAAGGCTATAGCCCATCATATTTTTGCTTCAGCCAGGTCCAGCCACTTCTATCAAAAGCATTTGTTCGACGTATAGGCAGATGCGGACGCACGTGCAGAGGCCGATTTTTGCGTAATAGATCAAATATGTGCACATTGGCTTATTTGAAAAAAATGAAGAAATGGTAAGGCTATAGCCCATCATATTTTTGCTTCAGCAAGGTCCAGTCAGTTCTCTTAAAAGCATTTCTTTGACGTATAGGCTGATTCCGAGGCACGTGCAGAGGCCGCTTTGTGCTTAATGGAACAGATATGCGCAGATTGGCTTGCTTGAAAAAATTGAAGAATAGGTAAGGCTATAGCCCATCATAACTTTGATTCAGCCAGGTCCAGTCAGTTCACTCAAAAGCATTTCTTCGACGTATAGGCAGATTCCGAGGCACGTGCAGAGGCCGATTTATGCGTAATGGAACAGATATGCGCAGATTGGGATTCTTGAAAAAAATGAAGAAATGGTAAAGCTATAGCCCATCATATTTGTGCTTCAGCAAGGTCCAGTCAGTTCTCTTAAAAGCATTTGTTCGACGTATAGGCAGATTCCGAGGCACGTGCAGAGGCCGCTTTGTGCGTAATGGAACAGATCTGCGCATATTGGTTTGCTTGAAAAAAATGAAGAAAAGGTAAGGCTATAGCCCATCATATTTTTGCTCCAGCCAGGTCCAGTCAGTTCTCTTAAAAGCATTTGTTCGACGTATAGACAGATTCCGAGGCACGTGCAGAGGCCGATTTATGCGTAATGGAACAGATATTCGCAGATTGGCTTGCTTAAAAAAATGAAGAGCAGCAAGGCTATAGCCCATAATATTTTTGCTTCAGCCAGGTCCAGTCAATTCTCTCAAAAGCATTTGTTCGAAGTATAGGCTGATTCCGAGATACGTGGAGAGGCCGACTTGTGCGTAATGGAAGAGATATGCGCAGATTGGCTTGCTTGAAAAAAATAAAGAAAAGGTAAGGCTATAGCCCATCATATTTTTGCTTCAGCCAGGTCCAGTCAGTTCTCTTAAAAGCATTTGTTCGACGTATAGACAGATTCCGTGGCACGTCCAGAGGCCGATTTGTGCGTAATGGAACAGATATGCGCAGATTGGCTTCCTTGAAAAAAATGATGAAATGGTAAGGCTATAGCCCATCATATTTTTGCTCCAGCCAGGTCCAGTCAGTTCTCTTAAAAGCATTTCTTCGATGTATAGGCGGATGTGGACGCACGTGCAGAGGCCGATTTGTGCGTAATGGAACAGATTTGCGCATATTGGCTTGCTTGAAAAAAATGATGAAAAGGTAAGGCTATAGCCCATCATATTTTTGCTTCAGCCAGGTCCAGTCAGTTCTCTTAAAAGCATTTCTTCGACGTAAAGGCAGATACCGAGGCAAGTGCAGAGGCCTATTTGTGCGTAATGGAACAGATATGCGCAGATTGGCTTGCTTGAAATAATTGAAGAATAGGTAAGGCTATAGCCCATCATAACTTTGCTTCAGACAGGTAGAGTCAGTTCTCTCAAACGCAATTGTTCGACGTATAGGCAGATGCCGAGGCACGTGCAGAGGCCGATTTGTGCGTAATGGAACAGATATGCGCAGATTGGCTTGTTTGAAAAAAAATGAAAAAATGGTAAGGCTATAGCCCATCATATTTTTGCTTCAGCCAGGTCGAGTCAGTTCTCTTAAAAGCATTTCTTCGACGTAAAGGCAGATACCGAGGCAAGTGCAGAGGCCTTTTTGTGCGTAATGGAACAGATATGCGCAGATTGGCTTGCTTGAAATAATTGAAGAATAGGTAAGGCTATAGCCCATCATAACTTTGCTTCAGACAGGTAGAGTCAGTTCTCTCAAACGCATTTGTTCGACGTATAGGCAGATGCGGACGCACGTGCAGAGGCCGATTTTTGCGTAATAGATCAAATATGCGCACATTGGCTTGCTTGAAAAAAATGAAGAAATGGTAAGGCTATAGCCCATCATATTTGTGCTTCAGCAAGGTCCAGTCAGTTCTCTTAAAAGCAGTTGTTCGACGTATAGGCAGATGCGGACGCACGTGCAGAGGCCGGTTTTTGCGTAATAGATCAAATATGCGCACATTGGCTTGCTTGAAAAAATTAAGAAATGGTAAGGCTATAGCCCATCATATTTGAGCTGCAGCCACGTCCAGTCAGTTCTCTTAAAAGCATTTGTTCGACGTATAGACAGATTCCGAGGCACGTGTAGAGGCCGATTTCTGCGTAATGGAACAGATATGCGCAGATTGGCTTCCTTGAAAAAAATGAAGAAATGGTAAGGCTATAGCCCATCATATTTGTGCTGCAGCCAGGTCCAGTCAGTTGTCTTAAAAGCATTTCTTCGACGTATAGGCAGATGCCGAGGCACGTGCAGAGGCCGATTTGTGCGTAATGGAACAGATATGCGCAGATTGGCTTGCTTGAAAAAAAATGAAAAAATGGTAAGGCTATAGCCCATCATATTTTTGCTTCAGCCAGGTCCAGCCACTTCTATCAAAAGCATTTGTTCGACGTATAGTCAGATGCGGACGCACGTGCAGACGCCGATTTTTGCGTAATAGATCAAATATGTGCACATTGGCTTGTTTGAAAAAAATGAAGAAATGGTAAGGCTATAGCCCATCATATTTTTGCTTCAGCCAGGTCCAGTCAGTTCTCTTAAAAGCATTTGTTTGACGTATAGGCTGATTCCGAGGCACGTGCAGAGGCCGCTTTGTGCTTAATGGAACAGATATGCGCAGATTGGCTTGCTTGAAAAAATTGAAGAATAGGTAAGGCTATAGCCCATCATAACTTTGATTCAGCCAGGTCCAGTCAGTTCACTCAAAAGCATTTCTTCGACGTATAGGCAGATTCCGAGGCACGTGCAGAGGCCGATTTATGCGTAATGGAACAGATATGCGCAGATTGGGATTCTTGAAAAAAATGAAGAAATGGTAAAGCTATAGCCCATCATATTTGTGCTTCAGCAAGGTCCAGTCAGTTCTCTTAAAAGCATTTGTTCGACGTATAGGCAGATTCCGAGGCACGTGCAGAGGCCGCTTTGTGCGTAATGGAACAGATCTGCGCATATTGGTTTGCTTGAAAAAAATGAAGAAAAGGTAAGGCTATAGCCCATCATATTTTTGCTTCAGCCAGGTCCAGTCAGTTCTCTTAAAAGCATTTCTTCGACGTAAAGGCAGATTCCGAGGCAAGTGCAGAGACCTATTTGTGCGTAATGGAACAGATATGCGCAGATTGGCTTGCTTGAAATAATTGAAGAATAGGTAAGGCTATAGCCCAAACTTAACTTTCCTTCAGACAGGTAGAGTCAGTTCTCTCAAACGCATTTGTTCGACGTATAGGCAGATGCCGAGGCACGTGCAGAGGCCGATTTGTGCGTAATGGAACAGATATGCGCAGATTGGCTTGCTTGAAAAAAAATGAAAAAATGGTAAAGCTATAGCCCATCATATTTTTGCTTCAGCCAGGTCCAGCCACTTCTATCAAAAGCATGTGTTCGACGTATAGGCAGATGCGGACGCTCGTGCAGAGGCCGATTTTTGCGTAATTGATCAAATATGCGCACATTGGCTTGCTTGAAAAAAATGAAGAAATGATAAGGCTATAGCCCATCATATTTGTGCTTCAGCAAGGTCCAGTCAGTTCTCTTAAAAGCATTTGTTCGACGTATAGGCAGATTCCGAGGCACGTGCAGAGGCCGCTTTGTGCGTAATGGAACAGATCTGCGCATATTGGTTTGCTTGAAAAAAATGAAGAAACGGTAAGGCTATAGCCCATCATATTTTTGCTCCAGCCAGGTCCAGTCAGTTCTCTTAAAAGCATTTGTTCGACGTATAGACAGATTCCGAGGCACGTGCAGAGGCCGATTTATGCGTAATGGAACAGATATTCGCAGATTGGCTTGCTTAAAAAAATGAAGAAAAGCAAGGCTATAGCCCATAATATTTTTGCTTCAGCCAGGTCCAGTCAATTCTCTCAAAAGCATTTGTTCGAAGTATAGGCTGATTCCGAGATACGTGGAGAGGCCGAGTTGTGCGTAATGGAAGAGATATGCGCAGATTGGCTTGCTTGAAAAAAATAAAGAAAAGGTAAGGCTATAGCCCATAATATTTTTGCTTCAGCCAGGTCCAGTCAGTTCTCTTAAAAGCATTTGTTCGACGTGTAGACAGGTTCCGAGGCACGTCCAGAGGCCGATTTGTGCGTAATGGAACAGATATGCGCAGATTGGCTTCCTTGAAAAAAATGATGAAATGGTAAGGCTATAGCCCATCATATTTTTGCTCCAGCCAGGTCCAGTCAGTTCTCTTAAAAGCATTTCTTCGATGTATAGGCAGATGCGGACGCACGTGCAGAGGCCGATTTGTGCGTAATGGAACAGATTTGCGCATATTGGCTTGCTTGAACAAAATGAAGAAAAGGTAAGGCTATAGCCCATCATATTTTTGCTTCAGCCAGGTCCAGTCAGTTCTCTTAAAAGCATTTCTTCGACGTAAAGGCAGATTCCGAGGCAAGTGCAGAGGCCTATTTGTGCGTAATGGAACAGATATGCGCAGATTGGCTTGCTTGAAATAATTGAAGAATAGGTAAGGCTATAGCCCATCATAACTTTGCTTCAGACAGGTAGAGTCAGTTCTCTCAAACGCATTTGTTCGACGTATAGGCAGATGCCGAGGCACGTGCAGAGGCCGATTTGTGCATAATGGAACAGATATGCGCAGGTTGGCTTGCTTGAAAAAAAATGAAAAAATGGTAAGGCTATAGCCCATCATATTTTTGCTTCAGCCAGGTCCAGCCACTTCTATCAAAAGCATATGTTCGACGTATAGGCAGATGCAGACGCACGTGCAGAGGCCGATTTTTGCGTAATAGATCAAATATGCGCACATTGGCTTGCTTGAAAAAAATGAAGAAATGCTAAGGCTATAGCCCATCATATTTGTGCTTCAGCAAGGTCCAGTATGTTCTCTTAAAAGCAGTTGTTCGACGTATAGGCAGATTCCGAGGCACGTGCAGAGGCCGCTTTGTGCGTAATGGAACAGATCTGCGCATATTGGTTTGCTTGAAAAAAATGAAGAAAAGGTAAGGCTATAGCGCATCATATTTTTGCGTCAGCCAGGTCCAGTCTGTTCTCTTAAAAGCATTTGTTCGACGTGTAGACAGATTCCGAGGCACGTGCAGAGGCCGATTTATGCGTAATGGAACAGATGTGCGCAGATTGGCTTGCTTGAAAAGAATGAAGAAATGGTAAGGCTATAGCCCATTATTCTTTTGCTTCAGCCAGGTCCAGTCAGTTCTCTTAAAAGCATTTGTTCGACATATAGGCAGATTGCGAGCCACGTGCAGAGGCCGATTTATGCGTAATGGAACAGATATGCGCAGATTGGCTTCCTTGAAAAAAATGAAGAAATGGTAAGGCTAGAGCCCATCATATTTTTGCTGCAGCCAGGTCCAGTCAGTTCTCTTAAAAGCATTTGTTCGACGTATAGACAGATTCCGAGGCACGTGTAGAGGCCGATTTGTGCGTAATGGAACAGATATGCGTAGATTGGCTTGCTTGAAAAAATTGAAGAATAGGTAAGGCTACAGCCCATCATAACTTTGATTCAGCCAGGTCCAGTCAGTTCACTCAAAATCATTTGTTCGACGTATAGACAGATTGCGAGGCACGTGCAGAGGCGTATTTGTGAGTAATGGAACAGATACGCGCAGATGGGTTTGCTTGAACAAAATGAAGAATTGGTAAGGCTATAGCCCATCATATTTTTGCTTCAGCCAGGTCCAGTCAGTTCTCTTAAAAGCATTTGTTCGACGTAAAGGGAGATTCCGAGGCAAGTGCAGAGGCCGATTTGTGCGTAATGGAACAGAAATGCGCAGATTGGCTTCCTTGAAAAAATTGAAGAATAGATAAGGCTATAGCCCATCATAAGTTTTCTTCAGCCAGGTAGAGTCAGTTCTCTCAAAAGCATTTCTTCGACGTATAGGCAGATTCCGAGGCACGTGCAGAGGCAGATTTGTGCGTAATGGAACAGATATGCGCATATTCGATTGCTTGAAAAAAATGAAGAAAAGGTAAGGCTATAGCCCATCATATTTGTGCTGCAGCCAGGTCCAGTCAGTTCTCTTAAAAGTATTTGTTCGACGTATAGACAGATTCCGAGGCACGTGTAGAGGACGATTTCTGCGTAATGGAACAGATATGCGCAGATTGGCTTCCTTGAAAAAAATGAAGAAATGGTAAGGCTATAGCCCATCATATTTGTGCTGCAGCCAGGTCCAGTCAGTTCTCTTAAAAGCATTTGTTCGACGTATAGACAGATTCCGAGGCACGTGTAGAGGCCGATTTGTGCGTAATGGAACAGATATGCGCAGATTGGCTTGCTTGAAAAAATTGAAGAATAGGTAAGGCTACAGCATATCATAACTTTGATTCAGCCAGGTCCAGTCACTTCTTTTAAAAGCATTTCTTCGACGTAAAGGGAGATTCCGAGGCAAGTGCAGAGGCCGATTTGTGCGTAATGGAACAGAAATGCGCAGATTGGCTTCCTTGAAAAAATTGAAGAATAGATAAGGCTATAGCCCATCATAAGTTTTCTTCAGCCAGGTAGAGTCAGTTCTCTCAAAAGCATTTCTTCGACGTATAGGCAGATTCCGAGGCACGTGCAGAGGCAGATTTGTGCGTAATGGAACAGATATGCGCATATTCGATTGCTTGAAAAAAATGAAGAAAAGGTAAGGCTATAGCCCATCATATTTTCGCTTCAGCCAGGTCCAGTCAGTTCTCTTAAAAGCATTTGTTCGACGTGTAGACAGATTCCGAGGCACGTGCAGAGGCCGATTTATGCGTAATGGAACAGATGTGCGCAGATTGGCTTGCTTGAAAAGAATGAAGAAATGGTAAGGCTATAGCCCATTATACTTTTGCTTCAGCCAGGTCCAGTCAGTTCTCTTAAAAGCATTTGTTCGACATATAGGCAGATTGCGAGCCACGTGCAGAGGCCGATTTATGCGTAATGGAACAGATATGCGCAGATTGGCTTCCTTGAAAAAAATGAAGAAATGGTAAGGCTAGAGCCCATCATATTTTTGCTGCAGCCAGGTCCAGTCAGTTCTCTTAAAAGCATTTGTTCGACGTATAGACAGATTCCGAGGCACGTGTAGAGGCCGATTTGTGCGTAATGGAACAGATATGCGTAGATTGGCTTGCTTGAAAAAATTGAAGAATAGGTAAGGCTACAGCCCATCCTAACTTTGATTCAGCCAGGTCCAGTCAGTTCACTCAAAAGCATTTGTTCGACGTATAGACAGATTGCGAGGCACGTGCAGAGGCGGATTTGTGAGTAATGGAACAGATACGCGCAGATGGGTTTGCTTGAACAAAATGAAGAATTGGTAAGGCTATAGCCCATCATATTTTTGCTTCAGCCAGGTCCAGTCAGTTCTCTTAAAAGCATTTGTTCGACGTAAAGGGAGATTCCGAGGCAAGTGCAGAGGCCGATTTGTGCGTAATGGAATAGAAATGCGCAGATTGGCTTCCTTGAAAAAATTGAAGAATAGATAAGGCTATAGCCCATCATAAGTTTTCTTCAGCCAGGTAGAGTCAGTTCTCTCAAAAGCATTTCTTCGACGTATAGGCAGATTCCGAGGCACGTGCAGAGGCAGATTTGTGCGTAATGGAACAGATATGCGCATATTCGATTGCATGAAAAAAATGAAGAAAAGGTAAGGCTATAGCCCATCATATTTGTGCTGCAGCCAGGTCCAGTCAGTTCTCTTAAAAGTATTTGTTCGACGTATAGACAGATTCCGAGGCACGTGTAGAGGACGATTTCTGCGTAATGGAACAGATATGCGCAGATTGGCTTCCTTGAAAAAAATGAAGAAATGGTAAGGCTATAGCCCATCATATTTGTGCTGCAGCCAGGTCCAGTCAGTTCTCTTAAAAGCATTTGTTCGACGTGTAGACAGATTCCGAGGCACGTGCAGAGGCCGATTTATGCGTAATGGAACAGATGTGCGCAGATTGGCTTGCTTGAAAAGAATGAAGAAATGGTAAGTCTATAGCCCATTATACTTTTGCTTCAGCCAGGTCCAGTCAGTTCTCTTAAAAGCATTTGTTCGAAATATAGGCAGATTGCGAGCCACGTGCAGAGGCCGATTTATGCGTAATGGAACAGATATGCGCAGATTGGCTTCCTTGAAAAAAATGAAGAAATGGTAAGGCTAGAGCCCATCATATTTTTGCTGCAGCCAGGTCCAGTCAGTTCTCTTAAAAGCATTTGTTCGACGTATAGACAGATTCCGAGGCACGTGTAGAGGCCGATTTGTGCGTAATGGAACAGATATGCGTAGATTGGCTTGCTTGAAAAAATTGAAGAATAGGTAAGGCTACAGCCCATCATAACTTTGATTCAGCCAGGTCCAGTCAGTTCACTCAAAAGCATTTGTTCGACGTATAGACAGATTGCGAGGCACGTGCAGAGGCGGATTTGTGAGTAATGGAACAGATACGCGCAGATGGGTTTGCTTGAACAAAATGAAGAATTGGTAAGGCTATAGCCCATCATATTTTTGCTTCAGCCAGGTCCAGTCAGTTCTCTTAAAAGCATTTGTTCGACGTAAAGGGAGATTCCGAGGCAAGTGCAGAGGCCGATTTGTGCGTAATGGAACAGAAATGCGCAGATTGGCTTCCTTGAAAAAATTGAAGAATAGATAAGGCTATAGCCCATCATAAGTTTTCTTCAGCCAGGTAGAGTCAGTTCTCTCAAAAGCATTTCTTCGGCGTATAGGCAGATTCCGAGGCACGTGCAGAGGCAGATTTGTGCGTAATGGAACAGATATGCGCATATTCGATTGCTTGAAAAAAATGAAGAAAAGGTAAGGCTATAGCCCATCATATTTTCGCTTCAGCCAGGTCCAGTCAGTTCTCTTAAAAGCATTTGTTCGACGTGTAGACAGATTCCGAGGCACGTGCAGAGGCCGATTTATGCGTAATGGAACAGATGTGCGCAGATTGGCTTGCTTGAAAAGAATGAAGAAATGGTAAGGCTATAGCCCATTATACTTTTGCTTCAGCCAGGTCCAGTCAGTTCTCTTAAAAGCATTTGTTCGACATATAGGCAGATTGCGAGCCACGTGCAGAGGCCGATTTATGCGTAATGGAACAGATATGCGCAGATTGGCTTCCTTGAAAAAAATGAAGAAATGGTAAGGCTAGAGCCCATCATATTTTTGCTGCAGCCAGGTCCAGTCAGTTCTCTTAAAAGCATTTGTTCGACGTATAGACAGATTCCGAGGCACGTGTAGAGGCCGATTTGTGCGTAATGGAACAGATATGCGTAGATTGGCTTGCTTGAAAAAATTGAAGAATAGGTAAGGCTACAGCCCATCATAACTTTGATTCAGCTAGGTCCAGTCAGTTCACTCAAAAGCATTTGTTCGACGTATAGACAGATTGCGAGGCACGTGCAGAGGCGGATTTGTGAGTAATGGAACAGATACGCGCAGATGGGTTTGCTTGAACAAAATTGAAGAATAGGTAAGGCTACAGCATATCATAACTTTGATTCAGCCAGGTCCAGTCACTTCTTTTAAAAGCATTTCTTCGACGTAAAGGGAGATTCCGAGGCAAGTGCAGAGGCCGATTTGGGCGTAATGGAACAGAAATGCGCAGATTGGCTTCCTTGAAAAAATTGAAGAATAGATAAGGCTATAGCCCATCATAAGTTTTCTTCAGCCAGGTAGAGTCAGTTCTCTCAAAAGCATTTCTTCGACGTATAGGCAGATTCCGAGGCACGTGCAGAGGCAGATTTGTGCGTAATGGAACAGATATGCGCATATTCGATTGCTTGAAAAAAATGAAGAAAAGGTAAGGCTATAGCCCATCATATTTTCGCTTCAGCCAGGTCCAGTCAGTTCTCTTAAAAGCATTTGTTCGACGTGTAGACAGATTCCGAGGCACGTGCAGAGGCCGATTTATGCGTAATGGAACAGATGTGCGCAGATTGGCTTGCTTGAAAAGAATGAAGAAATGGTAAGGCTATAGCCCATTATACTTTTGCTTCAGCCAGGTCCAGTCAGTTCTCTTAAAAGCATTTGTTCGACATATAGGCAGATTGCGAGCCACGTGCAGAGGCCGATTTATGCGTAATGGAACAGATATGCGCAGATTGGCTTCCTTGAAAAAAATGAAGAAATGGTAAGGCTAGAGCCCATCATATTTTTGCTGCAGCCAGGTCCAGTCAGTTCTCTTAAAAGCATTTGTTCGACGTATAGACAGATTCCGAGGCACGTGTAGAGGCCGATTTGTGCGTAATGGAACAGATATGCGTAGATTGGCTTGCTTGAAAAAATTGAAGAATAGGTAAGGCTACAGCCCATCATAACTTTGATTAAGCCAGGTCCAGTCAGTTCACTCAAAAGCATTTGTTCGACGTATAGACAGATTGCGAGGCACGTGCAGAGGCGGATTTGTGAGTAATGGAACAGATACGCGCAGATGGGTTTGCTTGAACAAAATGAAGAATTGGTAAGGCTATAGCCCATCATATTTTTGCTTCAGCCAGGTCCAGTCAGTTCTCTTAAAAGCATTTGTTCGACGTAAAGGGAGATTCCGAGGCAAGTGCAGAGGCCGATTTGTGCGTAATGGAACAGAAATGCGCAGATTCGCTTCCTTGAAAAAATTGAAGAATAGATAAGGCTATAGCCCATCATAAGTTTTCTTCAGCCAGGTAGAGTCAGTTCTCTCAAAAGCATTTCTTCGACGTATAGGCAGATTCCGAGGCACGTGCAGAGGCAGATTTGTGCGTAATGGAACAGATATGCGCATATTCGATTGCTTGAAAAAAATGAAGAAAAGGTAAGGCTATAGCCCATCATATTTGTGCTGCAGCCAGGTCCAGTCAGTTCTCTTAAAAGTATTTGTTCGACGTATAGACAGATTCCGAGGCACGTGTAGAGGACGATTTCTGCGTAATGGAACAGATATGCGCAGATTGGCTTCCTTGAAAAAAATGAAGAAATGGTAAGGCTATAGCCCATCATATTTGTGCTGCAGCCAGGTCCAGTCAGTTCTCTTAAAAGCATTTGTTCGACGTGTAGACAGATTCCGAGGCACGTGCAGAGGCCGATTTATGCGTAATGGAACAGATGTGCGCAGATTGGCTTGCTTGAAAAGAATGAAGAAATGGTAAGTCTATAGCCCATTATACTTTTGCTTCAGCCAGGTCCAGTCAGTTCTCTTAAAAGCATTTGTTCGAAATATAGGCAGATTGCGAGCCACGTGCAGAGGCCGATTTATGCGTAATGGAACAGATATGCGCAGATTGGCTTCCTTGAAAAAAATGAAGAAATGGTAAGGCTAGAGCCCATCATATTTTTGCTGCAGCCAGGTCCAGTCAGTTCTCTTAAAAGCATTTGTTCGACGTATAGACAGATTCCGAGGCACGTGTAGAGGCCGATTTGTGCGTAATGGAACAGATATGCGTAGATTGGCTTGCTTGAAAAAATTGAAGAATAGGTAAGGCTACAGCCCATCATAACTTTGATTCAGCCAGGTCCAGTCAGTTCACTCAAAAGCATTTGTTCGACGTATAGACAGATTGCGAGGCACGTGCAGAGGCGGATTTGTGAGTAATGGAACAGATACGCGCAGATGGGTTTGCTTGAACAAAATGAAGAATTGGTAAGGCTATAGCCCATCATATTTTTGCTTCAGCCAGGTCCAGTCAGTTCTCTTAAAAGCATTTGTTCGACGTAAAGGGAGATTCCGAGGCAAGTGCAGAGGCCGATTTGTGCGTAATGGAACAGAAATGCGCAGATTGGCTTCCTTGAAAAAATTGAAGAATAGATAAGGCTATAGCCCATCATAAGTTTTCTTCAGCCAGGTAGAGTCAGTTCTCTCAAAAGCATTTCTTCGACGTATAGGCAGATTCCGAGGCACGTGCAGAGGCAGATTTGTGCGTAATGGAACAGATATGCGCATATTCGATTGCTTGAAAAAAATGAAGAAAAGGTAAGGCTATAGCCCATCATATTTGTGCTGAAGCCAGGTCCAGTCAGTTCTCTTAAAAGTATTTGTTCGACGTATAGACAGATTCCGAGGCACGTGTAGAGGACGATTTCTGCGTAATGGAACAGATATGCGCAGATTGGCTTCCTTGAAAAAAATGAAGAAATGGTAAGGCTATAGCCCATCATATTTGTGCTGCAGCCAGGTCCAGTCAGTTCTCTTAAAAGCATTTGTTCGACGTATAGACAGATTCCGAGGCACGTGTAGAGGCCGATTTGTGAGTAATGGAACAGATACGCGCAGATGGGTTTGCTTGAACAAAATTGAAGAATAGGTAAGGCTAGAGCCCATCATATTTTTGCTGCAGCCAGGTCCAGTCAGTTCTCTTAAAAGCATTTGTTCGACGTATAGACAGATTCCGAGGCACGTGTAGAGGCCGATTTGTGCGTAATGGAACAGATATGCGTAGATTGGCTTGCTTGAAAAAATTGAAGAATAGGTAAGGCTACAGCCCATCATAACTTTGATTCAGCCAGGTCCAGTCAGTTCACTCAAAAGCATTTGTTCGACGTATAGACAGATTGCGAGGCACGTGCAGAGGCGGATTTGTGAGTAATGGAACAGATACGCGCAGATGGGTTTGCTTGAACAAAATGAAGAATTGGTAAGGCTATAGCCCATCATATTTTTGCTTCAGCCAGGTCCAGTCAGTTCTCTTAAAAGCATTTGTTCGACGTAAAGGGAGATTCCGAGGCAAGTGCAGAGGCCGATTTGTGCGTAATGGAACAGAAATGCGCAGATTCGCTTCCTTGAAAAAATTGAAGAATAGATAAGGCTATAGCCCATCATAAGTTTTCTTCAGCCAGGTAGAGTCAGTTCTCTCAAAAGCATTTCTTCGACGTATAGGCAGATTCCGAGGCACGTGCAGAGGCAGATTTGTGCGTAATGGAACAGATATGCGCATATTCGATTGCTTGAAAAAAATGAAGAAAAGGTAAGGCTATAGCCCATCATATTTGTGCTGCAGCCAGGTCCAGTCAGTTCTCTTAAAAGTATTTGTTCGACGTATAGACAGATTCCGAGGCACGTGTAGAGGACGATTTCTGCGTAATGGAACAGATATGCGCAGATTGGCTTCCTTGAAAAAAATGAAGAAATGGTAAGGCTATAGCCCATCATATTTGTGCTGCAGCCAGGTCCAGTCAGTTCTCTTAAAAGCATTTGTTCGACGTGTAGACAGATTCCGAGGCACGTGCAGAGGCCGATTTATGCGTAATGGAACAGATGTGCGCAGATTGGCTTGCTTGAAAAGAATGAAGAAATGGTAAGTCTATAGCCCATTATACTTTTGCTTCAGCCAGGTCCAGTCAGTTCTCTTAAAAGCATTTGTTCGAAATATAGGCAGATTGCGAGCCACGTGCAGAGGCCGATTTATGCGTAATGGAACAGATATGCGCAGATTGGCTTCCTTGAAAAAAATGAAGAAATGGTAAGGCTAGAGCCCATCATATTTTTGCTGCAGCCAGGTCCAGTCAGTTCTCTTAAAAGCATTTGTTCGACGTATAGACAGATTCCGAGGCACGTGTAGAGGCCGATTTGTGCGTAATGGAACAGATATGCGTAGATTGGCTTGCTTGAAAAAATTGAAGAATAGGTAAGGCTACAGCCCATCATAACTTTGATTCAGCCAGGTCCAGTCAGTTCACTCAAAAGCATTTGTTCGACGTATAGACAGATTGCGAGGCACGTGCAGAGGCGGATTTGTGAGTAATGGAACAGATACGCGCAGATGGGTTTGCTTGAACAAAATGAAGAATTGGTAAGGCTATAGCCCATCATATTTTTGCTTCAGCCAGGTCCAGTCAGTTCTCTTAAAAGCATTTGTTCGACGTAAAGGGAGATTCCGAGGCAAGTGCAGAGGCCGATTTGTGCGTAATGGAACAGAAATGCGCAGATTGGCTTCCTTGAAAAAATTGAAGAATAGATAAGGCTATAGCCCATCATAAGTTTTCTTCAGCCAGGTAGAGTCAGTTCTCTCAAAAGCATTTCTTCGACGTATAGGCAGATTCCGAGGCACGTGCAGAGGCAGATTTGTGCGTAATGGAACAGATATGCGCATATTCGATTGCTTGAAAAAAATGAAGAAAAGGTAAGGCTATAGCCCATCATATTTGTGCTGAAGCCAGGTCCAGTCAGTTCTCTTAAAAGTATTTGTTCGACGTATAGACAGATTCCGAGGCACGTGTAGAGGACGATTTCTGCGTAATGGAACAGATATGCGCAGATTGGCTTCCTTGAAAAAAATGAAGAAATGGTAAGGCTATAGCCCATCATATTTGTGCTGCAGCCAGGTCCAGTCAGTTCTCTTAAAAGCATTTGTTCGACGTATAGACAGATTCCGAGGCACGTGTATAGGCCGATTTGTGAGTAATGGAACAGATACGCGCAGATGGGTTTGCTTGAACAAAATTGAAGAATAGGTAAGGCTACAGCATATCATAACTTTGATTCAGCCAGGTCCAGTCACTTCTTTTAAAAGCATTTCTTCGACGTAAAGGGAGATTCCGAGGCAAGTGCAGAGGCCGATTTGTGCGTAATGGAACAGAAATGCGCAGATTGGCTTCCTTGAAAAAATTGAAGAATAGATAAGGCTATAGCCCATCATAAGTTTTCTTCAGCCAGGTAGAGTCAGTTCTCTCAAAAGCATTTCTTCGACGTATAGGCAGATTCCGAGGCACGTGCAGAGGCAGATTTGTGCGTAATGGAACAGATATGCGCATATTCGATTGCTTGAAAAAAATGAAGAAAAGGTAAGGCTATAGCCCATCATATTTTCGCTTCAGCCAGGTCCAGTCAGTTCCCTTAAAAGCATTTGTTCGACGTGTAGACAGATTCCGAGGCACGTGCAGAGGCCGATTTATGCGTAATGGAACAGATGTGCGCAGATTGGCTTGCTTGAAAAGAATGAAGAAATGGTAAGGCTATAGCCCATTATACTTTTGCTTCAGCCAGGTCCAGTCAGTTCTCTTAAAAGCATTTGTTCGACATATAGGCAGATTGCGAGCCACGTGCAGAGGCCGATTTATGCGTAATGGAACAGATATGCGCAGATTGGCTTCCTTGAAAAAAATGAAGAAATGGTAAGGCTAGAGCCCATCATATTTTTGCTGCAGCCAGGTCCAGTCAGTTCTCTTAAAAGCATTTGTTCGACGTATAGACAGATTCCGAGGCACGTGTAGAGGCCGATTTGTGCGTAATGGAACAGATATGCGTAGATTGGCTTGCTTGAAAAAATTGAAGAATAGGTAAGGCTACAGCCCATCATAACTTTGATTCAGCCAGGTCCAGTCAGTTCACTCAAAAGCATTTGTTCGACGTATAGACAGATTGCGAGGCACGTGCAGAGGCGGATTTGTGAGTAATGGAACAGATACGCGCAGATGGGTTTGCTTGAACAAAATGAAGAATTGGTAAGGCTATAGCCCATCATATTTTTGCTTCAGCCAGGTCCAGTCAGTTCTCTTAAAAGCATTTGTTCGACGTAAAGGGAGATTCCGAGGCAAGTGCAGAGGCCGATTTGTGCGTAATGGAACAGAAATGCGCAGATTGGCTTCCTTGAAAAAATTGAAGAATAGATAAGGCTATAGCCCATCATAAGTTTTCTTCAGCCAGGTAGAGTCAGTTCTCTCAAAAGCATTTCTTCGACGTAGAGGCAGATTCCGAGGCACGTGCAGAGGCAGATTTGTGCGTAATGGAACAGATATGCGCATATTCGATTGCTTGAAAAAAATGAAGAAAAGGTAAGGCTATAGCCCATCATATTTGTGCTGCAGCCAGGTCCAGTCAGTTCTCTTAAAAGTATTTGTTCGACGTATAGACAGATTCCGAGGCACGTGTAGAGGACGATTTCTGCGTAATGGAACAGATATGCGCAGATTGGCTTCCTTGAAAAAAATGAAGAAATGGTAAGGCTATAGCCCATCATATTTGTGCTGCAGCCAGGTCCAGTCAGTTCTCTTAAAAGCATTTGTTCGACGTGTAGACAGATTCCGAGGCACGTGCAGAGGCCGATTTATGCGTAATGGAACAGATGTGCGCAGATTGGCTTGCTTGAAAAGAATGAAGAAATGGTAAGTCTATAGCCCATTATACTTTTGCTTCAGCCAGGTCCAGTCAGTTCTCTTAAAAGCATTTGTTCGAAATATAGGCAGATTGCGAGCCACGTGCAGAGGCCGATTTATGCGTAATGGAACAGATATGCGCAGATTGGCTTCCTTGAAAAAAATGAAGAAATGTTAAGGCTAGAGCCCATCATATTTTTGCTGCAGCCAGGTCCAGTCAGTTCTCTTAAAAGCATTTGTTCGACGTATAGACAGATTCCGAGGCACGTGTAGAGGCCGATTTGTGCGTAATGGAACAGATATGCGTAGATTGGCTTGCTTGAAAAAATTGAAGAATAGGTAAGGCTACAGCCCATCATAACTTTGATTCAGCCAGGTCCAGTCAGTTCACTCAAAAGCATTTGTTCGACGTATAGACAGATTGCGAGGCACGTGCAGAGGCGGATTTGTGAGTAATGGAACAGATTCGCGCAGATGGGTTTGCTTGAACAAAATGAAGAATTGGTAAGGCTATAGCCCATCATATTTTTGCTTCAGCCAGGTCCAGTCAGTTCTCTTAAAAGCATTTGTTCGACGTAAAGGGAGATTCCGAGGCAAGTGCAGAGGCCGATTTGTGCGTAATGGAACAGAAATGCGCAGATTGGCTTCCTTGAAAAAATTGAAGAATAGATAAGGCTATAGCCCATCATAAGTTTTCTTCAGCCAGGTAGAGTCAGTTCTCTCAAAAGCATTTCTTCGACGTATAGGCAGATTCCGAGGCACGTGCAGAGGCAGATTTGTGCGTAATGGAACAGATATGCGCATATTCGATTGCTTGAAAAAAATGAAGAAAAGGTAAGGCTATAGCCCATCATATTTGTGCTGCAGCCAGGTCCAGTCAGTTCTCTTAAAAGTATTTGTTCGACGTATAGACAGATTCCGAGGCACGTGTAGAGGACGATTTCTGCGTAATGGAACAGATATGCGCAGATTGGCTTCCTTGAAAAAAATGAAGAAATGGTAAGGCTATAGCCCATCATATTTGTGCTGCAGCCAGGTCCAGTCAGTTCTCTTAAAAGCATTTGTTCGACGTATAGACAGATTCCGAGGCACGTGTAGAGGCCGATTTGTGCGTAATGGAACAGATATGCGCAGATTGGCTTGCTTGAAAAAATTGAAGAATAGGTAAGGCTACAGCATATCATAACTTTGATTCAGCCAGGTCCAGTCACTTCTTTTAAAAGCATTTCTTCGACGTAAAGGGAGATTCCGAGGCAAGTGCAGAGGCCGATTTGTGCGTAATGGAACAGAAATGCGCAGATTGGCTTCCTTGAAAAAATTGAAGAATAGATAAGGCTATAGCCCATCATAAGTTTTCTTCAGCCAGGTAGAGTCAGTTCTCTCAAAAGCATTTCTTCGACGTATAGGCAGATTCCGAGGCACGTGCAGAGGCAGATTTGTGCGTAATGGAACAGATATGCGCATATTCGATTGCTTGAAAAAAATGAAGAAAAGGTAAGGCTATAGCCCATCATATTTTCGCTTCAGCCAGGTCCAGTCAGTTCTCTTAAAAGCATTTGTTCGACCTAAAGGCAGATACCGAGGCACGTGCAGAGGCCGCTTTGTGCGTAATGGAACAGATATGCGCAGATTGGCTTGCTTGAAAAAAGTGAAGAATAGGTAAGGATATAGCCCATCATAACTTTGATTCAGCCAGGTCCAGTCAGTTCACTCAAAAGCATTTCTTCGACGTATAGGCAGATGCCGAGGCACGTGCAGAGGCCGATTTGTGCGTAATGGAACAGATATGCGCATATTCGCTTGCGTGAAAAAAATGAAGAAAAGGTAAGGCTATAGCGCATCATATTTTTGCGTCAGCCAGGTCCAGTCAATTATCTTAAAAGCCTTTGTTGGACGCATGGCAGATACCGAGGCACGTGCAGAGGCCGATTTATGCGTAATGGAACAGATATGCGCAGATTGGCTTGCTTGAAAAAAATGAAGAAATGGTAAGGCTATAGCCCATTATATTTTTGCTTCAGCCAGGTCCAGTCAGTTCTCTTAAAAGCATTTGTTCGACGTATAGGCAGATTCCGAGGCACGTGAAGAGGGCGATTTGTGCGTAATGGAACAGATATGCGTAGATTGGCTTGCTTGAAAAAATTGAAGAATAGGTAAGGCTACAGCCCATCATAACTTTGATTCAGCCAGGTCCAGTCAGTTCACTCAAAAGCATTTGTTCGACGTATAGACCGATTGCGAGGCACGTGCAGAGGCCGATTTGTGCGTAATGGAACAGATATGCGCAGATTGGCTTCCTTGAAAAAAATGAAGAAAAGGTAAGGCTATATCCCATCATATTTTTGCTTCAGCCAGGTCCAGTCAGTTCTCTTAAAAGCATTTGTTCGACGTATAAGCAGATGCCGAGGCACGTGCAGAGGCCGATTTTTGCGTAATAGATCAAATATGCGCACATTGGCTTGCTTGAAAAAAATGAAGAAATGGTAAGGCTATAGCCCATCATATTTTTGCTTCAGCAAGGTCCAGTCAGTTCTCTTAAAAGCATTTGTTCGACGTATAGGCAGATTCCGAGGCACGTGCAGAGGCCGATTTGTGCGTAATGGAACAGATATGCGCAGATGGGCTTCCTTGAAAAAAATGATGAAATGGTAAGGCTATAGCCCATCATATTTTTGCTCCAGCCAGGTCCAGTCAGTTCACTCAAAAGCATTTGTTCGACGTATAGACAGATTCCGAGGCACGTTCAGAGGCCGATTTGTGCGTAATCGAACAGATACGCGCAGATGGGTTTGCTTGAAAAAAAATGAAGAAATGGTAAGGCTATAGCCCATCATATTTTTGCTTCAGCCAGGTCCAGTCAGTTCTCTTAAAAGCATTTGTTCGACGTATAAGCAGATGCCGAGGCACGTGCAGAGGCCGATTTGTGCGTAATGGAACAGATATGCGCAGATTGGCTTGCTTGAAAAAAATGAAGAAATGGTAAGGCTATAGCCCATCATATTTTTGCTTCAGCAAGGTCCAGTCAGTTCTCTTAAAAGCATTTGTTCGACGTATAGGCAGATTCCGAGGCACGTGCAGAGGCCGATTTGTGCGTAATGGAACAGATATGCGCAGATGGGCTTCCTTGAAAAAAATGATGAAATGGTAAGGCTATAGCCCATCATATTTTTGCTCCAGCCAGGTCCAGTCAGTTCACTCAAAAGCATTTGTTCGACGTATAGACAGATTCCGAGGCACGTTCAGAGGCCGATTTGTGCGTAATCGAACAGATACGCGCAGATGGGTTTGCTTGAAAAAAAATGAAGAAATGGTAAGGCTATAGCCCATCATATTTTTGCTTCAGCCAGGTCCAGTCAGTTCTCTTAAAAGCATTTGTTCGACGTATAAGCAGATGCCGAGGCACGTGCAGAGGCCGATTTGTGCGTAATGGAACAGATATGCGCAGATTGGCTTGCTTGAAAAAAATGATGAAATGGTAAGGCTATAGCCCATCATATTTTTCCTTCAGCCAGGTCCAGTCACTTCTCTCAAAAGCAATTTGCTCGACGTATAGACAGATTCCGAGGCACGTGAAGAGGGCGATTTGTGCGTAATGGAACAGATATGCGCAGATTGGCTTGCTTGAAAAAAATGAAGAAATGGTAAGGCTATAGCCCATTATATTTTTGCTTCAGCCAGGTCCAGTCAGTTCTCTTAAAAGCATTTGTTCGACGTATAGGCAGATTCCGAGGCACGTGAAGAGGGCGATTTGTGCGTAATGGAACAGATATGCGCAGATTGGCTTGCTTGAAAAAAATGAAGAAATGGTAAGGCTATAGCCCATCATAACTTTGATTCAGCCAGGTCCAGTCAGTTCACTCAAAAGCATTTGTACGACGTATAGACAGATTCCGAGGCACGTGCAGAGGCCGATTTGTGCGTAATGGAACAGATATGCGCAGATTGGCTTCCTTGAAAAAAATGAAGAAAAGGTAAGGCTATAGCCCATCATATTTTTGCTTCAGCCAGGTCCAGTCAGTTCTCTTAAAAGCATTTGTTCGACGTATAAGCAGATGCCGAGGCACGTGCAGAGGCCGATTTTTGCGTAATAGATCAAATATGCGCACATTGGCTTGCTTGAAAAAAATGAAGAAATGGTAAGGCTATAGCCCATCATATTTTTGCTTCAGCAAGGTCCAGTCAGTTCTCTTAAAAGCATTTGTTCGACGTATAGGCAGATTCCGAGGCACGTGCAGAGGCCGCTTTGTGCGTAATGGAACAGATTTGCGCATATTGGCTTGCTTGAAAAAAATGAAGAAAGGGTAACGCTATAGCCCATCATATTTTTGCTTCAGCCAGGTCCAGTCAGTTCTCTCAAAAGCATTTGTTCGACGTATAGGTAGATTCCGAGGCACGTGCAGAGGCCGATTTGTGCGTAATGGAACAGATATGCGCATATTCGCTTGCGTGAAAAAAATGAAGAAAAGGTAAGGCTATAGCGCATCATATTTTTGCGTCAGCCAGGTCCAGTCAATTATCTTAAAAGCCTTTGTTCGACGCATGGCAGATACCGAGGCACGTGCAGAGGCCGATTTATGCGTAATGGAACAGATATGCGCAGATTGGCTTCCTTGAAAAAAATGAAGAAATGGTAAGGCTAGAGCCCATCATATTTTTGCTGCAGCCAGGTCCAGTCAGTTCTCTTAAAAGCATTTGTTCGACGTATAGACAGATTCCGAGGCACTTGTAGAGGCAGATTTGTGCGTAATGGAATAAATATGCGTAGATTGGCTTGCTTGAAAAAATTGAAGAATAGGTAAGGCTACAGCCCATCATAACTTTGATTCAGCCAGGTCCAGTCAGTTCACTCAAAAGCATTTGTTACACGTATAGACAGATTGCGAGGGACGTGCAGAGGCGGATTTGTGAGTAATGGAACAGATACGCGCAGATGGGTTTGCTTGAAAAAAATGAAGAATTGGTAAGGCTATAGCCCATCATATTTTTGCTTCAGCCAGGTCCAGTCACTTCTTTTAAAAGCATTTCTTCGACGTAAAGGGAGATTCCGAGGCAAGTGCAGATGCCGATTTGTGCGTAATGGAACAGATATGCGCAGATTGGCTTCCTTGAAAAAATTGAAGAATAGGTAAGGCTATAGCCCATCATAAGTTTTCTTTAGCCAGGTAGAGTCAGTTCTCTCAAAAGCATTTCTTCGACGTATAGGCAGATTCCGAGGCTCGTGCAGAGGCCGATTTGTGCGTAATGGAAGAGATATGCGCATATTCGCTTGCTTGAAAAAAATGAAGAAAAGGTAAGGCTATAGCCCATCATATTTTTGCTCCAGCCAGGTCCAGTCAGTTCTCTTAAAAGCATTTGTTCGACGTATAGACAGATTCCGAGGCACGTGCAGAGGCCGATTTGTGCGTAATGGAACAGATATGCGCAGATTGGCTTCCTTGAAAAAAATGATGAAATGGTAAGGCTATAGCCCATCATATTTTTGCTCCAGCCAGGTCCAGTCTGTTCACTCAAAAGCATTTGTTCGACGTATAGACAGATTCCGAGGCACGTTCAGAGGCCGATTTGTGCGTAATCGAACAGATACGCGCAGATGGGTTTGCTTGAAAAAAAATGAAGAAATGGTAAGGCTATAGCCCATCATATTTTTCCTTCAGCCAGGTCCAGTCACTTCTCTCAAAAGCAATTTGTTCGACGTATAGACAGATTCCGAGGCACGTGCAGAGGCCGATATGTGCGTAATGGAACAGATATGCGCAGATTGGCTTGCTTGAAAAAAATGAAGAAATGGTAAGGCTATAGCCCATTATATTTTTGATTCAGCCAGGTCCAGTCAGTTCACTCAAAAGCATGTGTACGACGTATAGACAGATTCCGAGGCACGTGCAGAGGCGGATTTGTGCGTAATGGAACAGATATGCGCAGATTGGCTTCCTTGAAAAAAATGAAGAAGAGGTAAGGCTATAGCCCATCATATTTTTGCTTCAGCCAGGTCCAGTCAGTTCTCTTAAAAGCATTTGTTCGACGTATAAGCAGATGCCGAGGCACGTGCAGAGGCCGATTTTTGCGTAATAGATCAAATATGCGCACATTAGCTTGCTTGAAAAAAATGAAGAAATGGTAAGGCTATAGCCCATCATATTTTTGCTTCAGCAAGGTCCAGTCAGTTCTCTTAAAAGCATTTGTTCGACGTATAGGCAGATTCCGAGGCACGTGCAGAGGCCGATTTGTGCGTAATGGAACAGATTTGCGCATATTGGCTTGCTTGAAAAAAATGAAGAAAAGGTAACGCTATAGCCCATCATATTTTTGCTTCAGCCAGGTCCAGTCAGTTCTCTCAAAAGCATTTGTTCGACGTATAGGTAGATTCCGAGGCACGTGCAGAGGACGATTTGTGCGTAATGGAACAGATATGCGCAGATTGGCTTGCTTGAAAAAAAATCAAGAAAAGATAAGGCTATAGCCCATCATATTTTTGCTTCAGCCATGTCCAGTCAGTTCTCTTAAAAGCATTTGTTCGACGTATAGGCAGATGCCGAGGCAAGTGCAGAGGCCGATTTGTGCGTAATGGAACAGATATGCGCAGATTGGCTTGCTTGACATAATTGAAGAATAGGTAAGGCTATAGCCCATCATAACTTTGCTTCAGACAGGTAGAGTCAGTTCTCTCAAACGCATTTGTTCGACGTATAGGCAGATGCCGAGGCACGTGCAGAGGCCGATTTGTGCGTAATGGAACAGATATGCGCAGATTGGCTTGCTTGAAAAAAAATGAAAAAATGGTAAGGCAATAGCCCATGATATTTTTGCTTCAGCCAGGTCCAGCCACTTCTATCAAAAGCATTTGTTCGACGTATAGGCAGATGCGGACGCACGTGCAGAGGCCGATTTTTGCGTAATAGATCAAATATGCGCACATTGGCTTGCTTGAAAAAAATGAAGAAATGGTAAGGCTATAGCCCATTATATTTTTGATTCAGCCAGGTCCAGTCAGTTCACTCAAAAGCATTTGTACGACGTATAGACAGATTCCGAGGCACGTGCAGAGGCCGATTTGTGCGTAATGGAACAGATATGCGCAGATTGGCTTCCTTGAAAAAAATGAAGAAAAGGTAAGGCTATAGCCCATCATATTTTTGCTTCAGCCAGGTCCAGTCAGTTCTCTTAAAAGCATTTGTTCGACGTATAAGCAGATGCCGAGGCACGTGCAGAGGCCGATTTTTGCGTAATAGATCAAATATGCGCACATTGGCTTGCTTGAAAAAAATGAAGAAAAGGTAACGCTATAGCCCATCATATTTTTGCTTCAGCAAGGTCCAGTCAGTTCTCTTAAAAGCATTTGTTTGACGTATAGGCTGATTCCGAGGCACGTGCAGAGGCCGCTTTGTGCGTAATGGAACAGATATGCGCAGATTGGCTTGCTTGAAAAAATTGAAGAATAGGTAAGGCTATAGCCCATCATATTTTTGCTCCAGCCAGGTGCAGTCAGTTCTCTTAAAAGCATTTCTTCGACGTATAGGCAGATTCCGAGGCACG
Organism: Dermacentor variabilis; assembly: GCF_050947875.1. Taxonomy (NCBI): domain Eukaryota; kingdom Metazoa; phylum Arthropoda; class Arachnida; order Ixodida; family Ixodidae; genus Dermacentor; species Dermacentor variabilis. Next base: position 86,152,342 of record NC_134576.1, read on the forward strand.
TGCAGAGGCCGATTTATGCGTAATGGAACAGATATGCGCAGATTGGGTTGCTTGAAAAAAATGAAGAAATGGTAAGGCTATAGCCCATCATATTTGTGCTTCAGCAAGGTCCAGTCAGTTCTCTTAAAAGCATTTGTTCGACGTATAGGCAGATTCCGAGGCACGTGCAGAGGCCGCTTTGTGCGTAATGGAACAGATCTGCGCATATTGGTTTGCTTGAAAAAAATGAAGAAAAGGTAAGGCTATAGCCCATCATATTTTTGCTCCAGCCAGGTCCATTAAGTTCTCTTAAAAGCATTTGTTCGACGTATAGACAGATTCCGAGGCACGTGCAGAGGCCGATTTATGCGTAATGGAACAGATATTCGCAGATTGGCTTGCTTAAAAAAATGAAGAGCAGCAAGGCTATAGCCCATAATATTTTTGCTTCAGCCAGGTCCAGTCAATTCTCTCAAAAGCATTTGTTCGAAGTATAGGCTGATTCCGAGATACGTGGAGAGGCCGGCTTGTGCGTAATGGAAGAGATATGCGCAGATTGGCTTGCTTGAAAGAAATAAAGAAAAGGTAAGGCTATAGCCCATCATATTTTTGCTTCAGCCAGGTCCAGTCAGTTCTCTTAAAAGCATTTGTTCGACGTATAGACAGATTCCGAGGCACGTCCAGAGGCCGATTTGTGCGTAATGGAACAGATATGCGCAGATTGGCTTCCTTGAAAAAAATGATGAAATGGTAAGGCTATAGCCCATCATATTTTTGCTCCAGCCAGGTCCAGTCAGTTCTCTTAAAAGCATTTGTTCGACGTATAGGCAGATTCCGAGGCACGTGCAGAGGCCGATTTGTGCGTAATGGAACAGATTTGCGCATATTGGCTTGCTTGAAAAAAATGAAGAAAAGGTAACGCTATAGCCCATCATATTTTTGCTTCAGCCAGGTCCAGTCAGTTCTCTCAAAAGCATTTGTTCGACGTATAGGTAGATTCCGAGGCACGTGCAGAGGACGATTTGTGCGTAATGGAACAGATATGCGCAGATTGGCTTGCTTGAAAAAAAATCAAGAAAAGATAAGGCTATAGCCCATCATATTTTTGCTTCAGCCAGGTCCAGTAAGTTCTCTTAAAAGCATTTGTTCGACGTATAGGCCGATGCCGAGGCACGTGCAGAGGCCGATTTGTGCGTAATGGAACAGATATGCACAGATTGGCTTGCTTGAAAAAAAATTAAAAAATGGTAAGGCTATAGCCCATCATATTTTTGCTTCAGCCAGGTCCATCCACTTCTATCAAAAGCATTTGTTCGACGTATAGGCAGATGCGGACGCACGTGCAGAGGCCGGTTTTTGCGTAATAGATCAAATATGCGCACATTGGCTTGCTTGAAAAAAATGAAGAAATGGTAAGGCTATAGCTCATCATATTTGTGCTGCAGCCAGGTCCAGTCAGTTCTCTTAAAAGCATTTGTTCGACGTATAGACAGATTCCGAGGCACGTGTAGAGGCCGATTTCTGCGTAATGGTACAGATATGCGCAGATTGGCTTCCTTGAAAAAAATGAAGAAATGGTAAGGCTATAGCCCATCATATTTGTGCTGCAGCCAGGTCCAGTCAGTTCTCTTAAAAGCATTTGTTCGACGTATAGGCAGATGCCGAGGCACGTGCAGAGGCCGATTTGTGCGTAATGGAACAGATATGCGCAGATTGGCTTGCTTGAAAAAAAATGAAAAAATGGTAAGGCTATAGCCCATCATATTTTTGCTTCAGCCAGGTCCAGCCACTTCTATCAAAAGCATTTGTTCGACGTATAGGCAGATGCGGACGCACGTGCAGAAGCCGATTTTTGCGTAATAGATCAAATATGTGCACATTGGCTTGTTTGAAAAAAATGAAGAAATGGTAAGGCTATAGCTCATCATATTTTTGCTTCAGCAAGGTCCAGTCAGTTCTCTTAAAAGCATTTGTTCGACGTATAAGCAGATGCCGAGGCACGTGCAGAGGCCGATTTTTGCGTAATAGATCAAATATGCGCACATTGGCTTGCTTGAAAAAAATGAAGAAAAGGTAACGCTATAGCCCATCATATTTTTGCTTCAGCAAGGTCCAGTAAGTTCTCTTAAAAGCATTTGTTTGACGTATAGGCTGATTCCGAGGCACGTGCAGAGGCCGCTTTGTGCGTAATGGAACAGATATGCGCAGATTGGCTTGCTTGAAAAAATTGAAGAATAGGTAAGGATATAGCCCATCATATTTTTGCTCCAGCCAGGTCCAGTCAGTTCTCTTAAAAGCATTTCTTCGACGTATAGGCAGATTCCGAGGCACGTGCAGAGGCCGCTTTGTGCGTAATGGAACAGATCTGCGCATATTGGTTTGCTTGAAAAAAATGAAGAAAAGGTAAGGCTATAGCCCATCATATTTTTGCTCCAGCCAGGTCCAGTCAGTTCTCTTAAAAGCATTTGTTCGACGTATAGACAGATTCCGAGGCACGTGCAGAGGCCGATTTATGCGTAATGGAACAGATATTCGCAGATTGGCTTGCTTAAAAAAATGAAGAGCAGCAAGGCTATAGCCCATAATATTTTTGCTTCAGCCAGGTCCAGTCAATTCTCTCAAAAGCATTTGTTCGAAGTATAGGCTGATTCCGAGATACGTGGAGAGGCCGACTTGTGCGTAATGGAAGAGATATGCGCAGATTGGCTTGCTTGAAAAAAATAAAGAAAAGGTAAGGCTATAGCCCATCATATTTTTGCTTCAGCCAGGCCGAGTCAGTTCTCTTAAAAGCATTTGTTCGACGTATAGACAGATTCCGTGGCACGTCCAGAGGCCGATTTGTGCGTAATGGAACAGATATGCGCAGATTGGCTTCCTTGAAAAAAATGATGAAATGGTAAGGCTATAGCCCATCATATTTTGGCTCCAGCCAGGTCCAGTCAGTTCTCTTAAAAGCATTTCTTCGATGTATAGGCGGATGTGGACGCACGTGCAGAGGCCGATTTGTGCGTAATGGAACAGATTTGCGCATATTGGCTTGCTTGAAAAAAATGATGAAAAGGTAAGGCTATAGCCCATCATATTTTTGCTTCAGCCAGGTCCAGTCAGTTCTCTTAAAAGCATTTCTTCGACGTAAAGGCAGATACCGAGGCAAGTGCAGAGGCCTATTTGTGCGTAATGGAACAGATATGCGCAGATTGGCTTGCTTGAAATAATTGAAGAATAGGTAAGGCTATAGCCCATCATAACTTTGCTTCAGACAGGTCGAGTCAGTTCTCTTAAAAGCATTTCTTCGACGTATAGGCTGATGCGGACGCACGTGCAGAGGCCGATTTTTGCGTAATAGATCAAATATGCGCACATTGGCTTGCTTGAAAAAAATGAAGAAATGGTAAGGCTATAGCCCATCATATTTGTGCTTCAGCAAGGTCCAGTCAGTTCTCTTAAAAGCAGTTGTTCGACGTATAGGCAGATTCCGAGGCACGTGCAGAGGCCGCTTTGTGCGTAATGGAACAGATATGCGCATATTGGTTTGCTTGAAAAAAATGAAGAAAAAGTAAGGCTATTGCCCATCATATTTTTGCTTCAGCCAGGTCCAGTAAGTTCTCTTAAAAGCATTTGTTCGACGTATAGGCAGATGCCAAGGCAAGTGCAGAGGCCGATTTGTGCGTAATGGAACAGATATGCGCAGATTGGCTTGCTTGAAAAAAAAATTAAAAAATGGTAAGGCTATAGCCCATCATATTTTTGCTTCAGCCAGGTCGAGTCAGTTCTCTTAAAAGCATTTCTTCGACGTAAAGGCAGATACCGAGGCAAGTGCAGAGGCCTTTTTGTGCGTAATGGAACAGATATGCGCAGATTGGCTTGCTTGAAATAATTGAAGAATAGGTAAGGCTATAGCCCATCATAACTTTGCTTCAGACAGGTAGAGTCAGTTCTCTCAAACGCATTTGTTCGACGTATAGGCAGATGCGGACGCACGTGCAGAGGCCGATTTTTGCGTAATAGATCAAATATGCGCACACTGGCTTGCTTGAAAAAAATGAAGAAATGGTAAGGCTATAGCCCATCATATTTGTGCTTCAGCAAGGTCCAGTCAGTTCTCTTAAAAGCAGTTGTTCGACGTATAGGCAGATTCCGAGGCACGTGCAGAGGCCGCTTTGTGCGTAATGGAACAGATATGCGCATATTGGTTTGCTTGAAAAAAATGAAGAAAAAGTAAGGCTATTGCCCATCATATTTTTGCTTCAGCCAGGTCCAGTAAGTTCTCTTAAAAGCATTTGTTCGACGTATAGGCAGATGCCGAGGCAAGTGCAGAGGCCGATTTGTGCGTAATGGAACAGATATGCGCAGATTGGCTTGCTTGAAAAAAAAATTAAAAAATGGTAAGGCTATAGCCCATCATATTTTTGCTTCAGCCAGGTCCAGTCAGTTCTCTTAAAAGCATTTGTTCGACGTATAGGCAGATGCGGACGCACGTGCAGAGGCCGGTTTTTGCGTAATAGATCAAATATGCGCACATTGGCTTGCTTGAAAAAATTAAGAAATGGTAAGGCTATAGCCCATCATATTTGTGCTGCAGCCACGTCCAGTCAGTTCTCTTAAAAGCATTTGTTCGACGTATAGACAGATTCCGAGGCACGTGTAGAGGCCGATTTCTGCGTAATGGAACAGATATGCGCAGATTGGCTTCCTTGAAAAAAATGAAGAAATGGTAAGGCTATAGCCCATCATATTTGTGCTGCAGCCAGGTCCAGTCAGTTGTCTTAAAAGCATTTCTTCGACGTATAGGCAGATGCCGAGGCACGTGCAGAGGCCGATTTGTGCGTAATGGAAGAGATATGCGCAGATTGGCTTGCTTGAAAAAAAATGAAAAAATGGTAAGGCTATAGCCCATCATATTTTTGCTTCAGCCAGGTCCAGCCACTTCTATCAAAAGCATTTGTTCGACGTATAGTCAGATGCGGACGCACGTGCAGAGGCCGATTTTTGCGTAATAGATCAAATATGTGCACATTGGCTTGTTTGAAAAAAATGAAGAAATGGTAAGGCTATAGCCCATCATATTTTTGCTTCAGCAAGGTCCAGTCAGTTCTCTTAAAAGCATTTGTTTGACGTATAGGCTGATTCCGAGGCACGTGCAGAGGCCGCTTTGTGCTTAATGGAACAGATATGCGCAGATTGGCTTGCTTGAAAAAATTGAAGAATAGGTAAGGCTATAGCCCATCATAACTTTGATTCAGCCAGGTCCAGTCAGTTCACTCAAAAGCATTTCTTCGACGTATAGGCAGATTCCGAGGCACGTGCAGAGGCCGATTTATGCGTAATGGAACAGATATGCGCAGATTGGGATTCTTGAAAAAAATGAAGAAATGGTAAAGCTATAGCCCATCATATTTGTGCTTCAGCAAGGTCCAGTCAGTTCTCTTAAAAGCATTTGTTCGACGTATAGGCAGATTCCGAGGCACGTGCAGAGGCCGCTTTGTGCGTAATGGAACAGATCTGCGCATATTGGTTTGCTTGAAAAAAATGAAGAAAAGGTAAGGCTATAGCCCATCATATTTTTGCTCCAGCCAGGTCCAGTCAGTTCTCTTAAAAGCATTTGTTCGACGTATAGACAGATTCCGAGGCACGTGCAGAGGCCGATTTATGCGTAATGGAACAGATATTCGCAGATTGGCTTGCTTAAAAAAATGAAGAAAAGCAAGGCTATAGCCCATAATATTTTTGCTTCAGCCAGGTCCAGTCAATTCTCTCAAAAGCATTTGTTCGAAGTATAGGCTGATTCCGAGATACGTGGAGAGGCCGAGTTGTGCGTAATGGAAGAGATATGCGCAGATTGGCTTGCTTGAAAAAAATAAAGAAAAGGTAAGGCTATAGCCCATCATATTTTTGCTTCAGCCAGGTCCAGTCAGTTCTCTTAAAAGCATTTGTTCGACGTATAGACAGATTTCGAGGCACGTCCAGAGGCCGAATTGTGCGTAATGGAACAGATATGCGCAGATTGGCTTCCTTGAAAAAAATGATGAAATGGTAAGGCTATAGCCCATCATATTTTTGCTCCAGCCAGGTCCAGTCAGTTCTCTTAAAAGCATTTCTTCGATGTATAGGCAGATGCGGACGCACGTGCAGAGGCCGATTTGTGCGTAATGGAACAGATTTGCGCATATTGGCTGGCTTGAAAAAAATGAAGAAAAGGTAAGGCTATAGCCCATCATATTTTTGCTTCAGCCAGGTCCAGTCAGTTCTCTTAAAAGCATTTCTTCGACGTAAAGGCAGATTCCGAGGCAAGTGCAGAGGCCTATTTGTGCGTAATGGAACAGATATGCGCAGATTGGCTTGCTTGAAATAATTGAAGAATAGGTAAGGCTATAGCCCATCATAACTTTGCTTCAGACAGGTAGAGTCAGTTCTCTCAAACGCATTTGTTCGACGTATAGGCAGATGCCGAGGCACGTGCAGAGGCCGATTTGTGCGTAATGGAACAGATATTCGCAGATTGGCTTGCTTGAAAAAAAATGAAAAAATGGTAAGGCTATAGCCCATCATACTTTTGCTTCAGCCAGGTCCAGCCACTTCTATCAAAAGCATATGTTCGACGTATAGGCAGATGCGGACGCACGTGCAGAGGCCGATTTTTGCGTAATAGATCAAATATGCGCACATTGGCTTGCTTGAAAAAAATGAAGAAATGGTAAGGCTATAGCCCATCATATTTGTGCTTCAACAAGGTCCAGTCAGTTCTCTTAAAAGCAGTTCTTCGACGTATAGGCAGATTCCGAGGCACGTGCAGAGGCCGCTTTGTGCGTAAAGGAACAGATATGCGCATATTAGTTTGCTTGAAAAAAATGAAGAAAAAGTAAGGCTATAGCCCATCATATTTTTGCTTCAACCAGGTCCAGTAAGTTCTCTTAAAAGCATTTGTTCGACGTATAGACAGATTCCGAGGCACGTGTAGAGGCCGATTTCTGCGTAATGGAACAGATATGCGTAGATTGGCTTCCTTGAAAAAAATGAAGAAATGGTAAGGCTATAGCCCATCATATTTGTGCTGCAGCCAGGTCCAGTCAGTTCTCTTAAAAGCATTTGTTCGGCGTATAGACAGATTCCGAGGCACGTGTAGAGGCCGATTTGTGCGTAATGGAACAGATATGCGCAGATTGGCTTGCTTGAAAAAATTGAAGAATAGGTAAGGCTACCGCATATCATAACTTTGATTCAGCCAGGTCCAGTCACTTCTTTTAAAAGCATTTCTTCGACGTAAAGGGAGATTCCGAGGCAAGTGCAGAGGCCGATTTGTGCGTAATGGAACAGAAATGCGCAGATTGGCTTCCTTGAAAAAATTGAAGAATAGATAAGGCTATAGCCCATCATAAGTTTTCTTCAGCCAGGTAGAGTCAGTTCTCTCAAAAGCATTTCTTCGACGTATAGGCAGATTCCGAGGCACGTGCAGAGGCAGATTTGTGCGTAATGGAACAGATATGCGCATATTCGTTTGCTTGAAAAAAATGAAGAAAAGGTAAGGCTATAGCCCATCATATTTTCGCTTCAGCCAGGCCCAGTCAGTTCTCTTAAAAGCATTTGTTCGACCTATAGGCAGATACCGAGGCACGTGTAGAGGCCGATTTGTGCGTAATGGAACAGATATGCGTAGATTGGCTTGCTTGAAAAAATTGAAGAATAGGTAAGGCTACAGCCCATCATAACTTTGTTTCAGCCAGGTCCAGTCAGTTCACTCAAAAGCATTTGTTCGACGTATAGACAGATTGCGAGGCACGTGCAGAGGCGGATTTGTGAGTAATGGAACAGATACGCGCAGATGGGTTTGCTTGAAAAAAATGAAGAAATGGTAAGGCTATAGCCCATCATATTTTTGCTTCAGCCAGGTCCAGTCACTTCTTTTAAAAGCATTTCTTCGACGTAAAGGGAGATTCCGAGGCAAGTGCAGATGCCGATTTGTGCGTAATGGAACAGATATGCGCAGATTGGCTTCCTTGAAAAAATTGAAGAATAGGTAAGGCTATAGCCCATCATAAGTTTTCTTCAGCAGGTAGAGTCAGTTCTCTCAAAAGCATTTCTTCGACGTATAGGCAGATTCCGAGGCACGTGCAGAGGCCGATTTGTGCGTAATGGAAGAGATATGCGCATATTCGCTTGCTTGAAAAAAATGAAGAAAAGGTAAGGCTATAGCCCATCATATTTTTGCTCCAGCCAGGTCCAGTCAGTTCTCTTAAAAGCATTTGTTCGACGTATAGACAGATTCCGAGGCACGTGCAGAGGCCGATTTGTGCGTAATGGAACAGATATGCGCAGATTGGCTTCCTTGAAAAAAATGATGAAATGGTAAGGCTATAGCCCATCATATTTTTGCTCCAGCCAGGTCCAGTCAGTTCTCTTAAAAGCATTTGTTCGACGTATAGACATTTTCCGAGGCACGTGCAGAGGCCGATTTGTGCGTAACGGAACACATATGCGCAGATTGGCTTGCTTGAAAAAAATGAAGAAATGGTAAGGCTATAGCCCATCATATTTTTGCTTCAGCCAGGTCCAGTCAGTTCTCTCAAAAGCATTTGTCCGACGTATAGACAGATTCCGAGATACGTGGAGAGGCCGAGTTGTGCGTAATGGAACAGTTACGCGCAGATTGGCTTGCTTGAAAGACATGAAGAAATGGTAAGGCTATAGCCCATCATATCTTCGCTTTAGCCAGGTAGAGCCAGTTCTCTCAAAAGCATTTGTTCGACGTATAGACAGATTCCGAGGCACGTGCAGAGGCCGATTTTTCCGTAATGGAACAGATATGCGCAGATTGGCTTGATTAAAAAATGAAGAAAAGCAGGGCTATAGCCCATAATATTTTTGCTTCAGCCAGATCCAGTCAATTCTCTCAAAAGCATTTGTTCGACGTATAGGCAGATTCCGAGATACGTGGAGAGGCCGAGTTGTGCGTAATGGAACAGAAATGCGCAGATTGGCTTGCTTGAAAAAAATAAAGAAAAGGTAAGGCTATAGCCCATCATATTTTTGCTTCAGCCAGGTCCAGTCAGTTCTCTCAAAAGCATTTGTTCGACGTATAGACAGATTCCGAGGCACGTGCAGAGGCCGATTTGTGCGTAATGGAACAGATATGCGCAGATTGGCTTCCTTGAAAAAAATGAAGGAAAGGTAAGGCCTTAGCCCATCATTATTTTGCTTCAGCCAGGTCCAGTCAATTCTCTCAAAAGCATTTGTTCGACGTATAGGCAGATTCCGAGATACGTGGAGAGGCCGAGTTGTGCGTAATGGAACAGAAATGCGCAGATTGGCTTGCTTGAAAAAAATAAAGAAAAGGTAAGGCTATAGCCCATCATATTTTTGCTTCAGCCAGGTCCAGTCAGTTCTCTCAAAAGCATTTGTTCGACCTATAGGCAGATACCGAGGCATGTGCAGAGGCCGCTTCGTGCGTAATGGAACAGATATGGGCAGATTGGCTTGCTTGAAAAAATTGAAGAATAGGTAAGGCTATAGCTTATCATAACTTTGATTCAGCCAGGTCCAGTCAGTTCTCTCAAAAGCATTTGTTCGACGTATAGGCAGATTCCGAGGCACGTGCAGAGGATGATTTGTGCGTAATGGAACAGATATGCGCAGATTGGCTTGCTTGAAAAAAAAAATCAAGAAAAGGTAAGGCTATAGCCCATCATATTTTTGCTTCAACCAGGTCCAGTCAATTCTCTCAAAAGCATTTGTTCGACGTATAGGCAGATTCCGAGATACGTGGAGAGGCCGAGTTGTGCGTAATGGAACAGAAATGCGCAGATTGGCTTGCTTTAAAAAAATAAAGAAAACGCAAGGCTATAGCCCATCATATTTTTGCTTCAGCCAGGTCCAGTCAGTTCTCTCAAAAGCATTTGTTCGACGTATAGACATTTTCCGAGGCACGTGCAGAGGCCGATTTGTGCGTAACGGAACAGATATGCGCAGATTGGCTTGCTTGAAAAAAATGAAGAAATGGTAAGGCTATAACCCATCATATTTTTGCTTCAGCCAGGTCGAGTCAGTTCTCTCAAAAGCATTTGTCCGACGTATAGACAGATTCCGAGATACGTGGAGAGGCCGAGTTGTGCGTAATGGAACAGTTACGCGCATATTGGCTTGCTTGAAAGACATGAAGAAATGGTAAGGCTATAGCCCATCATATCTTCGCTTTAGCCAGGTAGAGCCAGTTCTCTCAAAAGCATTTGTTCGACGTATAGACAGATTCCGAGGCACGTGCAGAGGCCGATTTGTGCGTAATGGAACAGATATGCGCATATTCGCTTGCGTGAAAAAAATGAAGAAAAGGTAAGGCTATAGCCCATCATATTTTTGCTTCAGCCAGGTCCAGTCAGTTATCTTAAAAGCCTTTCTTCGACGCATGGCAGATACCGACGCACGTGCAGAGGCCGATTTATGCGTAATGGAACAGATATGCGCAGATTGGCATTCCTTGAAAAAAATGAAGAAATGGTAAGGCTATAGCCCATCACATTTTTGCTGCAGCCAGGTCCAGTAAGTTCTCTCAAAAGCATTTCTTCGACGTATAGGCAGATTCCGAGGCACGTGCAGAGGCCGATTTGTGCGTAATGGAACAGATATGCGCAGATTGGCTTGCTTGAAAAAATTGAAGAATAGGTAAGGCTACAGCCCATCATAACTTTGATTCAGCCAGGTCCAGTCAGTTCACTCAAAAGCATTTGTTCGACGTATAGACAGATTCCGAGGCACGTGCAGAGGCGGATTTGTGAGTAATGGAACAGATACGCGCAGATGGGTTTGCTTGAAAAAAATGAAGAAATGGTAAGGCTATAGCCCATCATATTTTTGCTTCAGCCAGGTCCAGTCACTTCGTTTAAAAGCATTTCTTCGACGTAAAGGGAGATTCCGAGGCACGTGCAGAGGACGATTTGTGCGTAATGGAACAGATATGCGCAGATTGGCTTGCTTGAAAAAAAATCAAGAAAAGGTAAGGCTATAGCCCATCATATTTTTGCTTCAACCAGGTCCAGTCAATTCTCTCAAAAGCATTTGTTCGACGTGTAGGCAGATTCCGAGATACGTGGAGAGGCCGCTTCGTGCGTAATGGAACAGATATGCGCAGATTGGCTTGATTAAAAAATGAAGAAAAGCAAGGCTATAGCCCATAATATTTTTGCTTCAGCCAGATCCAGTCAATTCTCTCAAAAGCATTTGTTCGACGTATTGGCAGATTCCGAGATACGTGGAGAGGCCGAGTTGTGCGTAATGGAACAGAAATGCGCAGATTGGCTTGCTTGAAAAAAATAAAGAAAAGGTAAGGCTATAGCCCATCATATTTTTGCTTCAGCCAGGTCCAGTCAGTTCTCTCAAAAGCATTTGTTCGACGTATAGACAGATTCCGAGGCACGTGCAGAGGCCGATTTGTGCGTAATGGAACAGATATGCGCAGATTGGCTTCCTTGAAAAAAATGAAGGAAAGGTAAGGCCTTAGCCCATCATTATTTTGCTTCAGCCAGGTCCAGTCAATTCTCTCAAAAGCATTTGTTCGACGTATAGGCAGATTCCGAGATACGTGGAGAGGCCGAGTTGTGCGTAATGGAACAGAAATGCGCAGATTGGCTTGCTTGAAAAAAATAAAGAAAAGGTAAGGCTATAGCCCATCATATTTTTGCTTCAGCCAGGTCCAGTCAGTTCTCTCAAAAGCATTTGTTCGACCTATAGGCAGATACCGAGGCATGTGCAGAGGCCGCTTCGTGCGTAATGGAACAGATATGGGCAGATTGGCTTGCTTGAAAAAATTGAAGAATAGGTAAGGCTATAGCTTATCATAACTTTGATTCAGCCAGGTCCAGTCAGTTCTCTCAAAAGCATTTGTTCGACGTATAGGCAGATTCCGAGGCACGTGCAGAGGATGATTTGTGCGTAATGGAACAGATATGCGCAGATTGGCTTGCTTGAAAAAAAAATCAAGAAAAGGTAAGGCTATAGCCCATCATATTTTTGCTTCAACCAGGTCCAGTCAATTCTCTCAAAAGCATTTGTTCGACGTATAGGCAGATTCCGAGATACGTGGAGAGGCCGAGTTGTGCGTAATGGAACAGAAATGCGCAGATTGGCTTGCTTTAAAAAAATAAAGAAAACGCAAGGCTATAGCCCATCATATTTTTGCTTCAGCCAGGTCCAGTCAGTTCTCTCAAAAGCATTTGTTCGACGTATAGACAGATTCCGAGGCACGTGCAGAGGCCGATTTGTGCGTAATGGAACAGATATGCGCAGATTGGCTTCCTTGAAAAAAATGAAGGAAAGGTAAGGCTATAGCCCATCATAATTTTGCTTCAGCCAGGTCCAGTCAGTTCTCTCAAAAGTATTTGTTCGACGTATAGACATTTTCCGAGGCACGTGCAGAGGCCGATTTGTGCGTAACGGAACAGATATGCGCAGATTGGCTTGCTTGAAAAAAATGAAGAAATGGTAAGGCTATAACCCATCATATTTTTGCTTCAGCCAGGTCGAGTCAGTTCTCTCAAAAGCATTTGTCCGACGTATAGACAGATTCCGAGATACGTGGAGAGGCCGAGTTGTGCGTAATGGAACAGTTACGCGCATATTGGCTTGCTTGAAAGACATGAAGAAATGGTAAGGCTATAGCCCATCATATCTTCGCTTTAGCCAGGTAGAGCCAGTTCTCTCAAAAGCATTTGTTCGACGTATAGACAGATTCCGAGGCACGTGCAGAGGCCGATTTGTGCGTAATGGAACAGATATGCGCATATTCGCTTGCGTGAAAAAAATGAAGAAAAGGTAAGGCTATAGCCCATCATATTTTTGCTTCAGCCAGGTCCAGTCAGTTATCTTAAAAGCCTTTCTACGACGCATGGCAGATACCGACGCACGTGCAGAGGCCGATTTATGCGTAATGGAACAGATATGCGCAGATTGGCTTCCTTGAAAAAAATGAAGAAATGGTAAGGCTATAGCCCATCACATTTTTGCTTCAGCCAGGTCCAGTCAGTTCTCTCAAAAGCATTTCTTCGACGTATAGGCAGATTCCGAGGCACGTGCAGAGGCCGAGTTGTGCGTAATGGAACAGATATGCGCAGATTGGCTTGCTTGAAAAAATTGAAGAATAGGTAAGGCTACAGCCCATCATAACTTTGATTCAGCCAGGTCCAGTCAGTTCACTCAAAAGCATTTGTTCGACGTATAGACAGATTCCGAGGCACGTGCAGAGGCGGATTTGTGAGTAATGGAACAGATACGCGCAGATGGGTTTGCTTGAAAAAAATGAAGAAATGGTAAGGCTATAGCCCATCATATTTTTTCTTCAGCCAGGTCCAGTCACTTCTTTTAAAAGCATTTCTTCGACGTAAAGGGAGATTCCGAGGCACGTGCAGAGGACGATTTGTGCGTAATGGAACAGATATGCGCAGATTGGCTTGCTTGAAAAAAAATCAAGAAAAGGTAAGGCTATAGCCCATGATATTTTTGCTTCAACCAGGTCCAGTCAATTCTCTCGAAAGCATTTGTTCGACGTATAGGCAGATTCCGAGATACGTGGAGAGGCCGAGTTGTGCGTAATGGAACAGAAATGCGCAGATTGGCTTGCTTTAAAAAAATAAAGAAAACGCAAGGCTATAGCCCATCATATTTTTGCTTCAGCCAGGTCCAGTCAGTTCTCTCAAAAGCATTTGTTCGACGTATAGACAGATTCCGAGGCACATGCTGAGGCCGATTTGTGCGTAACGGAACACATATGCGCAGATTGGCTTGCTTGAAAAAAATGAAGAAATGGTAAGGCTATAGCCCATCATATTTTTGCTTCAGCCAGGTCCAGTCAGTTCTCTCAAAAGCATTTGTCCGACGTATAGACAGATTCCGAGATACGTGGAGAGGCCGAGTTGTGCGTAATGGAACAGTTACGCGCAGATTGGCTTGCTTGAAAGACATGAAGAAATGGTAAGGCTATAGCCCATCATATCTTCGCTTTAGCCAGGTAGAGCCAGTTCTCTCAAAAGCATTTGTTCGACGTATAGACAGATTCCGAGGCACGTGCAGAGGCCGATTTTTCCGTAATGGAACAGATATGCGCAGATTGGCTTGATTAAAAAATGAAGAAAAGCAAGGCTATAGCCCATAATATTTTTGCTTCAGCCAGATCCAGTCAATTCTCTCAAAAGCATTTGTTCGACGTATTGGCAGATTCCGAGATACGTGGAGAGGCCGAGTTGTGCGTAATGGAACAGAAATGCGCAGATTGGCTTGCTTGAAAAAAATAAAGAAAAGGTAAGGCTATAGCCCATCATATTTTTGCTTCAGCCAGGTCCAGTCAGTTCTCTCAAAAGCATTTGTTCGACGTATAGACAGATTCCGAGGCACGTGCAGAGGCCGATTTGTGCGTAATGGAACAGATATGCGCAGATTGGCTTCCTTGAAAAAAATGAAGGAAAGGTAAGGCTATAGCCCATCATTATTTTGCTTCAGCCAGGTCCAGTCAGTTCTCTCAAAAGCATTTGTTCGACGTATAGACAGATTCCGAGGCACGTGCAGAGGCCGATTTGTGCGTAATGGAACATATATGCGCAGATTGGCTTCCTTGAAAAAAATGATGAAATGGTAAGGCTATAGCCCATCATATTTTTGCTCCAGCCAGGTCCAGTCAGTTCTCTTAAAAGCATTTCTTCGACGTATAGGCAGATGCGGACGCACGTGCAGAGGCCGATTTGTGCGTAATGGAACAGATATGCGCAGATTGGCTTGCTTGAAATAATTGAAGAATAGGTAAGGCTATAGCCCATCATAACTTTACTTCAGACAGGTAGAGTCAGTTCTCTCAAACGCATTTGTTCGACGTATAGGCAGATTCCGAGGCACGTGCAGAGGCCGATTTATGCGTAATGGAACAGATATGCGCAGATTGGGTTGCTTGAAAAAAATGAAGAAATGGTAAGGCTATAGCCCATCATATTTTTGCTTCAGCCAGGTCCACTCACTTCTTTTAAAAGCATTTCTTCGACGTAAAGGGAGATTCCGAGGGAAGTGCAGAGGCCGATTTGTGCGTAATAGAACAGATATGCGCATAATCGCTGGCTTGAAAAAAATGAAGAAAAGGTAAGGCTATAGCCCATCATATTTTTGCTTCAGCCAGGTCCAGTCAGTTCTCTTAAAAGCATTTGTTCGACCTATAGGCAGATACCGAGGCACGTGCAGAGGTCGCTTCGTGCGTAATGGAACAGATATGCGCAGATTGGCTTGCTTGAAAAAATTGAAGAATAGGTAAGGCTACAGCCCATCATAACTTTGATTCAGCCAGGTCCAGTCAGTTCACTCAAAAGCATTTGTTCGACGTGTAGGCAGATGCCGAGGCACGTGCAGAGGCCGATTTGTGCGTAATGGAACAGATATGCGCATATTCGCTTGCGTGAAAAAAATTAAGAAAAGGTAAGGCTATAGCCCATCATATTTTTGCTTCAGCCAGGTCCAGTCAGTTATCTTAAAAGCCTCTCTTCGACGCATGGCAGATACCGACGCACGTGCAGAGGCCGATTTATGCGTAATGGAACAGATATGCGCAGATTGGCTTCCTTGAAAAAAATAAAGAAATGGTAAGGCTATAGCCCATCATATTTTTGCTGCAGCCAGGTCCAGTCAGTTCTCTCAAAAGCATTTCTTCGACGTATAGGCAGATTCCGAGGCACGTGCAGAGGCCGATTTGTGCGTAATGGAACAGATATGCGCATATTCGCTTGCGTGAAAAAAATGAAGAAAAGGTAAGGCTATAGCCCATCATATTTTTGCTTCAGCCAGGTCCAGTCAGTTATCTTAAAAGCCTTTCTTCGACGCATGGCAGATACCGACGCACGTGCAGAGGCCGATTTATGCGTAATGGAACAGATATGCGCAGATTGGCTTCCTTGAAAAAAAATGAAGAAATGGTAAGGCTATAGCCCATCATATTTTTGCTGCAGCCAGGTCCAGCCAGTTCTCTCAAAAGCATTTCTTCGACGTATAGGCAGATTCCGAGGCACGTGCAGAGGCCGATTTGTGCGTAATGGAACAGATATGCGCAGATTGGCTTGCTTGAAAAAATTGAAGAATAGGTAAGGCTACAGCCCATCATAACTTTGATTCAGCCAGGTCCAGTCAGTTCACTCAAAAGCATTTGTTCGACGTATAGACAGATTCCGAGGCACGTGCAGAGGCGGATTTGTGAGTAATGGAACAGATACGCGCAGATGGGTTTGCTTGAAAAAAATGAAGAAATGGTAAGGCTATAGCCCATCATATTTTTGCTTCAGCCAGGTCCAGTCACTTCTTTTAAAAGCATTTCTTCGACGTAAAGGGAGATTCCGAGGCACGTGCAGAGGCCGATTTGTGCGTAATGGAACAGATATGCGCAGATTGTCTTGCTTGAAAAAATTGAAGAATAGGTAAGGCTATAGCCCATCATAACTTTGATTCAGCCAGGTCCAGTCAGTTCACTCAAAAGCATTTCTTCGACGTATAGGCAGATTCCGAGGCACGTGCAGAGGCCGATTTATGCGTAATGGAACAGATATGCGCAGATTGGGTTGCTTGAAAAAAATGAAGAAATGGTAAGGCTATAGCCCATTATACTTTTTCTTCAGCCAGGTTCAGTGAGTTCTCTTAAAAGCATTTGTTCGACCTATAGGCAGATTGTGAAGCACGTGCAGAGGCCGATTTATGCGTAATGGAACAGATATGCGCAGATTGGCTTCCTTGAAAAAAATGAAGAAATGGTAAGGCTATAGCCCATCATATTTGTGCTGCAGCCAGGTCCAGTCAGTTCTCTTAAAAGCATTTGTTCGACGTATAGACAGATTCCGAGGCACGTGTAGAGGCCGATTTGTGCGTAATGGAACAGATATGCGCAGATTGGCTTGCTTGAAAAAATTGAAGAATAGGTAAGGCTACAGCCCATCATATTTTTGCTTCAGCAAGGTCCACTCACTTCTTTTAAAAGCATTTCTTCGACGTAAAGGGAGATTCCGAGGCAAGTGCAGAGGCCGATTTGTGCGTAATGGAACAGATATGCGCATAATCGCTGGCTTGAAAAAAATGAAGAAAAGGTAAGGCTATAGCCCATCATATTTTTGCTTCAGCCAGGTCCAGTCAGTTCTCTTAAAAGCATTTGTTCGACCTATAGGCAGATACCGAGGCACGTGCAGAGGTCGCTTCGTGCGTAATGGAACAGATATGCGCATATTCGCTTGCGTGAAAAAAATGAAGAAAAGGTAAGGCTATAGCCCATCATATTTTTGCTTCAGCCAGGTCCAGTCAGTTATCTTAAAAGCCTTTCTTCGACGCATGGCAGATACCGACGCACGTGCAGAGGCCGATTTATGCGTAATGGAACAGATATGCGCAGATTGGCTTCCTTGAAAAAAATGAAGAAATGGTAAGGCTATAGCCCATCATATTTTTGCTGCAGCCAGGTCCAGTCAGTTCTCTCAAAAGCATTTCTTCGACGTATAGGCAGATTCCGAGGCACGTGCAGAGGCCGATTTGTGCGTAATGGAACAGATATGCGCATATTCGCTTGCGTGAAAAAAATGAAGAAAAGGTAAGGCTATAGCCCATCATATTTTTGCTTCAGCCAGGTCCAGTCAGTTATCTTAAAAGCCTTTCTTCGACGCATGGCAGATACCGACGCACGTGCAGAGGCCGATTTATGCGTAATGTAACAGATATGCGCAGATTGGCTTCCTTGAAAAAAATGAAGAAATGGTAAGGCTATAGCCCATCATATTTTTGCTGCAGCCAGGTACAATCAGTTCTCTCAAAAGCATTTCTTCGACGTATAGGCAGATTCCGAGGCACGTGCAGAGGCCGATTTGTGCGTAATGGAACAGATATGCGCAGATTGGCTTGCTTGAAAAAATTGAAGAATAGGTAAGGCTACAGCCCATCATAACTTTGATTCAGCCAGGTCCAGTCAGTTCACTCAAAAGCATTTGTTCGACGTATAGACAGATTCCGAGGCACGTGCAGAGGCGGATTTGTGAGTAATGGAACAGATACGCGCAGATGGGTTTGCTTGAAAAAAATGAAGAAATGGTAAGGCTATAGCACATCATATTTTTGCTTCAGCCAGGTCCAGTCACTTCTTTTAAAAGCATTTTTCGACGTAAAGGGAGATTCCGAGGCACGTGCAGAGGACGATTTGTGCGTAATGGAACAGATATGCGCAGATTGGCTTGCTTGAAAAAAAAATCAAGAAAAGGTAAGGCTATAGCCCATCATATTTTTGCTTCAACCAGGTCCAGTCAATTCTCTCAAAAGCATTTGTTCGACGTATAGGCAGATTCCGAGATACGTGGAGAGACCGAGTTGTGCGTAATGGAACAGAAATGCGCAGATTGGCTTGCGTGAAAAAAATAAAGAAAAGGTAAGGCTATAGCCCATCATATTTTTGCTTCAGCCACGTCCAGTCAGTTCTCTCAAAAGCATTTGTTCGACATATAGGCAGATACCGAGGCATGTGCAGAGGCCGCTTCGTGCGTAATGGAACAGATATGGGCAGATTGGCTTGCTTGAAAAAATTGAAGAATAGGTAAGGCTATAGCTTATCATAACTTTGATTCAGCCAGGTCCAGTCAGTTCTCTCAAAAGCATTTGTTCGACGTATAGGCAGATTCCGAGGCACGTGCAGAGGATGATTTGTGCGTAATGGAGCAGATATGCGCAGATTGGCTTGCTTGAAAAAAAAATCAAGAAAATGTAAGGCTATAGCCCATCATATTTTTGCTTCAACCAGGTCCAGTCAATTCTCTCAAAAGCATTTGTTCGACGTATAGTCAGATTCCGAGATACGTGGAGAGGCCGAGTTGTGCGTAATGGAACAGAAATGCGCAGATTGGCTTGCTTTAAAAAAATAAAGAAAACGCAAGGCTATAGCCCATCATATTTTTGCTTCAGCCAGGTCCAGTCAGTTCTCTCAAAAGCATTTGTTCGACGTATAGACAGATTCCGAGGCACGTGCAGAGGCCGATTTGTGCGTAACGGAACACATATGCGCAGATTGGCTTGCTTGAAAAAAATGAAGAAATGGTAAGGCTATAGCCCATCATATTTTTGCTTCAGCCAGGTCCAGTCAGTTCTCTCAAAAGCATTTGTCCGACGTATAGACAGATCCCGAGATACGTGGAGAGGCCGAGTTGTGCGTAATGGAACAGATATGCGCAGATTGGCTTGCTTGAAATAATTGAAGAATAGGTAAGGCTATAGCCCATCATAACTTTGCTTCAGACAGGTAGAGTCAGTTCTCTCAAGCGCATTTGTTCGACGTATAGGCAGATTCCGAGGCACGTGCAGAGGCCGCTTTGTGCGTAATGGAACAGATATGCGCAGATTGGCTTGCTTGAAAAAATTGAAGAATAGGTAAGGCTATAGCCCATCATAACTTTGATTCAGCCAGGTCCAGTCAGTTCACTCAAAAGCATTTCTTCGACGTATAGGCAGATTCCGAGGCACGTGCAGAGGCCGATTTATGCGTAATGGAACAGATATGCGCAGATTGGGTTGCTTGAAAAAAATGAAGAAATGGTAAGGCTATAGCCCATTATACTTTTTCTTCAGCCAGGTTCAGTGAGTTCTCTTAAAAGCATTTGTTCGACATATAGGCAGATTGTGAAGCACGTGCAGAGGCCGATTTATGCGTAATGGAACAGATATGCGCAGATTGGCTTCCTTGAAAAAAATGAAGAAATGGTAAGGCTATAGCCCATTATATTTGTGCTGCAGCCAGGTCCAGTCAGTTCTCTTAAAAGCATTTGTTCGACGTATAGACAGATTCCGAGGCACGTGTAGAGGCCGATTTGTGCGTAATGGAACAGATATGCGCAGATTGGCTTGCTTGAAAAAATTGAAGAATAGGTAAGGCTACAGCCCATCATAACTTTGATTCAGCCAGGTCCAGTCAGTTCACTCAAAAGCATTTGTTCGACGTATAGACAGATTCCGAGGCACGTGCAGAGGCGGATTTGTGAGTAATGGAACAGACACGCGCAGATGGGTTTGCTTGAAAAAAATGAAGAAATGGTAAGGCTATAGCCCATCATATTTTTGCTTCAGCAAGGTCCACTCACTTCTTTTAAAAGCATTTCTTCGACGTAAAGGGAGATTCCGAGGCAAGTGCAGAGGCCGATTTGTGCGTAATGGAACAGATATGCGCATAATCGCTGGCTTGAAAAAAATGAAGAAAAGGTAAGGCTATAGCCCATCATATTTTTGCTTCAGCCAGGTCCAGTCAGTTCTCTTAAAAGCATTTGTTCGACCTATAGGCAGATACCGAGGCACGTGCAGAGGTCGCTTCGTGCGTAATGGAACAGATATGCGCAGATTGGCTTGCTTGAAAAAATTGAAGAATAGGTAAGGCTACAGCCCATCATAACTTTGATTCAGCCAGGTCCAGTCAGTTCGCTCAAAAGCATTTGTTCGACGTGTAGGCAGATGCCGAGGCACGTGCAGAGGCCGATTTGTGCGTAATGGAACAGATATGCGCATATTCGCTTGCGTGAAAAAAATTAAGAAAAGGTAAGGCTATAGCCCATCATATTTTTGCTTCAGCCAGGTCCAGTCAGTTCTCTTAATAGCATTTTTTCGACGTATAGGCAGATTTCGAGGCACGTGCAGAGGCGGATTTGTGAGTAATCGAACAGATATGCGCATATTCGCTTGCTTGAAAAAAAGGAAGAAAAGGTAAGGCTATAGCCCATCATATATTTGCTTCAGCCAGGTCCAGTCAGTTCTCTTAATAGCATTTATTCGACGTATAGGCAGATTCCGAGGCACGTGCAGAGGCCGATTTATGCGTAATGGAACAGATATGCGCAGATTGGCTTCCTTGAAAAAAATGATGAAATGGTAAGGCTATAGCCCATCTTATTTTTGCTCCAGCCAGGTCCAGTCAGTTCTCTTAAAAGCATTTGTTCGACGTATAGACAGATTCCGAGGCACGTGCAGAGGCGGATTTGTGAGTAACGGAATAGATACGCGCAGATGGGTTTGCTTGAAAAAAATGAAGAAATGGTAAGGATATAGCCCATCATATTCTTGCTTCAGCCAGGTCCAGTCACTTCTTTTAAAAGCATTTCTTCGACGTAAAGGGAGATTCCGAGGCACGTGCAGAGGCCGATTTGTGCGTAATGGAACAGATATGCGCAGATTGGCTTCCTTGAAAAAATTGAAGAATAGGTAAGGCTATAGCCCATCATAAGTTTTCTTCAGCCAGGTAGAGTCAGTTCTCTCAAAAGCATTTCTTCGACGTATAGACAGATTCCGAGGCACGTGCAGAGGCCGATTTGTGCGTAATGGAACAGATATGCGCAGATTGGCTTGCTTGAAAAAAATGAAAAAAATGGTAAGGCTATAGCCCATCATATTTTTGCTGCAGCCAGGTCCAGTCAGTTCTCTTAAAAGCATTTATTCGACGTATAGGCAGATTCCGAGGCACGCGCAGAGGCCCATTTGTGCGTAATGTAACAGATATGCGCAGATTGGCTTGCTTGAAAAAAAATCAAGAAAAGGTAAGGCTATAGCCCATAATATTTTTGCTTCAACCAGGCCCAGTCAGTTCCCTTAAAAGCATTTGTTCGACGTATAGGCAGATTCCGAGGCACGTGCAGAGGCCGATTTGTGCGTAACGGAACAGATATGCGCAGATTGGCTTGCTTGAAAAAAATGAAGAAATGGTAAGGCTATAGCCCATCATATTTTTGCTTCAGCCAGGTCCAGTCACTTCTTTCAAAAGCATTTGTTCGACGTATAGGCAGATTCTGAGGCACGTGCAGAGGCCGATTTGTGCGTAATGGAACAGATATGCGCAGATTGGCTTGCTTGAAAAAATTGAAGAATAGGTAAGGCTACAGCCCATCATAACTTTGATTCAGCCAGGTCCAGTCAGTTCACTCAAAAGCATTTGTTCGACGTATAGACAGATTCCGAGGCACGTGCAGAGGCGGATTTGTGAGTAATGGAACAGATACGCGCAGATGGGTTTGCTTGAAAAAAATGAAGAAATGGTAAGGCTATAGCCCATTATACTTTTTCTTCAGCCAGTGTTGCGTTTCGCCTGCGACACGTGGTTTTGCCGGCGCGACTGCGGCGGGGCGGCAGACATTTTGGCCCGATCGTCGTCGCCGCAACACTCATCGGCAGGTGTTTCCAGGCGCGACTGCGGCGATGCGACCGCAAAGGATCACCCTCTCATTCCAGTCATTGTGCCCGAAACAGGCGATGCCAAAGCAGGGATCATCCTCTCATTCCAGTCATTGTGCCCGAAACAGGCGATGCCAAAGCAGGGATCATCCTCTCATTCCAGTCATTGTGCCCGAAACAGGCGATGCCAAAGCAGGGATCATCCTCTCATTCCAGTCATTGTGCCCGAAACAGGCGATGCCAAAGCAGGGATCATCCTCTCATTACAGTCTTTGTGCCCGACCGGCAGCGCTACAATAGGGTGCTACGAGATCGTGCTCGACATGGTGCTACGGCAGCGCTACAACAGGGTGCTACGAGATCGTGCTCGACATGGTGCTACGGCATCGCTACGACAGTGTGCGTCACCATTAGCCCATTGTACATTCACGTGCTCGTCTTTTGAGGGGTTCCTTCTTGCCCTCAACTGCGAGAGTATAAAAACAGCTGCCCCCGGACGCCAAAAGGGAGGGCTCCGATTTCTTCTGTTGAGTAAAGTGCTCTCCCGTCTCTCTACTTCGGTCAACCTGACCGCCAACTCTTTGCGATGTTAAAATAAACAAGTTGTTTCGTTGTTACCAGTCGACTCATGCTTTGCCGGGACCTTCGGATGCTTCCAGTTGTACCCCAGGCCGCCAGGCCAACGCTACCCTTGGGGCTTGCGACCCAGGTACAACCACGGGCGTCAGCGCCGAGTTCCCAACAGATCGTACCAGCGGTGCGATCCCAAACATCTGGTTGGCAGCGGTGAGATCGCCTCCGACTTCAAACAACTGTCTGCCAGCGGTGAGATCGCCTCCGACTTCAAACAACTGTCTGCCAGCGGTGAGATCGCGACAACGGAGGCCAGCAGCGAAGAGATGCAGTTGACGGTATGCTGAGCAGCTCAACGACGATCCGGGAGCAGTGCAACGAGCCCTGTGTGACGACTGGTTGCCTGCAGCGGAACGACTGCGCGGAATTCCTGCCTGCGAGGTTTGGTGAGTGCGGGACTTTCTTCTTCTGAGCTTTGCCAGGCTTTTTGTTAGTGTCAGAAACAGAGCTGGTAATTGTGGTTGTCGTTGCTGCCGGGTTAGTTTGCGGCAAGACAATAGTAAGCAGTAGAGAAAGCAGCATTCAGAGCAGCCATGGATTTGAAGTCGTTGCGCAAACCGAAATTGTTGGAGCTTGCAAGAGAGTTGGGTCTGGATGTCTCAGACAAACTCAGAAAACCTGAACTGCTAAGGACTATTCTTGAGTTAGAGGCTGAGGATGACGAGCTGTCGGAATGCCTTGAGACTATTGAGGAGAGGTCAAAAAGACAGGAGCGCGAACTTAAAGAGCAAAAAGAGAAACAGGAGCGCGAACTTAAAGAGCAAAAAGAGAAACAGGAGCGCGAACTTAAAGAGCAAAAAGAGAAACAGGAGCGCGAACTTAAAGAACAGAAAGAGCGAGAGCAACAAGAGCGTGACCGTCAACACGCTTTGGAAATGAAGCGTCTAGAGGTAGAGATGGAACGCGCTCGTAATGGAAGTCAGGCACACGGTGCAGGAGAACGCGTATTGTTCAAAATGACTGACCTGATGCGGCCGTTTAAGCTTGGAGAGGACATTGGTTTGTTCCTGGTTAACTTTGAGCGAACGTGCGAGAAGCCGGGGTTCTCTCGGGAAACGTGGCCACAGCGCTTGCTCACTTTGTTACCCGGCGAGGCGGCCGACGTAGTCGCTCGCTTGGATAGAGAGGAGGCAGAGGATTTCGACACAGTGAAATCGAGTCTTCTAAAAAAGTACCGGCTGTCTGCGGAGGCGTTCCGTCGGAAGTTTCGGGAAAATGAGAAAGGCAGAAGTGAGTCATATACAGAGTTTGCGTATAGGCTTATGTCGAACATGCAGGAGTGGCTCAAAGAAGAGAAAGCGTTTGGTGACCACGATAAAGTTCTGCAGTGTTTCGGGCTAGAACAGTTTTATAGTCGGTTACCGGAGAACGTGCGATACTGGGTCTTGGATAGGCCAGACGTTTGTACGGTGGCTAGAGCCGCTGAGCTAGCCGAGGAGTTTGTGACGCGTCGAGCTCGCGGAGCTAAGGACGGTCAAAAGGGTGAATTTGGCTCGAAGTTTGAGAGGCCGAAGTTCACACCCATGAGAGCAAAGGGGAACACGCGTAGTGCGGATGCGAGTGGAAGCAGTGCGACCGAACCTAAGGAGACGGCGGCAGCCGAAGCCGAACGCAGAAAGCGGTTCTTGATGAGGCGAGCGGGCGTTTGTTATACGTGCCAGAAGCCGGGTCACTTTTCGGCGCAGTGTCCGGAAACAACACCAAAAGTTGTGTTTTTTTCAATAGGCAGCACTGACGAGAACATGAAGCTTCTCGAGCCTTACATGCGAGACCTCCTCGTGAACGGGAAAGAGTGCCGAGTGCTTCGCGATTCCGCAGCTACGATGGATGTAGTTCACCCGTCTTACGTAGAACCCCATATGTTCACGGGCGAGTGCGCATGGATCAAGCAAGCCGTGGAAGCTCATAGCGTGTGTCTGCCGGTAGCAAAAGTGCTTATTGAAGGACCTTTCGGAGCGCTTGAGACAGAGGCGGCAGTGTCATCTATGCTGCCACCCCAGTACCCGTACCTATTTTCAAACAGGTCCGACCACCTCCTGCGCGAGAAGGGGCTTTTGTTTGGTGAAGCTAGTGTTCAGGCCTTAACCAGATCGAAGGTTCGGGAGCTCGCTGCAAAGGCGGTGGTTGCGGGGCCGACGTTATCAAACAACGAAAGAGGGTCAGAGGCGCAGCAAGCTGATATTCAGAGCACGCCCGAACAGAATAAAATTGAGTCTGTAGCGTTGAAGGCGCCAGATACTGGAGAGGAAAATCCCGATGCGGGAAAGATAGAAGAGCTATCTACTGATTTGCTCATCGCGCCTACGTCAGACGGACTGGATAGGTTGCTAAAAGTCAGCCGGTCGGCTTTGATAGCGGAGCAAAAAAAGGATGGCAGCCTGGAAAACGTGCGCTGCAATGTCAAAGAAGGTATCGCCAGGAAAACTGCGCGTTTTGTGGAAAGAGGTGGAGTCCTGTACCGGAAGTATCTAGACCGCAGAGGAGTGGAGTTCGATCAGCTGATCGTGCCTCAATGCTATCGTCAGGATCTGTTGCGCTTGTCACACGGGGGTTCGTGGTCCGGACACCTAGGAGTTAAGAAAACTAAGGACCGTCTCTTGCAAGAGTACTATTGGCCAGGGTGTTTTCGGGACGCAGACCATTTCGTGAGGACATGTGACACTTGTCAGCGGGTGGGCAAACCAGGGGACAAATCGAGGGCGCCGTTGAAATTGGTACCTATCATTACTGAGCCTTTTAGACGGCTCGTTATTGATACTGTGGGACCTCTGCCGGTAACAGCCACGGGGTACAGACACATTTTGACTGTGATCTGCCCAGCGACAAAGTTCCCTGAAGCAGTGCCGCTTAAAGAACTCAGCTCAGTTGAGATAGTTAATGCACTACTGTCCATATTTGCGCGAGTTGGTTTCCCTGCGGAAATCCAATCAGATCAGGGCACAGTGTTTACTAGCGCTTTGACGACAACTTTTCTCGAAAGGTGTGGGGTAAAGCTGCTACACAGCTCAGTGTACCACCCACAGTCGAATTCCGTTGAGAAGCTCCACTCCGTCATGAAGCGCGTGTTGAGAGCGTTGTGTTTTGAACATCGAACTGACTGGGAGCTGTGTCTGCCTGGGGTGATGTTTGCATTAAGGACCGCGCCGCATGCAGCTACGGGGTTTTCGCCAGCTGAACTGGTGTACGGTCGCTCGCTTCGATCTCCGCTTCGCATGCTTCGAGAATCGTGGAAAGGTAGGGGCGACGACCCAGTCGTGGTGGAGTACGTGCTTAAGCTCCTCGAACGCTTAAGAAGGGCACAGGAGTTGTCAGGTGAAGCAATGACAAAGGCCCAGCAGAGGGCCAAGGTTTATTATGATCGGACAGCCAGGGCCCGTCGTTTTGAGGTTGGCGATGAGGTCATGATATTGCGCCCATCGCTAAACAACAAACTAGACGTGCAGTGGGAGGGCCCAGCACGAATTGTTCAGAAACTGTCGGACGTTAACTACGTGGTAAGTCTGCCAGGAAAGCGGAAAGCACAGCAAGTTTACCACTGTAATCTGCTCAAACCTTATAGACAAAGGGAAGCAGTGGTGTGCATGATGGTAAACGTTCCTGAAGAGCTTCCGGTCGAGCTTCCGGGACTAGGCTCAGTGACGAACAGGGAAGACACCGGTCAAGTCATTAGTGACCTTATCAGTAAAGCACCGCTGTCGCCTGAGCAGAAAACCGAACTACACCAGCTATTACAAGAGTTTCAAGGTCTGTTCTCTGAGAGGCCTGGTAGGACTTCTGTACTTACTCATGATATAGAACTTACCTCCACAGAGCCAGTACGATCCAAGGCGTATCGGGTGTCACCCCGCCAGAGCGATATTATGGAGGCTGAGGTAAAGAAAATGCTACAGCTCGGTGTTATTGAGGCAGGTGAGAGTGATTATACCTCCCCTTTGATTTTAGTTGAGGTACCGGGCAAGGAACCTCGTCCTTGCGTCGACTACCGCAGGCTTAATTCCATCACTAAGGATCAAATTTATCCGATCCCTAACATCGAGGAGCGCCTTGAGAAAGTTAGTAGCGCTCAGTTTATTTCCACCCTAGATCTTGTCAGGGGTTATTGGCAGGTTCCACTTACAGAAGAGGCTAGTAGGTATGCGGCGTTCATTTCACCAATGGGAACATTCCGTCCTAAAGTGTTGGGTTTTGGTTTGAAGAACGCGCCATACTGTTTTTCAAGCCTCATGGATAAAGTGTTGCGGGGACAGCAAGAATTCGCTTTACCGTATCTAGACGACGTAGCGATATTCTCCGCATCCTGGTCTGAGCATATGGCACACTTGCGGGCAGTGCTAACCCGCCTGCGCGAAGCGGGCTTGACAGTCAAGGCTCCTAAGTGCCAGTTAGCACAGGCCGAGGTTGTCTACCTCGGTCACGTGATTGGTCAGGGTCGTCGCCGCCCCTCTGAAATAAAAGTGGCCGCTGTGCGAGACTTTCCGCCACCGCGCACAAAGACCGATATTCGGTCGTTCTTGGGTGTCGCCGGCTACTATCAGAGGTACATCCCTAGGTACTCTGATATCGCGGCTCCCCTGACGGATGCTCTAAGAAAAACAGAGCCTCAAACAGTCGTCTGGGACGAGACAAAGGAAAGAGCTTTTAGCGCCCTAAAGAGTGCCCTAACAAACCAGCCTGTGCTACGATCGCCAGACTATACAAAAGGGTTCGTTGTTCAGTGCGATGCTAGTGAGCGAGGCATGGGCGTTGTACTGTGCCAACGGGAAAATGGAGAAGTAGAACACCCCGTCCTGTATGCTAGTCGTAAGCTGTCCAGTCGTGAGCAGGCGTATAGCGCCACCGAGAAAGAGTGTGCGTGTCTCGTGTGGGCCGTTCAGAAATTGTCATGCTATCTAGCCGGCTCGAGGTTTATCATTGAGACGGATCACTGCCCTCTCCAATGGCTGCAGACCATCTCTCCCAAAAATGGCCGCCTCCTGCGCTGGAGCCTCGCTTTACAACAATATTCCTTTGAGGTGCGTTACAAAAAGGGGAGTCTCAACGGTAACGCCGATGGCTTAAGTCGAAGCCCCTAACGTAGGAAGCAGCCTCAAAATTGTTTGTTACTGATGTTTTTTCTTCCTGAGGCAGGATTTTTTTTTAACATATTGCTTTTGTTTAGTGTTTCAAAGTGATGATATGCTTTCTAGTGCAATTTTTCAATTTGTGGACGCGTTCTGAGTGATGCTAGACTACTGTAAGGAACTAGGCAGTGGTATAAAAAGGGGAAAGAGCCTGGCAGGGCTTAGTGAGGGTTGTGCCGTGCTTGCTGACTGAGCGGTTGAGTTTCAGCGTAGTTCTAACGCTTGCCGGGAACGAGAACAAAAAAATGTGAACTCTCCCGAAGTCACTTTGCAGTGTCCCGTGCGAACCTGAACAAGAGAACGAGGCCTTCTCTGTGCGCTGCGCTCAAGAAACGTCGAGGGACGCCCGACTTCGGTTATGAGCATCATCGAGCGACATCCCTCCGGACAGCGGATGCAGTCCCCTGTCCATCGGGATCTCCTTCCCCCGGCGGGGCGGTCTGTTGCGTTTCGCCTGCGACACGTGGTTTTGCCGGCGCGACTGCGGCGGGGCGGCAGACATTTTGGCCCGATCGTCGTCGCCGCAACACTCATCGGCAGGTGTTTCCAGGCGCGACTGCGGCGATGCGACCGCAAAGGATCACCCTCTCATTCCAGTCATTGTGCCCGAAACAGGCGATGCCAAAGCAGGGATCATCCTCTCATTCCAGTCATTGTGCCCGAAACAGGCGATGCCAAAGCAGGGATCATCCTCTCATTCCAGTCATTGTGCCCGAAACAGGCGATGCCAAAGC
Source organism: Dermacentor variabilis (assembly GCF_050947875.1). Lineage (NCBI taxonomy): Eukaryota > Metazoa > Arthropoda > Arachnida > Ixodida > Ixodidae > Dermacentor > Dermacentor variabilis. Next base: position 86,180,981 of record NC_134576.1, read on the forward strand.
AGGGATCATCCTCTCATTCCAGTCATTGTGCCCGAAACAGGCGATGCCAAAGCAGGGATCATCCTCTCATTACAGTCTTTGTGCCCGACCGGCAGCGCTACAATAGGGTGCTACGAGATCGTGCTCGACATGGTGCTACGGCAGCGCTACAACAGGGTGCTACGAGATCGTGCTCGACATGGTGCTACGGCATCGCTACGACAGTGTGCGTCACCATTAGCCCATTGTACATTCACGTGCTCGTCTTTTGAGGGGTTCCTTCTTGCCCTCAACTGCGAGAGTATAAAAACAGCTGCCCCCGGACGCCAAAAGGGAGGGCTCCGATTTCTTCTGTTGAGTAAAGTGCTCTCCCGTCTCTCTACTTCGGTCAACCTGACCGCCAACTCTTTGCGATGTTAAAATAAACAAGTTGTTTCGTTGTTACCAGTCGACTCATGCTTTGCCGGGACCTTCGGATGCTTCCAGTTGTACCCCAGGCCGCCAGGCCAACGCTACCCTTGGGGCTTGCGACCCAGGTACAACCACGGGCGTCAGCGCCGAGTTCCCAACAGATCGTACCAGCGGTGCGATCCCAAACACCAGGTTCAGTGAGTTCTCTTAAAAGCATTTGTTCGACCTATAGGCAGATTGTGAAGCACGTGCAGAGGCCGATTTATGCGTAATGGAACAGATATGCGCAGATTGGCTTCCTTGAAAAAAATGAAGAAATGGTAAGGCTATAGCCCATCATATTTGTGCTGCAGCCAGGTCCAGTCAGTTCTCTTAAAAGCATTTGTTCGACGTATAGACAGATTCCGAGGCACGTGTAGAGGCCGATTTGTGCGTAATGGAACAGATATGCGCAGATTGGCTTGCTTGAAAAAATTGAAGAATAGGTAAGGCTACAGCCCATCATAACTTTGATTCAGCCAGGTCCAGTCAGTTCACTCAAAAGCATTTGTTCGACGTATAGACAGATTCCGAGGCACGTGCAGAGGCGGATTTGTGAGTAATGGAACAGACACGCGCAGATGGGTTTGCTTGAAAAAAATGAAGAAATGGTAAGGCTATAGCCCATCATATTTTTGCTTCAGCAAGGTCCACTCACTTCTTTTAAAAGCATTTCTTCGACGTAAAGGGAGATTCCGAGGCAAGTGCAGAGGCCGATTTGTGCGTAATGGAACAGATATGCGCATAATCGCTGGCTTGAAAAAAATGAAGAAAAGGTAAGGCTATAGCCCATCATATTTTTGCTTCAGCCAGGTCCAGTCAGTTCTCTTAAAAGCATTTGTTCGACCTATAGGCAGATACCGAGGCACGTGCAGAGGTCGCTTCGTGCGTAATGGAACAGATATGCGCATATTCGCTTGCGTGAAAAAAATGAAGAAAAGGTAAGGCTATAGCCCATCATATTTTTGCTTCAGCCAGGTCCAGTCAGTTATCTTAAAAGCCTTTCTTCGACGCATGGCAGATACCGACGCACGTGCAGAGGCCGATTTATGCGTAATGGAACAGATATGCGCAGATTGGCTTCCTTGAAAAAAATGAAGAAATGGTAAGGCTATAGCCCATCATATTTTTGCTGCAGCCAGGTCCAGTCAGTTCTCTCAAAAGCATTTCTTCGACGTATAGGCAGATTCCGAGGCACGTGCAGAGGCCGATTTGTGCGTAATGGAACAGATATGCGCATATTCGCTTGCGTGAAAAAAATGAAGAAAAGGTAAGGCTATAGCCCATCATATTTTTGCTTCAGCCAGGTCCAGTCAGTTATCTTAAAAGCCTTTCTTCGACGCATGGCAGATACCGACGCACGTGCAGAGGCCGATTTATGCGTAATGGAACAGATATGCGCAGATTGGCTTCCTTGAAAAAAATGAAGAAATGGTAAGGCTATAGCCCATCATATTTTTGCTGCAGCCAGGTACAATCAGTTCTCTCAAAAGCATTTCTTCGACGTATAGGCAGATTCCGAGGCACGTGCAGAGGCCGATTTGTGCGTAATGGAACAGATATGCGCAGATTGGCTTGCTTGAAAAAATTGAAGAATAGGTAAGGCTACAGCCCATCATAACTTTGATTCAGCCAGGTCCAGTCAGTTCACTCAAAAGCATTTGTTCGACGTATAGACAGATTCCGAGGCACGTGCAGAGGCGGATTTGTGAGTAATGGAACAGATACGCGCAGATGGGTTTGCTTGAAAAAAATGAAGAAATGGTAAGGCTATAGCACATCATATTTTTGCTTCAGCCAGGTCCAGTCACTTCTTTTAAAAGCATTTGTTCGACGTATAGTCAGATTCCGAGATACGTGGAGAGGCCGAGTTGTGCGTAATGGAACAGAAATGCGCAGATTGGCTTGCTTTAAAAAAATAAAGAAAACGCAACGCTATAGCCCATCATATTTTTGCTTCAGCCAGGTCCAGTCAGTTCTCTCAAAAGCATTTGTTCGACGTATAGACAGATTCCGAGGCACGTGCAGAGGCCGATTTGTGCGTAATGGAACAGATATGCGCAGATTGGCTTCCTTGAAAAAAATGAAGGAAAGGTAAGGCTATAGCCCATCATAATTTTGCTTCAGCCAGGTCCAGTCAGTTCTCTCAAAAGTATTTGTTCGACGTATAGACATTTTCCGAGGCACGTGCAGAGGCCGATTTGTGCGTAACGGAACACATATGCGCAGATTGGCTTGCTTGAAAAAAATGAAGAAATGGTAAGGCTATAGCCCATCATATTTTTGCTTCAGCCAGGTCCAGTCAGTTCTCTCAAAAGCATTTGTCCGACGTATAGACAGATCCCGAGATACGTGGAGAGGCCGAGTTGTGCGTAATGGAACAGATATGCGCAGATTGGCTTGCTTGAAATAATTGAAGAATAGGTAAGGCTATAGCCCATCATAACTTTGCTTCAGACAGGTAGAGTCAGTTCTCTCAAGCGCATTTGTTCGACGTATAGGCAGATTCCGAGGCACGTGCAGAGGCCGCTTTGTGCGTAATGGAACAGATATGCGCAGATTGGCTTGCTTGAAAAAATTGAAGAATAGGTAAGGCTATAGCCCATCATAACTTTGATTCAGCCAGGTCCAGTCAGTTCACTCAAAAGCATTTCTTCGACGTATAGGCAGATTCCGAGGCACGTGCAGAGGCCGATTTATGCGTAATGGAACAGATATGCGCAGATTGGGTTGCTTGAAAAAAATGAAGAAATGGTAAGGCTATAGCCCATTATACTTTTTCTTCAGCCAGGTTCAGTGAGTTCTCTTAAAAGCATTTGTTCGACATATAGGCAGATTGTGAAGCACGTGCAGAGGCCGATTTATGCGTAATGGAACAGATATGCGCAGATTGGCTTCCTTGAAAAAAATGAAGAAATGGTAAGACTATAGCCCATTATATTTGTGCTGCAGCCAGGTCCAGTCAGTTCTCTTAAAAGCATTTGTTCGACGTATAGACAGATTCCGAGGCACGTGTAGAGGCCGATTTGTGCGTAATGGAACAGATATGCGCAGATTGGCTTGCTTGAAAAAATTGAAGAATAGGTAAGGCTACAGCCCATCATAACTTTGATTCAGCCAGGTCCAGTCAGTTCACTCAAAAGCATTTGTTCGACGTATAGACAGATTCCGAGGCACGTGCAGAGGCGGATTTGTGAGTAATGGAACAGACACGCGCAGATGGGTTTGCTTGAAAAAAATGAAGAAATGGTAAGGCTATAGCCCATCATATTTTTGCTTCAGCAAGGTCCACTCACTTCTTTTAAAAGCATTTCTTCGACGTAAAGGGAGATTCCGAGGCAAGTGCAGAGGCCGATTTGTGCGTAATGGAACAGATATGCGCATAATCGCTGGCTTGAAAAAAATGAAGAAAAGGTAAGGCTATAGCCCATCATATTTTTGCTTCAGCCAGGTCCAGTCAGTTCTCTTAAAAGCATTTGTTCGACCTATAGGCAGATACCGAGGCACGTGCAGAGGTCGCTTCGTGCGTAATGGAACAGATATGCGCAGATTGGCTTGCTTGAAAAATTTGAAGAATAGGTAAGGCTACAGCCCATCATAACTTTGATTCAGCCAGGTCCAGTCAGTTCACTCAAAAGCATTTGTTCGACGTGTAGGCAGATGCCGAGGCACGTGCAGAGGCCGATTTGTGCGTAATGGAACAGATATGCGCATATTCGCTTGCGTGAAAAAAATTAAGAAAAGGTAAGGCTATAGCCCATCTTATTTTTGCTCCAGCCAGGTCCAGTCAGTTCTCTTAAAAGCATTTGTTCGACGTATAGACAGATTCCGAGGCACGTGCAGAGGCGGATTTGTGAGTAACGGAATAGATACGCGCAGATGGGTTTGCTTGAAAAAAATGAAGAAATGGTAAGGATATAGCCCATCATATTCTTGCTTCAGCCAGGTCCAGTCACTTCTTTTAAAAGCATTTCTTCGACGTAAAGGGAGATTCCGAGGCACGTGCAGAGGCCGATTTGTGCGTAATGGAACAGATATGCGCAGATTGGCTTCCTTGAAAAAATTGAAGAATAGGTAAGGCTATAGCCCATCATAAGTTTTCTTCAGCCAGGTAGAGTCAGTTCTCTCAAAAGCATTTCTTCGACGTATAGACAGATTCCGAGGCACGTGCAGAGGCCGATTTGTGCGTAATGGAACAGATATGCGCAGATTGGCTTGCTTGAAAAAAATGAAAAAAATGGTAAGGCTATAGCCCATCATATTTTTGCTTCAGCCAGGTCCAGTCAGTTCTCTTAAAAGCATTTATTCGACGTATAGGCAGATTCCGAGGCACGCGCAGAGGCCCATTTGTGCGTAATGTAACAGATATGCGCAGATTGGCTTGCTTGAAAAAAAATCAAGAAAAGGTAAGGCTATAGCCCATAATATTTTTGCTTCAACCAGGCCCAGTCAGTTCCCTTAAAAGCATTTGTTCGACGTATAGGCAGATTCCGAGGCACGTGCAGAGGCCGATTTGTGCGTAACGGAACAGATATGCGCAGATTGGCTTGCTTGAAAAAAATGAAGAAATGGTAAGGCTATAGCCCATCATATTTTTGCTTCAGCCAGGTCCAGTCACTTCTTTCAAAAGCATTTGTTCGACGTATAGGCAGATTCTGAGGCACGTGCAGAGGCCGATTTGTGCGTAATGGAACAGATATGCGCAGATTGGCTTGCTTGAAAAAATTGAAGAATAGGTAAGGCTACAGCCCATCATAACTTTGATTCAGCCAGGTCCAGTCAGTTCACTCAAAAGCATTTGTTCGACGTATAGACAGATTCCGAGGCACGTGCAGAGGCGGATTTGTGAGTAATGGAACAGATACGCGCAGATGGGTTTGCTTGAAAAAAATGAAGAAATGGTAAGGCTATAGCCCATCATATTTTTGCTTCAGCCAGGTCCAGTCACTTCTTTTAAAAGCATTTTTCGACGTAAAGGGAGATTCCGAGGCACGTGCAGAGGACGATTTGTGCGTAATGGAACAGATATGCGCAGATTCGCTTGCTTGAAAAAAAATCAAGAAAAGGTAAGGCTATAGCCCATCATATTTTTGCTTCAACCAGGTCCAGTCAATTCTCTCAAAAGCATTTGTTCGACGTATAGGCAGATTCCGAGATACGTGGAGAGGCCGAGTTGTGCGTAATGGAACAGAAATGCGCAGATTGGCTTGCGTGAAAAAAATAAAGAAAAGGTAAGGCTATAGCCCATCATATTTTTGCTTCAGCCACGTCCAGTCAGTTCTCTCAAAAGCATTTGTTCGACCTATAGGCTGATACCGAGGCATGTGCAGAGGCCGCTTCGTGCGTAATGGAACAGATATGGGCAGATTGGCTTGCTTGAAAAAATTGAAGAATAGGTAAGGCTATAGCTTATCATAACTTTGATTCAGCCAGGTCCAGTCAGTTCTCTCAAAAGCATTTGTTCGACGTATAGGCAGATTCCGAGGCACGTGCAGAGGATGATTTGTGCGTAATGGAGCAGATATGCGCAGATTGGCTTGCTTGAAAAAAAAATCAAGAAAATGTAAGGCTATAGCCCATCATATTTTTGCTTCAACCAGGTCCAGTCAATTCTCTCAAAAGCATTTGTTCGACGTATAGTCAGATTCCGAGATACGTGGAGAGGCCGAGTTGTGCGTAATGGAACAGAAATGCGCAGATTGGCTTGCTTTAAAAAAATAAAGAAAACGCAAGGCTATAGCCCATCATATTTTTGCTTCAGCCAGGTCCAGTCAGTTCTCTCAAAAGTATTTGTTCGACGTATAGACATTTTCCGAGGCACGTGCAGAGGCCGATTTGTGCGTAACGGAACACATTTGCGCAGATTGGCTTGCTTGAAAAAAATGAAGAAATGGTAAGGCTATAGCCCATCATATTTTTGCTTCAGCCAGGTCCAGTCAGTTCTCTCAAAAGCATTTGTCCGACGTATAGACAGATCCCGAGATACGTGGAGAGGCCGAGTTGTGCGTAATGGAACAGTCACGCGCAGATTGGCTTGCTTGAAAGACATGAAGAAATGGTAAGGCTATAGCCCATCATATCTTCGCTTCAGCCAGGTAGAGCCAGTTCTCTCAAAAGCATTTGTTCGACGTATAGACAGATTCCGAGGCACGTGCAGAGGCCGATTTGTGCGTAATGGAACAGATATGCGCAGATTGGCTTGATTAAAAAATGAAGAAAAGCAAGGCTATAGCCCATAATATTTTTGCTTCAGCCAGATCCAGTCAATTCTCTCAAAAGCATTTGTTCGACGTATAGGCAGATTCCGAGATACGTGCAGAGGCCGATTTGTGCGTAATGGAACAGATATGCGCATAATCGCTGGCTTGAAAAAAATGAAGAAAAGGTAAGGCTATAGCCCATCATATTTTTGCTTCAGCCAGGTCCAGTCAGTTCTCTTAAAAGCATTTGTTCGACCTATAGGCAGATACCGAGGCACGTGCAGAGGTCGCTTCGTGCGTAATGGAACAGATATGCGCAGATTGGCTTGCTTGAAAAAATTGAAGAATAGGTAAGGCTACAGCCCATCATAACTTTGATTCAGCCAGGTCCAGTCAGTTCACTCAAAAGCATTTGTTCGACGTGTAGGCAGATGCCGAGGCACGTGCAGAGGCCGATTTGTGCGTAATGGAACAGATATGCGCATATTCGCTTGCGTGAAAAAAATTAAGAAAAGGTAAGGCTATAGCCCATCATATTTTTGCTTCAGCCAGGTCCAGTCAGTTCTCTTAATAGCATTTTTTCGACGTATAGGCAGATTTCGAGGCACGTGCAGAGGCGGATTTGTGAGTAATCGAACAGATATGCGCATATTCGCTTGCTTGAAAAGAAGGAAGAAAAGGTAAGGCTATAGCCCATCATATATTTGCTTCAGCCAGGTCCAGTCAGTTCTCTTAATAGCATTTATTCGACGTATAGGCAGATTCCGAGGCACGTGCAGAGGCCGATTTATGCGTAATGGAACAGATATGCGCAGATTGGCTTCCTTGAAAAAAATGATGAAATGGTAAGGCTATAGCCCATCTTATTTTTGCTCCAGCCAGGTCCAGTCAGTTCTCTTAAAAGCATTTGTTCGACGTATAGACAGATTCCGAGGCACGTGCAGAGGCGGATTTGTGAGTAACGGAACAGATACGCGCAGATGGGTTTGCTTGAAAAAAATGAAGAAATGGTAAGGATATAGCCCATCATATTCTTGCTTCAGCCAGGTCCAGTCACTTCTTTTAAAAGCATTTCTTCGACGTAAAGGGAGATTCCGAGGCACGTGCAGAGGCCGATTTGTGCGTAATGGAACAGATATGCGCTGATTGGCTTCCTTGAAAAAATTGAAGAATAGGTAAGGCTATAGCCCATCATAAGTTTTCTTCAGCCAGGTAGAGTCAGTTCTCTCAAAAGCATTTCTTCGACGTATAGACAGATTCCGAGGCACGTGCAGAGGCCGATTTGTGCGTAATGGAACAGATATGCGCAGATTGGCTTGCTTGAAAAAAATGAAAAAAATGGTAAGGCTATAGCCCATCATATTTTTGCTTCAGCCAGGTCCAGTCAGTTCTCTTAAAAGCATTTATTCGACGTATAGGCAGATTCCGAGGCACGCGCAGAGGCCCATTTGTGCGTAATGTAACAGATATGCGCAGATTGGCTTGCTTGAAAAAAAATCAAGAAAAGGTAAGGCTATAGCCCATAATATTTTTGCTTCAACCAGGCCCAGTCAGTTCCCTTAAAAGCATTTGTTCGACGTATAGGCAGATTCTGAGGCACGTGCAGAGGCCGATTTGTGCGTAATGGAACAGATGCGCGCAGATGGGTTTGCTTGAAAAAAATGAAGAAATGGTAAGGCTATAGCCCATCATAATTTTGCTTCAGCCAGGTCCAGTCAGTTCTCTCAAAAGCATTTGTTCGACGTATAGACAGATTCCGAGATACGTGGAGAGGCCGAGTTGTGCGTAATGGAACAGATATGCGCAGATTGGCTTGCTTGAAAAAAATGAAGGAAAGGTAAGGCTATAGCCCATAATATTTTTGCTTCAACCAGGCCCAGTCAGTTCCCTTAAAAGCATTTGTTCGACGTATAGGCAGATTCTGAGGCACGTGCAGAGGCCGATTTGTGCGTAATGGAACAGATATGCGCAGATTGGCTTGCTTGAAAAAATTGAAGAATAGGTAAGGCTACAGCCCATCATAACTTTGATTCAGCCAGGTCCAGTCAGTTCACTCAAAAGCATTTGTTCGACGTATAGACAGATTCCGAGGCACGTGTAGAGGCGGATTTGTGAGTAATGGAACAGATACGCGCAGATGGGTTTGCTTGAAAAAAATGAAGAAATGGTAAGGCTATAGCCCATCATATTTTTGCTTCAGCCAGGTCCAGTCACTTCTTTCAAAAGCATTTGTTCGACGTATAGGCAGATTCTGAGGCACGTGCAGAGGCCGATTTGTGCGTAATGGAACAGATATGCGCAGATTGGCTTGCTTGAAAAAATTGAAGAATAGGTAAGGCTACAGCCCATCATAACTTTGATTCAGCCAGGTCCAGTCAGTTCACTCAAAAGCATTTGTTCGACGTATAGACAGATTCCGAGGCACGTGCAGAGGACGATTTGTGCGTAATGGAACAGATATGCGCAGATTGGCTTGCTTGAAAAAAAATCAAGAAAAGGTAAGGCTATAGCCCATCATATTTTTGCTTCAACCAGGTCCAGTCAATTCTCTCAAAAGCATTTGTTCGACGTATAGGCAGATTCCGAGATACGTGGAGAGGCCGAGTTGTGCGTAATGGAACAGAAATGCGCAGATTGGCTTGCGTGAAAAAAATAAAGAAAAGGTAAGGCTATAGCCCATCATATTTTTGCTTCAGCCACGTCCAGTCAGTTCTCTCAAAAGCATTTGTTCGACCTATAGGCTGATACCGAGGCATGTGCAGAGGCCGCTTCGTGCGTAATGGAACAGATATGGGCAGATTGGCTTGCTTGAAAAAATTGAAGAATAGGTAAGGCTATAGCTTATCATAACTTTGATTCAGCCAGGTCCAGTCAGTTCTCTCAAAAGCATTTGTTCGACGTATAGGCAGATTCCGAGGCACGTGCAGAGGATGATTTGTGCGTAATGGAGCAGATATGCGCAGATTGGCTTGCTTGAAAAAGAAATCAAGAAAATGTAAGGCTATAGCCCATCATATTTTTGCTTCAACCAGGTCCAGTCAATTCTCTCAAAAGCATTTGTTCGACGTATAGTCAGATTCCGAGATACGTGGAGAGGCCGAGTTGTGCGTAATGGAACAGAAATGCGCAGATTGGCTTGCTTTAAAAAAATAAAGAAAACGCAAGGCTATAGCCCATCATATTTTTGCTTCAGCCAGGTCCAGTCAGTTCTCTCAAAAGCATTTGTTCGACGTATAGACAGATTCCGAGGCACGTGCAGAGGCCGATTTGTGCGTAATGGAACAGATATGCGCAGATTGGCTTCCTTGAAAAAAATGAAGGAAAGGTAAGGCTATAGCCCATCATAATTTTGCTTCAGCCAGGTCCAGTCAGTTCTCTCAAAAGTATTTGTTCGACGTATAGACATTTTCCGAGGCACGTGCAGAGGCCGATTTGTGCGTAACGGAACACATATGCGCAGATTGGCTTGCTTGAAAAAAATGAAGAAATGGTAAGGCTATAGCCCATCATATTTTTGCTTCAGCCAGGTCCAGTCAGTTCTCTCAAAAGCATTTGTCCGACGTATAGACAGATCCCGAGATACGTGGAGAGGCCGAGTTGTGCGTAATGGAACAGTCACGCGCAGATTGGCTTGCTTGAAAGACATGAAGAAATGGTAAGGCTATAGCCCATCATATCTTCGTTTCAGCCAGGTAGAGCCAGCTCTCAAAAGCATTTGTTCGACGTATAGACAGATTCCGAGGCACGTGCAGAGGCCGATTTGTGCGTAATGGAACAGATATGCGCAGATTGGCTTGATTAAAAAATGAAGAAAAGCAAGGCTATAGCCCATAATATTTTTGCTTCAGCCAGATCCAGTCAATTCTCTCAAAAGCATTTGTTCGACGTATAGGCAGATTCCGAGATACGTGGAGAGGCCGAGTTGTGCGTAATGGAACAGAAATGCGCAGATTGGCTTGCTTGAAAAAAGTAAAGAAAAGGTAAGGCTATAGCCCATCATATTTTTGCTTCAGCCAGGTCCAGTCAGTTCTCTCAAAAGCATTTGTTCGACGTATAGACAGATTCCGAGGCACGTGCAGAGGCCGATTTGTGCGTAATGGAACAGATATGCGCAGATTGGCGTCCTTGAAAAAAATGAAGGAAAGGTAAGGCTATAGCCCATCATTATTTTGCTTCAGCCAGGTCCAGTCAGTTCTCTCAAAAGCATTTGTTCGACGTATAGACAGATTCCGAGGCACGTGCAGAGGCCGATTTGTGCGTAATGGAACAGATATGCGCAGATTGGCTTCCTTGAAAAAAATGATGAAATGGTAAGGCTATAGCCCATCATATTTTTGCTCCAGCCAGGTCCAGTCAGTTCTCTTAAAAGCATTTCTTCGACGTATAGGCAGATGCGGACGCACGTGCAGAGGCCGATTTGTGCGTAATGGAACAGATATGCGCAGATTGGCTTGCTTGAAATAATTGAAGAATAGGTAAGGCTATAGCCCATCATAACTTTGCTTCAGACAGGTAGAGTCAGTTCTCTCAAGCGCATTTGTTCGACGTATAGGCAGATTCCGAGGCACGTGCAGAGGCCGCTTTGTGCGTAATGGAACAGATATGCGCAGATTGGCTTGCTTGAAAAAATTGAAGAATAGGTAAGGCCATAGCCCATCATAACTTTGATTCAGCCAGGTCCAGTCAGTTCACTCAAAAGCATTTCTTCGACGTATAGGCAGATTCCGAGGCACGTGCAGAGGCCGATTTATGCGTAATGGAACAGATATGCGCAGATTGGGTTGCTTGAAAAAAATGAAGAAATGGTAAGGCTATAGCCCATTATACTTTTTCTTCAGCCAGGTTCAGTGAGTTCTCTTAAAAGCATTTGTTCGACATATAGGCAGATTGTGAAGCACGTGCAGAGGCCGATTTATGCGTAATGGAACAGATATGCGCAGATTGGCTTCCTTGAAAAAAATGAAGAAATGGTAAGGCTATAGCCCATTATATTTGTGCTGCAGCCAGGTCCAGTCAGTTCTCTTAAAAGCATTTGTTCGACGTATAGACAGATTCCGAGGCACGTGTAGAGGCCGATTTGTGCGTAATGGAACAGATATGCGCAGATTGGCTTGCTTGAAAAAATTGAAGAATAGGTAAGGCTACAGCCCATCATAACTTTGATTCAGCCAGGTCCAGTCAGTTCACTCAAAAGCATTTGTTCGACGTATAGACAGATTCCGAGGCACGTGCAGAGGCGGATTTGTGAGTAATGGAACAGACACGCGCAGATGGGTTTGCTTGAAAAAAATGAAGAAATGGTAAGGCTATAGCCCATCATATTTTTGCTTCAGCAAGGTCCACTCACTTCTTTTAAAAGCATTTCTTCGACGTAAAGGGAGATTCCGAGGCAAGTGCAGAGGCCGATTTGTGCGTAATGGAACAGATATGCGCATAATCGCTGGCTTGAAAAAAATGAAGAAAAGGTAAGGCTATAGCCCATCATATTTTTGCTTCAGCCAGGTCCAGTCAGTTCTCTTAAAAGCATTTGTTCGACCTATAGGCAGATACCGAGGCACGTGCAGAGGTCGCTTCGTGCGTAATGGAACAGATATGCGCAGATTGGCTTGCTTGAAAAAATTGAAGAATAGGTAAGGCTACAGCCCATCATAACTTTGATTCAGCCAGGTCCAGTCAGTTCACTCAAAAGCATTTGTTCGACGTGTAGGCAGATGCCGAGGCACGTGCAGAGGCCGATTTGTGCGTAATGGAACAGATATGCGCATATTTGCTTGCGTGAAAAAAATTAAGAAAAGGTAAGGCTATAGCCCATCATATTTTTGCTTCAGCCAGGTCCAGTCAGTTCTCTTAATAGCATTTTTTCGACGTATAGGCAGATTTCGAGGCACGTGCAGAGGCGGATTTGTGAGTAATGGAACAGATATGCGCATATTCGCTTGCTTGAAAAAAAGGAAGAAAAGGTAAGGATATAGCCCATCATATTCTTGCTTCAGCCAGGTCCAGTCACTTCTTTTAAAAGCATTTCTTCGACGTAAAGGGAGATTCCGAGGCAAGTGCAGAGGCCGATTTGTGCGTAATGGAACAGATATGCGCAGATTGGCTTCCTTGAAAAAATTGAAGAATAGGCAAGGCTATAGCCCATCATAAGTTTTCTTCAGCCAGGTCCAGTCAGTTCTCTTAAAAGCATTTATTCGACGTATAGGCAGATTCCGAGGCACGCGCAGAGGCCCATTTGTGCGTAATGTAACAGATATGCGCAGATTGGCTTGCTTGAAAAAAAATCAAGAAAAGGTAAGGCTATAGCCCATAATATTTTTGCTTCAACCAGGCCCAGTCAGTTCCCTTAAAAGCATTTGTTCGACGTATAGGCAGATTCCGAGGCACGTGCAGAGGCCGATTTGTGCGTAACGGAACAGATATGCGCAGATTGGCTTGCTTGAAAAAAATGAAGAAATGGTAAGGCTATAGCCCATCATATTTTTGCTTCAGCCAGGTCCAGTCACTTCTTTCAAAAGCATTTGTTCGACGTATAGGCAGATTCTGAGGCACGTGCAGAGGCCGATTTGTGCGTAATGGAACAGATATGCGCAGATTGGCTTGCTTGAAAATAATGAAGAAATGGCGAGGCTATAGCCCATCATATTTTTGCTTGAGCCAGGTCCAGTCAGTTCTCTCAAAAGCATTTGTTCGACGTATAGGCAGATTCTGAGGCACGTGCAGAGGCCGATTTGTGTGTAATAGAACAGATATGCGCAGATTGGCTTGCTTGAAAATAATGAAGAAATGGCGAGGCTATAGCCCATCATATTTTTGCTTGAGCCAGGTCCAGTCAGTTCTCTCAAAAGCATTTGTTCGACGTATAGGCAGATTCTGAGGCACGTGCAGAGGCCGATTTGTGCGTAATGGAACAGATATGCGCAGATTGGCTTGCTTGAAAATAATGAAGAAATGGCGAGGCTTTAGCCCATCATATTTTTGCTTGAGCCACGTCCAGTCAGATCTCTCAAAAGCATTTGTTCGACGTATAGGCAGATTCCGAGGCACGTGCAGAGGCCGATTTGTGCGTAATGGAACAGATATGCGCAGATTGGCTTGCTTGAAAATAATGAAGAAATGGCGAGGCTATAGCCCATCATATTTTTGCTTGAGCCAGGTCCAGTCAGTTCTCTCAAAAGCATTTGTTCGACGTATAGGCAGATTCTGAGGCACGTGCAGAGGCCGATTTGTGTGTAATAGAACAGATATGTGCAGATTGGCTTGCTTGAGAAAAAAGGAAGAAATGGCAAGGCTATATAGCCCATCATATTTTTGCTTCAGCCAGGTCCAGTCAGTTCTCTTAAAACCATGTGTTCGACATAAAGGGAGATTCCGAGGCACGCGCAGTGGCCGATTTGTGCGTAATGGAAAAGATATGAGCAGATTGGCTTCCTTGAAAAAAATGAAGGAAAGGTAAGGCTATAGCGCATCATATTTCTGCTTCAGCCAGGTCCAGTCAGTTCTCTCAAAAGCATTTGTTCGACGTATAGACAGATTCCGAGATACGTGGAGAGGCCGAGTTGTGCGTAATGGAACAGATATGCGCAGCTTGGCTTGCTTGAAAAAAATCAAGGAAAGGTAAGGCTATAGCCCATCATAATTTTGCTTCAGCCAGGTCCAGTCAGTTCTCTCAAAAGCGTTTGTTCGACGTATAGGCAGATTCTGAGGCACGTGCAGAGGCCGATTTGTGCGTAATGGAACAGATGCGCGCAGATGGGTTTGCTTGAAAAAAATGAAGAAATGGTAAGGCTATAGCCCATCATAATTTTGCTTCAGCCAGGTCCAGTCAGTTCTCTCAAAAGCATTTGTTCGACGTATAGACAGATTCCGAGATACGTGGAGAGGCCGAGTTGTGCGTAATGGAACAGATATGCGCAGATTGGCTTGCTTGAAAAAAATGAAGGAAAGGTAAGGCTATAGCCCATCATAATTTTGCTTCAGCCAGGTCCAGTCAGTTCTCTCAAATGCGTTTGTTCGACGTATAGGCAGATTCTGAGGCACGTGCAGAGGCCGATTTGTGCGTAATGGAACAGATATGCGCAGATTGGCTTGCTTGAAAAAAATGAAGAAATGGCGAGGCTATAGCCCATCATATTTTTGCTTGAGCCAGGTCCAGTCAGTTCTCTCAAAAGCATTTGTTCGACGTATAGGCAGATTCCGAGGCACGTGCAGAGGCCGATTTGTGTGTAATGGAACAGATATGCGCTGATTGGCTTGCTTGAGAAAAAATGAAGAAATGGCAAGGCTATAGCCCATCATATTTTTGCTTGAGCCAGGTCCAGTCAGTTCTGTCAAAAGCATTTGTTCGACGTATAGGCAGATTCGGAGGCACGTGCAGAGGCCGATTTGTGCGTAATGGAACAGATATGCGCAGATTCGCTTGCTTGAAAATAATGAAGAAATGGCGAGGCTATAGCCCATCATATTTTTGCTTGAGCCAGGTCCAGTCAGTTCTCTCAAAAGCATTTGTTCGACGTATAGGCAGATTCCGAGGCACGTGCAGAGGCCGATTTGTCTGTAATGGAACAGATATGCGCAGATTGGCTTGCTTGAAAATAATGAAGAAATGGCGAGGCTATAGCCCATCATATTTTTGCTTGAGCCAGGTCCAGTCAGTTCTCTCAAAAGCATTTGTTCGACGTATAGGCAGATTCTGAGGCACGTGCAGAGGCCGATTTGTGCGTAATAGAACAGATATGCGCAGATTCGCTTGCTTGAAAATAATGAAGAAATGGCGAGGCTATAGCCCATCATATTTTTGCTTGAGCCAGGTCCAGTCAGTTCTCTCAAAAGCATTTGTTCGACGTATAGGCAGATTCCGAGGCACGTGCAGAGGCCGATTTGTGTGTAATAGAACAGATATGTGCAGATTGGCTTGCTTGAGAAAAAAGGAAGAAATGGCAAGGCTATATAGCCCATCATATTTTTGCTTCAGCCAGGTCCAGTCAGTTCTCTTAAAACCATGTGTTCGACATAAAGGGAGATTCCGAGGCACGCGCAGTGGACGATTTGTGCGTAATGGAAAAGATATGAGCAGATTGGCTTCCTTGAAAAAAATGAAGGAAAGGTAAGGCTATAGCCCATCATATTTTTGCTTCAGCCAGGTCCACTCAGTTCTCTCAAAAGCATTTGTTCGACGCATAGGCAGATGCTGAGGCACGTGCAGAGGCCGATATGTGCGTAATGGATCAGATATGCGCATATTGGCTTGCTTGAAAAAAATGAAGAAAATGTAAGGTTATGGCCCATCATATTTTTGCTTCAGCCAGGTCCAGTCACTTCTCTTAAACGCATTCGTTCGACGTATAGGCAGATGCCGAGGCACGTGCAGAGGCCGACTTTTGCGTAATGGAACAGATATGCGCCGATTGTCTTCCTTTAAGCAAAAGCAATGATTACAAATGTTGAAGTAGATCGTGCGTTACTTGAAAGTGGTGCTGTTGACAAGAATTTCGGCATCCTGGATTTCGAAGATGTATCTTCTACGCAGGATCAGTCCTTAAACCCGTACATTAAAAACCGCCACAAATAGTTACAGCAACATGAAAACAGGCTTAAAAATACAAAATGTAGGAGACAAGAAAAGAAATGTACAAGCTTCGCTCAGAAACTCCTCTGCGACTTATCTAAGTGCGGATAAGCATTGTGCCGCTTACTCATCTCTCCGCTTCAATGGCGTTGTTATCAACATTATCGATGTTGATAGTCACGCCACTGTTATGCAATATTAATCACGCCAATCAATGTTATCAATAAACGGCAGAGCTGCGGCGTTCTGCGGTGGGCGACGGTGCAAGGTGAATTGATGAAGCAAGTAAAGTAGTGCCGCTGGAGGCGCCAGGTGCACTGATGTCGCTCCGATCGTTATAAGCCGTTGTCGCTATTTAGGGCCCTATCCATCTACGTCGAGCCCTCATCAACCGTGATCAGCCGTGCAGCGGTGGTGGCTGCGTATGGCATGGTCGCGCGGGCTCTATTTTGAAAGCAATTTGCGACGGGGACAGTGAGCACCGAGTGCTGATAGCTTCGTGTGCGCTGTGTTTTCGCCGCTAAGTTCACGTGGAAGCGAGAGGCAGCACGAAGGTCGATTCGCTCAATGGCGCAGCTTGCTTCGTATCATGTGCGTGATGGACGGACTGAGGGGTTTCCTCGTTGGGTAGGCATCTAAATGATTACGCATTAAAACTATTTGTGCAATCCATTCCTGAAGACCGGACTTCGGCCTGGGCAGGCCTTCGGATCGCTCGGCCATCCGGGATTTTTAACGCGATAGCCTTAAGGACCCCATGCCGCAGAAAATCCTCTGTCAGCATCGGCGTCTCGCGCTAGTGTCCGCGTGAGCAAGCTTTTCCGTATGTTTAGAAAAGGTTTATTTCAACAAGAGACGATACGAACAATGAGTCACAATCACGGCGCACTTCCACCAGTGGAATCCCGCAGTGAGGTTTTGCGGTTTTGTGACGTCGAGTGACAGACAGGTGAAGTGGATGCAGCCTGAAACTTTTTGACCAATAGCAGAAGGTTACTGGCGAAAAGGCGTCGAATGAGAAATATTTATTTTTCTTTTGTTTTTTTTTCTTAATAAATAGGGCACCCTCATGCTTGTGAGCACATTTCTTTTTAGTATTTAGAAGGCTTGGACTCATTCAAAACAAAAATAACAAACTGAAATTGTCATCCCCGTGCTGCTTTAAGTGCGTTTATATGTCGAGAACTTGTTGATCCCATGAAAGTACTTTGGCTGGTTTTTGTTATTTCATGGCCTAAGGATTCCTGTTCGCAGTGCTCAGATTATTCGTCTCCTTTTTTTTCATATTTTTTCTGTGGGGCACACGGAAGACACGAGTGCGTTGCCGTGAGCAGCCACGTGCTTCTTTCCGCGATCGCTGTTGCCATGGGAACGTTAAGATCGGGGCGCGTATAATGCGTGCAGTACCGCTTGGTCGAACGTGTACGTTGACACTGTCGCATAAAATCCGACCGTTTCTCGAGGGCCCAAATCGATTGCGCCATGGACAGGTGCATTAACTATACTGCAGGTGAGTGTTAAACTGATAACTTTTAAAAATAACGCTATCGCGCTTTGATGAAGTGTCGGAAAATTGCAGACTATCATTGCAAGAAAGCCTTCGTCCAACGCGATACGGGGTAGCCGGCCCACCAAAGACCACGAAGAAGATGATGATGACGACCCTTGGAACAACGACGGCATGACGACGAAGTCGACACGCGCAAGTCGTTGACGATGACATGGCAACATCGCGACGTCTCCTATGTGGTGGACTCACGGCCGAATCCCTGTTGGCGACGAAACTTCTTTTCTGTTGGCTCGCTTAAGTCTTGATAGCAAGATTAGTGCAAATGTGAGCACGATACCTCTAACAGGTGCTAAAAAATTACCAATATAGTAACTTTGTCAAATAACAGAGTAACGCTTATGTGAATCTGTGAAACATCTGTAAAAGATAGTCCATACCTTCTTCAAGGCACGCTAAAAAGCAATAATACATTCACCTGACTGAGATTAGCGCTTTCCCAATATCGAAAACAGCAGCGGTAAATCAATAGACGAATAACAAAGCCGCTCCGAAGTTCCCGCACACACCCGCATTGACGTCATGGATTTCTAGAGCACCTATTTGGTTCCATGTTAAGCTTTCATTGGTAAAGGAGAACTACATTGCATTCTATAGGAATCAAAGATATCACCATGAAACGGTTCCGGAGTTGTTCTTTCGACGAAACGAACCAAAGTACAACGAAATACTTTGCTATCCATGACGTCACACTGCACATATACCTGTTCTGATGCATCGGCGCTTAATTCAAGAAAGGGAAGTTTGCCCCTCGCATTTCTCTCGTAATATTCTAATATTTCCAGCCAGACGTATAAAAACACAGTTTTGAAAGGATACATTACGAGGCAAAACTTCTTCATTGTAGCCTTTTAATAAGTGGCGCAGGAGTTTTCATTTGAGTTAGTTAGTCAGACCTGCTGTCAGAAAGATCAATGAGTCCTGTTGATGTGTCCTATTTGTGCTCGTTTTTTCGCGCCATAATTCTCCTAGCAGCCTGTGTTGAGTTCCTTTAAATCATCATCATTATCCCATTCTATGTACACTGCAGCAAGAGCGCCCCATCTATCGATCTCCGATTACCACCGTCTTGCGCAAGCTGATCCCCTCTCATGCCGGCACATTTCCTAATTTCATGACGTCATAGTAATCTGCAACCCTCGACTGCAATTCGTTTTCCTTGTCACCCATGCCCTGATTCTAACAGAACACTGGTTACCTGCGCTACGCTTTACACAGTCTGCCCTACTCCCCTTCTTCCTCGTCGTATCAACTTGAATATCCGCTGATTCCGTTTATTTCCCAATCCACATTACAGTTTTCATATATTTAGACCCGTCATGTATTCCACTAACTTAACCCTGTTATGCGGCGGTTAGGTTAGACCTAACGTACTGTCCCCAGGTAGGAGCAGCCTGCGGTGTCGCGCTAAAGGGGCGGCGGTTCTCAGGATCCTTTTAATAAAGTTTTTCATATCCGTATCCGTATGTATTCGATTTTCTCTCAAACACTGACTCTTAGCGACGTAAACTTCGTTTCGTATTCTGACAAGCTACTTAAGCACATAAAAATGTTTCAACGTTAAAAAAATAAACGACACGAGCCCTTCAGCGATTTAATTAGCTCTGAATACATTTACGGGGATCGCCGCATTCTCCCAGCGTCAGGACCATCAGGTTGTTTTTAGGTTTCTTCTTTTTCGTCAAATAATTGAGCTGGCCCACTGCGGGGGGCAATGGACAAGAATCCAGTGGTTACGGGGTTATGGATCGAAAGAGGCGCGGGCGCAAAACAGTGCATTAAAGTAAAGATTTGAAGAAAAATGAACTTCAATATTTCAAGTACAAACAAACTTGCACGAAAACTGACAGAGAGCCCGCCACAAGGCCTACGTGCTCGCGCCGCAAGTTGCCGGCTCCGCGCCGACAGGCCACAAGTTAGCCGCGGTGGCCGAGCGACACCGTTACCGCAGCGCGACCAGCATTGCGTCGCCCGCCCCGCTCCTCCCCTGTCCACTGACAGGGGAAGCGAGCAAACGGCCGCGTTCGCCGAGCCGAGCCCGTGTTTGCCGCGAGCAAACAAGCGGCTCCTTCGGGCCAGGTTTCGCCCAGAGCCGCCGGGCACGACCTGCTACGGCGTCGCGTCAGTCGTCGTCGTCGTCGGCTGCGTGAAGCTGTCAGCAGCTGTCACGCGCGGTGCGACCGTCGGGAGAGAGAGAGAGAGCTTGTCACCGCTAGAGATGCGGCTGCGACCCGCGCGCAATTTCGAGGTAGCGACGCGTTGAACGTGCGGCGGACGGCGCAATGCGCGGACACCGTATAGCTGCGCGCACGGGCGTGTGTGTATGCGCGCGTGTGAGCATGCGTGCGTGCGTGCGTTTGAAAAATGGCAGATGGATTTAGGGTAGCCAGATCTGCAGGCAATGGTCCCACCGTTACAGTGCAGATGAACAAAAGAAAATCAAATGGAACCGGTTTAAGTTACCATCAAAACAAAATGAATGCCATGCAGAATGACTTTACCAAGTGTGAACTAAGAAAAAGGCGTATATGTGGCTTTTCAGAAACTTTAACAGATAAAGAGAGACAAGCAAAGAAACTAGTAAGCAAACCACGAGAAGTAAAAGGGCAATGCGCTACTTTTACCAAAATTGATAAGCTACACGACTTCTTTGTGTGATCCAACACATAAAGACTAATTTTGTGTATCCTTCCAGTTCGTGGTTAGACCCAAAGCAAGAAATCCGGCAAAAATAATGGTGAGCATGTCTGTGTATAAACTACGACGAATCACTGCGGTTCATTAATTCAGCAGCTTTCCGCTCGCCAGAACGGCACATGTCCCATTGCAGCTGTTTCTATGAATGCTGCCTTCGACAGCTTGTGATCATTTCGTGCACTCACACGGTTTCCGTTGAGAAGTTGTTTTCTTTACGTGACGGGGCCCGTCACTTAGAACACACATGACATCTTCCTCTATAAAGTACCACAGCAGCTGCTAGGACGGTTCGCCAATTGCCTTTTATGGAATTGCTGAATAGATTGAGGTGGAAATTCAAACTATATTGCTCTAGAAGTGTGAGCCGTTGGGCTAGTTGGTGTGACATTTGAAGGTATAGAAGAGCGCTGAGCATCTTTCCTGTCCGCATACCTCTGTTCTTTCCGTCTGTGTTTTTTCATCGCTAAAGCTCTTCTACGTTCGAATATTTTACAGCAGAAGAGGGGCTAGTAGCACCGAATGTTCCTGCGTGGTCTTCCACCCGAATTCCCGAATACTGACAGAGATTTCAGCGCTGCCTAGAAACGTACGGGCGGATGATGTTGGAATTGTATAGACCTTACCGTACCTCTCCCTTACGTAAACGGGTGATAGTTCAAAATTACGAAAGTCTGAAAGCAATGACAAAATAGTTTATTTTGATGCTAACGTTGGTGTCTGGAAACACCGAAGTTTGCGTCACCAGCACTATCGTGAGACCGCGACACTGAGTAAAATTCACCTACGCTGCGTACAAACAAGGTTACATACGTTGATCCGGCTGGTAAAAATCCGACAGAGTCCATCTCAAGATGAATATCAACGTTAATGCAATTAGCGCTTTTGAAATGCAGCGACACGCGGAATTTCCACCGCGAGAAGGTGGTGGCAATTCATGCGCCACCTAGGGGCATTGCCGAGAAGTCCGCGCGTGCCCTCTGAGACGAGAAGCATGGCGCACCAGTGCGTGGGAACGCTGAGAATTGTTCCATTTCTAGCCGCACAGCCATGGGTACAAACTCAGTGACGCTAGATAGTGAGAGGCTAATTGAAGAGCGGCACGTATCCAGTGGATTCATACAGGGGCGTGTACTTCTGTAAGCGGTGTCCAAGACGTGGCGACCATGAAGTGTTTTCCTACTCGGCAATCACTTCCGGTGCACGCAGCATGAAAAAAATCTCAGTTCCCTTCCACTCTGAGCAGAAGGATGACCAGGGAAGCTGCGTATGTGGGCCCCTTAATGGCGAACGACCCCTCCGCCGCGGGTCGGCCCGGAATTGCACTATCTTCGGTATCGGCCCACGTATGGGGAGTGCTTAACGCCTGCTTCACCTGCGCCGTGGGTCCGCCCGGCATCGCACTATTTACGCGATAAGCCCACGTATGGGGAGTTTCTTGCTTATCACGCCAACAACACGAAAATTTCCTTGGACGGTAGAGGTATACAGCTTCGCTGCAAAAACACGGCCTTTGAGAGTTGTTTCGGATACTGAGAGGTAACCCGTCGCTGGCGCGTGGATTCTTACACTGCCTATCGCAGGAGCACAATGAGCACGTGTACGACGAGGTCATGGCGCCTCCGCCTCCTGAATACCGAAACTGGAGCCCTATAGCGTAAAACTATTCCAATGTGTTTTTATTCCAATCTCCTAACGTCAAATTTACGTAACCACCGACGCAAGCATCGAGTACTGACCGGCAGCGTTGCCTGAACAGCTCATTCAGACACTCTCCTCGTTTATAGGAGGTCACTCTTGTTTGCGTTTAAAACCAATGACATTGCCTACACTGAGTGGTTTTCCTTATCTAATTGGCTGACAAAATGCGAGCAGCACGTTCAAGTGGAGACGGATTCGATTGGGCCCAGCCAGCGCAGTAAAAATAGATAACTGGATGAAGCGGGAGATGCCGGCGTCTGCGATTGGCCCGCTTTCCCTTACTTAGGTGGCGGTGGTGGCTTGCCGGGCTGCTCTGATGCTGCTAGGACGACCCTCTACCGTTCTCCCTCCTACTCTCTCTCTCCTTTACTTCCATCTCCCCCACCCTGCTGGTGCTGAGCCGCGGTCCCGCATTGGTTGCAGAAGATAGTGCTAGCCTTTCCTCCTTTCCCTACAAGAACCACTTCTCTCTAAAATGGCGGCGGCGTGCAACGGACATATAAAAATGCCACTAAAACAGATCCTCATCAAAGAAGACTTGGCAGAGCGATGTCGTATACGTGTTGAAAGGGCTCGATAACGTTATAAGGCCACGCAAAAAGTTTTATTGTATACGCAAATGCGAGTAGCCAGCGCCTGAGCGATCGGAGGGCAGTTTTCTTCTATTCCTTTCGGAACGGGGCATTCTCCGGCCATTCCGAAAAAAAAAACCCTTTTGTTCAGCATATTATTGCATGTATATAATGTATATAATGTATATAATATAATGTATATAATGCTTTTGCAGCATTATTGCAGTATATTATTGCGCTCTCAAACAGTGAGTTTTCGCGGTTTTGTGGCGTCGAGTGACACACAGGTGAAGTGGGTGCAGCCTCAAACATTTTGGCCAATAGCAGAGGGTTAATAATGAAAAGGCGTCATATCATAAATAATAATTTTTCTCATGTTCGGCCGAATCATGCATAATTAGTGTGCACATTCCATGTGAGATTGGGAGCTATCGCGGTTTTCGTGACGTCACATGACCGACAGACGAAGTGGGGTGGTCGAAAAAAGTTTTTGACCAATCGCGGATGGCTGATTGCAGAAGTGGAATAGAAACGTTTGGAATAGCTTTACGTTATAGCGCACCTGGTTCGAAAAAAAAGAAAATTTAAGTAAATAAATAAGGCCGCCGTACGCTGGTCAGTAACATTGTTTTTTTAGTATTTAGGAGGCTTGGACTCATTCAAAGCGAAAATAAACTAAAAATGTCATCTCCGTGCTGCTTCAAGTGTGTTGATATGTTGAGAGCATGTTGATTCCATGAAAGATCATTGGTTGAATATTGTTATTTCGCGGCTTAAGGATTCCTGTTCGCCGTGCTCAGATTATTCGTGTCCTTCTTTTTTTTTTCATATTTTCTCTGTGGGGCACACGAAACGTGTCAGTAACGACCACAATCAAGAGTGCCGCAACTGAAACTCACCACTGGGCTATAATAATACCGCAAGCTTAACAAGAAAATGTAATAGCACGGGACAACATGGTATGCTACGTCCAAGTTTAGTGCGAGAAACAAAGCATCACACCATGTTTTTATATATATATATATATATACGAAAGCATAAAATGGGGGGGGGGGGGAGGTCATTGAGCTAAAAAGCCGGCGTCTGTCATATGGAGAAGCCCTCCCCGAAAAACGGCACCTAAATTCTCCTTGGCCGCGACGCCATGTCACGAGCACGCTTCGACAGAGAAGAGTGGACGAAAGGGAACACCCCCCGCTGCAGCAATAGCTCGCCGGCTGTTGCGTGAGGGGAGAGAGAATCACCGTGACGTCACGTCACCCTCACTCTCGCTCTCGGAAGGCTACCTTACCCGCGCGCTCCTTGTGCGCCCAAGCTCTCGCCCACATTCTAACTGCGCTTCTGCAAGGCCAAATCAAAACGTGTCAAGCCAAAGCAGGCCTGTGCGCTCTACTTTATGACCTCATACTGCATGGACTAAAATTTTCGTTGCCAAGCCCGGCGTGAGTAAAGCGGTGACGTCTAAGTAACCACGGCTTACTCGGGAGCGTCCTCATTAGATTCTACGGCAATCGGTCGAGGTAGCATGACGACCCGGATCGAAGCGAACTGGCCTTGTGCTAATTAGGAAGCGTTGGCCAAGCGTCTCAAGACGCTCGTCTGCTGGCGAGGAGCTCGCAACTCGAGAGACCGCTCAGCGGCGTTCATTTGGACATTAGTGCGTTCGCATACACAGCTCATAAGAAGTGCTTACGTGTCCTCGGATTTTTTTTTTTTAGTCAGAACGGGGAAAAATTAATTCGCAACAGATAGCATAATTTAGTGCCTCAGCATATTACACAAAGATGTACACGTTGATTTCATAAAAGGTATTTCTAAATACTAACATATTTAGTAAAATTAACGCATCCGCTCTCACGCAAGGGCACAGTTCGCAATGCTGTGTGGAAGTCGGTGATTTCGTAAGCCTTGTTCAGTTGGAGCGCATTTCGAAACGGGCATCAATATTCAAGTAAGCACAGCCCAACATGACGCCCAATGCACTGTTGTTCCACTTATTTTCTTAAGAAAACGCATTTTTAAGCAGTACAGTACGAACGTTTCTGAAACACAGGGGCATTACGTAGTTCATCAAAATGCGGCCGCGTTTAGATGGAGGCGAAATGCTTAAGGCGTGGGCTGTTGGTCACCAACAAGCCACAGAAAAAAAAAAGAAGACAAAAAACGTGTATTGCTTTATTTGTTACACCGCAAACCTTTGTTACATTTCTATCGAACTCAGTGGTTAATCTTATACTTGGGACGATCACTTACAAGAGGTCTTCTTTCAATCCTTAGGGATCACAAGCTTTGAGTCGAGATAATAGCTCGTTGAAGATTGTCTTTATAGTAGAGAAGGGTCGAAGAACACGCTCCCAGTTTATGACCGCGTCATCCACAAAAACGAAAGACAGGAATGTAGAAAAAACAAAAACGAATTATAGGATAAGGTCCATTTCCAGCTCCTGCTATCCGAAACATCTTAGTCTGCTTTCGACAGCAATACAGAAGCACTCGTTGCCACGTCGCCGCACCTATAATCTCCAATAAGTGCGCTGGCCACGCCACTTTCGCGTCGCGCTTAACTGTATTTCGAGCCACGAACGCTCCTCGCGATCGCCGAACCGCCAGCGTCCATCCACGCACCACTTAAGTGGTTCGCGGCACCAATGCGAAAAATGTTGGAGGCGGCACCGGCGATATGTTTGAAAGCTGCCGCTGACAGGGTTCCCGGAGTGTGGATTATTTCGCGATCTCGCACATTAGGCTTAGCCGCGGACCTGCGCAGCACGGGCATCTGGCACGCTACTTGTCGGGCTTCCTCAAGCCAAGCGAGCGCGTCTTAACTAAAAGCCACCGTCCACGGCACACGAGGCTGCCGATCGAGGAATTAGAACTCGAAGGTTTGTTCAGCCCTGTGAGCCAGGCGATCTCGGGGTGTCCGAGTTATTGCGGGACCGGGGCTGCGACTCCGAAATCGCGTTTTACTGGCAGCGTGGTCACAGGCTCATCAATATGTATGGAAGGAGTCGATGTTAGGCTGCGCATATACCGCATATAGTGTTCCAACCTTGTATAGCCACCGCGTAAGTCTACTTGGCCTGTAGGTGTTCACGCGAACCACGTTCAGGGGCATGGACCACGGGGCCATTTATTCCTTCTTTCCTTCCTTTCTTTGATGTAAGATAAAAATGCCGATCTACCCCGCCCTTAGCCTAACCCTCGGCACTGCGTTTAGGCAAAGAAAAGCAGTCTTTAGGACAAGAAGCATGAAGAGGCGATTATATCGTCCTGGATATATTTGCACGTAGTTGTGGTATTCAAACATCACGAAAGGGGGTTTTCATGTCGGTAACGAATGAGTCGGTCATAAAAGCCCACTTGAAAAGACATCACTTTTCTCAGTTGTGTTCGGGCCTAATGAGGAAGAAAATGAGCTTTTAATGAAGAGATAGGAGGAGAGGTCGGCCTGGAGAGCGTGTCTCTAACCTGCTACTCCTCACTGGGGAAAGGGGAAGTGGAAAATACAGGGAAAGGTAGGTGATTATGTTATGGTACAATGAGATACTATGTACACGTTGTCCAATATGCGGACGCGGCCAAAGGATGGTACAAAACCGAAGGGGGTGGGGAGGTTAGTGAGCCCTTAGTGGATTGTTTATTTCAGCTGCTGACGAAATGCAGATTGACTAGTCTGGGGCAGGAGCCAGAAGGTGACCGGTGCACCCAGTCTGCAATAAGCCTTTTAACTTGTACTGCTATCCTTATCTTTATTATTCACTCTTTCAGGCTGCAAAGGCGAGCATGGTAGGGACCGAAGCATAGGCAGATGTATACTCCGCACAGTCTGACGAAACTGTCTGGATTTGTTTTTATGTAAATATTGTCACGTATTAGTGACGGTGAAGAACATAGTAGCGAAAACGGCAAATCATGAAACTAACTCTTTATTGGGCCAACCTGTACCCACAAGAAGTGAGAGTCAAAGCACAACGATAGCAGCAAGCACAGTCGGCTTTTATGCCTGCCACGCCTAAGGTTCCAGCGTCATCACTGGTGCCCTCGTGCCTTCCAGAAAGTACTAGATAATTCGCGTCACGCATACGCTCAGATTGCACAAGATTCGGTGACAACAGACAACGAATAGAGCCATCGATAACATTCGAGAACGGTCTGATACGTCCAGGCGCATCTTGCGCCGAGCGATAATGTTTAACATTTGGTAGCCGGTGAAAAGCGGTCACCGGGGAAAGATGAACAAGTACACGTATGAAGATAAAATCGCTCCATATGCATTGCAATAAGCGCTTTTATATGCCTTCTGCATAAGTAGTTTGCTGTTCGCCTGCCTGGAAAACATATAAAGCTACTTCGACGGGTACAGTATCTTACAGGAGTGATAGCGAGGATTAGGGCACATAAGCTTTCTTTATTTTCATGTTGATCACGTCAAAAAAGCTCCCTCAGATCAATTTGACAAGTGAGACAGTACAATAAAGCGCTTATCCAACGCAATGTTAGAATTTGAAGGGCGATAACATTCGAGTCAGCGAGGGAACCACAGTAGTTGAAGACACGGCGACAGGTTCGTCTCCAGTCACAGTTAGCTGTCTGCGTTACGAGGGTGAAGGTCACGCGTGATGCTTGTCGAGGGAACAAAATTGATAACAGCTGCACCACACAGAGAGGTACGACACATCTAATTGCCTTCAAGGCATATTCAAGGCATGCATACCCCTCCTGACACAGAGGCGACGCTCATTATGGAGGAGAAGAAGAAGGCAATAATTTGCTATGATGTTTCCTTATTGATCAAGAATTGCTAAATACCTTGTGGCCCAAGTGCCCGTTTACTCGGCAAGACTGATAGCAGCAAGTTGTTTATTTGCCCGCATATCCATTTGCACATATCTAGCTACACCAGTCACACTTTGCAAGGCAGCAGCTGCCAACACCCGCAAAGCGTATAGGAAGGATAAAAAAAGCTTCGCTTTAAAATAATCGTAATCGTAACACGAGTCTTGATCGTGGCGTAGTTGTCTCTAGTTCAGAGTGTGCATACATTTGAACGCTTTGATTCATCCAGGGTTGTGTTCACGTCACCTTGAATGAAGAGGATACAGACGTGCAGACACATGTCCCATTGCTGCACCACTGCTTTCGCAGATGCCACCTAAATATCGAATGATTGCCGTTTAACATCGAAGAGGACCACCGATTCATTATGCATGCACGTGGGGCTTGAGCCCTTACCAATAAAGACGGATGTAGAAACAATGAGTCAAAATTTTGCTTCTTAGTTTTGTTTTCTAAAAAAGTTGCATGCTGTATCGATGTATCAAACTCTCGACGCCACGCTGGGAGACATGAACACGTCCTGCATCTGTAGAGATGCATAAAAGCGTTCCGCTACTTTTTTAGGCCCTCTCAGCTAAAGACTGAAAAAGGCAACATCACATGCCATTCTGATGACCATGAAAATTACTAAGCTTCATGCTGTTCCAATCCTAAGCAACTAAAACAAAAGGTAAGCATTGCTTTTTCTCACACGAGTCAGATTAGTCAACTTTTAAGCTCCACATTTGAGAATTCTTAATCCATGACGAATGAAGATTGCGGTGGTCACGAATGAGACAATTTTTCATCAGAGAAGAACGGCCAAGAATTAGGCCTGATTTCCCATGCGGTATTGTTTCAGGCTTCATTATTGTATGTTATCCGCGACTTAATAAGGTTATGGAAAGGAAATCATTACAAACTGATGTCAGTTACATAGCCCCCCACAATAATATCATCTCAGTAACATTTATTCTCGAGCTAAAGAGGTTTGCTAAAGAAACTCACGTTTTGATTAATACAGTACATACTGCATTTTCGTTCTCCAGTGTTCACGTGTTTTACACTCATTATCCTACCTTTTGGCAATGCACTACAGTAACTTGCTAGCGCGCCTCCTGTGCGGTTTTCGAAGACCTGATTGTGCCACGGACCAGGACAGGATGGAATGCTTGATCACCTGATAGGGCTCAGTGTGGAGCACACCAACTTCACCTCGTGAGCAGGCGAATCAAGCGAGCATTGTGGCACATTCGCAGCGACCTGAAGCAAGTGAAATGTACAAGATTTCGTCCCTGCAAATGGTTTTACGGGAGTCGTACCTTAGATATCATTGACCGTGTATGGTAGGAACTTCTCTAGAAATGGGCGATGGATAAAAACGAGGCGAGCATGGGCACTGGCTATCGACATCATTACTAGCTTGAACTCGCACAAAGTAGCCCAACTTCTGTCCTTGTGTCTTTTGCGCGAGTCGTAGGTGCTCGCCAATTTGTACCTCCGCAATTTCAGTACCTCTCCGTAATGTTAAGGTATAGCCCGAGGGACCGTACGCCGGGCTACTGTTATGTTTTTCTGTTGTCTCCTTTTATTATTCCGCTAATAGCTAAGCCGAAAACCAAGTGTACTTGCTCCTTCGATACAAAGAACAATTCGGAGTTCCGGCCGAAAGGCGAAGCGTCGATTGCGATAGCAAAGTAGCAGATAGCTGTACGAAGTAAGGATAGTAGATTTATCGGCCGTATAAACTTGTAAATATTACCTTACTAACTAAATTAACAATGATAGAATGCGTAAGCATAACTCAACTAGGACGTAGAAAGAAACAGACACACAAAGACTGCGCTATATTTGTGTGTCTACTTCTTTATAGGTCCTTGTTCAGTCGCGCTTACGCACTCTATGAGGGATTCAAACCAAACAGCCCGCCAACGAGTCTTAACTAAATTGGCTAGCACGCCATCACGCGCGCACGCGTAAACACGAACACATCTCGGTCGACGAGCGCGGAAACTCGCTGTCGAAAATCTGGAGTGAGGAATCGCGGCAGCAGCCGTGAGCCAATTGACCTCCCTGCATGTGTCGCTTCAACGCATACGAAACGTCGAAATCACAATGCATATGAAGCTACCGGCACTACGCGCATTCTGAAAACATCGCAGATGACTTTGAAGATGAGGTCCGCGCGGGCGCTCACTTTTGCGACGTCGCAGATCGCTTTCAGGACACACTAACTCCGGCAACGCGTCCTTACGGCGTCCGTCAAAGGTGTCAGCTACGGCGTCCGCGATTCGCGTGGCCAACGCCATAGTAGAGGCCGTGGTTGTCTCCACTCTGTACGGAGCGGCGGGCGAGGAAGACATCGAGGCACCCTAGCAGCCGCCGGAGGAGAGCGCCCTTCGTACCTCGCCTCACCACCCTGCCCAACACCCTCAAGAGAGAGCGCACGCCACTTCACGTGTGTCTCGACCTCCCGGGCAACAACGGCCTCAAGAAAAGCCCTTGCCTCGCGCGCGACAGGAAGGGCACGCATACGGGCTACATTCCTCGCTTGTGCAGGCGAGGTTGACCGCGTTTGCCGGCTCCCCCTCAAACGATTTCGCTCATATGGAATCTCAAGGCGGCGTCGATGGTACATATGCGCCATGAGTGTCCATATAATTTCTAGAGCAATAAAAAACAATGAAACCGACGAATAAATTCGTAGACTGATAGATATCAATGGAAACAAATAACCCTTAAAGTTGTTTAGATAGATTAGAGAACGTTAACAAACCTGACCAGCTATTCTATACACAGTCTATGTACTTATGTCTGCACCCATTTTTACAACTATTTCGCAAAAACTGTCTATTGACTATATTATATACCGGTCAACAGGTTTGAGACTTTAAACTTTTTTGCTCATCATTGTCTTAGACTGTGTATAGAAAATTCCTATTGCGTTGTCCATAGACAGTCTTAAGACTTGCGGCTTGGCATTTTTTTGTAAACTACTCTTGGTAGACGCCATAGCGTTTATATAAACAGTCGCTGCGCGGGCGCCATTTATAGGTAGCCTATAGAAAATCTCTATAAATTCAAAGTTTTTGTTTAGTTGAGGTGCTTTATGCTTTCAATTTCCACTAGACCAGTCTTTCGAGGGGAAATTTCGCTCATAGCTCAAAGTTCCTGAAGCAAAGTAGCGCCCCTCCTCTTTTCCTAAGAAAGAAAGTCAAGGGCACTTAGGTATCCCTACATCGGTGAATGCGTAAGCATTGCAATGTCTTTCCGGTGACTAGTTTTACGGAACTTAATGGTATTGTTCTCAGGTTGCCTTGTATCCTTCCTCGCATCACGTGCTTCAACCTTGTTGGCGTAGTTGAGTGAACGTCCAAAGGAGCCGGGCGCAGCTACTGACTGAGAAGTCAGAATCAGTTTTATTTTCATCAAGGAAAAATGGACCCCAAACAAAAAGCTGCTCATTGAGCAGCTTGACGAGGCCTGGGGCCCTACAGGCAGTAGCAACAGCGGCAAAACAGCAGTGTATGTCGTACGCCCGTGCAAGAAGAAAAAAAAGCAACATGAGAAAAAGAAAGAAAGAAAGAAAGAAAGAAAGAAAGAAAGAAAAAACGAAAGAAAGAAACTGTTCGGCCCAAGCTGTGAACAACGAGGAAAAACATTTTTTACATATACGTACACCAATACAAAACTATATTGTACACTGACATGTTGTATTCACACGCACACACGCAAACACCCGCAGAAGTAGCGCGCATACGCCCCTATATATACATATACATATACATATATGTACACCTACATATACATTCACATATACACACGCACATGGCATATATACACACACCATTCAAGTGCACACGTGTATACCTTCAAGTTAAATATTTTATGAAGAATGAACTGTTACAAAAATGGAGAGCAAGAGAGAGAGAAAAAAATAGGGAAATTAGACAATGCCTGCAAAATCATTCCAAACTAATCCACACAGACGAACGCACAACACCAAATGTAAACTACATAATATAAATATGTAACCGATTAAGCAATTCTGTTTAAAAAGTATTCAATTAAAACACGTTTATTTATCGTGGGGCCATCAATTAAGGTTGAATTATCGTTCAGGGTGTAAGGTATTATACGCTTTAACGTTTGTTGACTGTAATTCATTCGAGTTTTGGGAAGACACCACTTTTCTAATTTTCGTGTGTTGGCTGCCGGTACGCGTTCCTTGAGCGCTGATATTCTGATAAGGAAGTTAGTACGAAACGTGGTTTTAGTGGCGAATAAAAAAACAATAATGTGAGGTAGCATCACATTGATGGGCAGAAATTTTAGCCGAATAAAAAGCGGTTTGGAGTGTGCGCAGTACTCTTCGTCTGCAATTATACGAATTGCTTCCTTTTGCAGGGCCACAATTCTGTTCTTGTTAGTCCGTGATGCCGTGCCCCAAACACGATGACAATATGCAATGTGTGATTGTAATAATGAAACATATATCTGTTTTTAATGTGCACTGGAAGAATGCCACGACACCGGGAAAGTGCTCCAACAGCTTTTGATAAACTGAGGGCTACGTAATTAGTGTGCTCAGTCCATCTAAGGTGCTCATCAACACCCACTGTTTTATGGTGGCTAACGACCTCAATAATATTATTGCCTAGGTTGATGGTTAAGTTAGTCCCTATGTGACGATTTATAGCGCGGAAAATAACAGCTTTTGACTTAGTTGTATTTATTTTGAGATTGTTTAATTTAGACCAATTTAAAAGACTGTTTAGGGTATTGTTCGCTTTTGCAATTATTTCTGTAGCCGAAAGACCGGATCAGAGACCAGAGAAAGAGGGAAGCGTCGTCAGCATAAATTACAAAATCAGCTTTTGTCGAAATTCTTATCACATCGTTTATGTAGACATTGAAAAGAAAAGGTCCTGATATGCTGCTCTGAGTGAAGCCGCATTTCAGATAACGTTTGGATGAACAAAAACCTTCTATTTTCACTATTTGTTCACGATCTTTAAGACATGAACTAAAATTTGAAGGGTCCTTCCCCTAACGTCGTACTTATTTAACTTATCTAAGAGAATATTATGGTCTAGACAATCAGAGGCCTTACTGTAATCCACAAAGATTCCTAGTGTTCAGAGTTTGTTTTCAATATTCTGTAAAATAATTTGTCTTTGGACTAATAAAGCTGATTCTGTAGAAATACCTTTACGGAAACCGAATTGAGATAATTAATTGATTAGCATCAAAAAAAGTTCTGCAAACGTTTGAGCAGAATTTTTTCTAGCACTTTCGAAAGGAAGAGGTAGATAGAGATGGGGCGATAATTACTCTGGACATTTTTCGAGCCTGAATTGAAAATGACTGTAACCTTGGCCAGTTTTATTCTCGCAAGGAAAACACACGCTTCTAGTGAAAGGTTAATAATATGACACTAAGGTAGTGCAAGAAAGTCAGCAAGAAACATTACTGGTTTAATTGTGAGGCCTTCTACATCAGAGCTGGAATTATTTCTTAAGGACATGAGAACGGTAAAAAACTTGATGGCCCTGTTGGGCTAAGAAACACTGAACTTGTTGTTTTACTTGAAATACCAGAACACGCATTTGCGTTATATTTTGCTGTTGCTTGCTCGGTGAAGAAGCTGTTAAAGCGATCGGCTAATAGTACGCCTGATTTTGGTGACCCGTCGATAATCAATTCGCCAATGTCATTCGATACATTTCTATGGTTAATTACCTCATTTATTGCACGCCAAAGTAGCCTTGAATTATGCTTGCTTGCGAGTAATAGTCACGCTTGGCTTTGCGCAAGTCATTATTTAATTTATTCCTAAACTGCTTAAACACAACGTAATCGTTAGGATTTCTGGTTACCAAAAAACTGTGGTTCAGGCGATCTTTCTTCTTAATCATTTTGAAAAGGCTAGGTGAAATCCACGATCTCTTAATTTTTTTTGGGTGATTGTCTCATTTTTAATGGGAAACTTAATTCATAAAGCACTTTAAATTTATCAATGAACGTATTATAAGCCTCATCCACTGAACGATAGTTGAGACATTGTGTTTATGGTGTCTCACTTATCAGTCGCCTGAATGATTGTAGTTTGTTATCAGTAATTGCCCGAAAGGTTACCGGTTTGCTTCGAACAGGTGCAGGTTGATGCTTCTCTATTGTTATAAAACTAGGACAATGATCGCTTAGATCACGAGACAGTGTATCCGAAGATTGTACCACGATATCTATGATAACAATGAACAAGTCAATAATGCCTAATAAAGAGACCGTGATTCTCATTGCATGTGCGCTGGTGAACTCATTTGATTCAATGGCCGTAAGAAATTCTACTGAATCAGCGTTCACGTCGTTTAGATTAATATTAAGGTCGCCGCCGAGCAATAGGGTGTAAATATTTTGTGAACAGTAATTAAGAAGAGTATTCAAAAATTTGAAAAAGGTGTTACGGTTTCCACCAGGGGGCCTGTAAATTACACAAAGAATGTAAGTATTGTGTTGTACCACGAGAGCTTCATAGTCATTGGTTATAACGGAAAATTCTGGAATGATTGTACACTTCAATGAAGACCTAACACAAATAGCTACCCCTCCTCGGCGGGAAGACCTATTTAGAAAAAAGGTGGCGTACGATGGTAAATTGAGTAGGTCTACTTCATGCTCACACCCCGTTTCGGTGAATAACAAACAATCAAACGTCGATGCAAGGTTACCTAAAAAACTTTCAATCTGATCGTGCTTATTTTTCATTGAACGAATATTAAAATGCACCGCGAAAAAAGAATTGTTGGCGTTCGCACTGTTGCTGATGTTGCATGACATGACCCGATCGTAATAATTTACAGCAGCCATGACGCAAAGAACAGACACAGCACTGGGAGTGGCAGAGAAGTAAGAATTTGTAGACAAAGGACAAGGGAACACGCGAGTGCTTCGCATGTAAAACTGACACGGATTAACGTGATGGCTTCGCAACTGGGGGGCGCATATGGCTACACAAAATACAAGTACACACTCTCGGTTGCGCAAACATGAATAGACCAGAGCGGCCGCAGTTAGCGTCACGTCACATAATGATAAGAACGGTACAAAACAGCCCTCAAGGTACATTATCTCAAGCATGCGCCGACATTCTGGCAGGTGCATTATCAGAGTGCCGGGCAAAGATCTTTCCATTGCGCACCCACACATATTTCCAGTTTACTTCGCGCTTACGAGCAGTTGCTTGGCCTAACAGGCGTTTCAAAGATATACACAAATGCTCACTGATGAATACCGGAGCTTGCGAATCAAAACCAAAATCACTACTTGTGAGTCTAATAGGGCGGGCCTTTTCAAGGTACAGGTCTCGTTTCTTGCGACTGGCGAACTGTACGCCAATATTATTTGCAGTGGGATTCTTAGCTGTAGGAACTCGATGAACGACTTCGATATCGGCAGGATTTACGGGTTCTTGAATGACTTCGCCAATTTTAGTGATTACCTCTGAAAGATCTTCTCCCTTACGGAAAGGCACTTCTTTATACTCAAGGTTTGCAAGACGGGAGTATTGCTCAAGCTGAACAAGCCTGTTTTCCTGCTCTTTGACCTGCTGAGGTAGGTCACTGCAGCGTGTTTCAAGCCTTGTGTTAGTCTCTTTCAAGAGACGATTTTCGGTAATCACCTCCTCAGGCGCCTTATTCCTACTTGCCAGGCTAGCTTTAATTACTCGCATTTCTTTTCGGAAATCACTATCAAAGCCGTCCCGGAACTCCTTCAGTTCCCCCCCTCCCCCCGTTCACGCTTAAATTCTTCAAAAAGAGCAATCAGTTCCTTAGACATGGTCAAAGCAGTTCAGTAAAAAGCAAAGATAGCACACTGTGGCAGCAGCAGCAGGGGCAACAACGAAAGGAAGTACCAAGAATGAAAACACACCTGCGTGTGCGCACAATACGTCTTGTTAGCGCGCTGCAATCTGGCCGCTACCGCTGCTGCCAAGTGATCGGTGGTCAGTTGGTTCCTCGATTTATATCGGCCGCAGCTGACGAGGGGCCAATGGGAGTGCAGGGCTTACGTTACTTCACGTCACCGGCACGATCCCTTTCAGATGGTCTTTGCGATCAAGAGAGCCACGGTGAATTGCGCAGGCAGCGGAATGTCGGCCCAGCTTGGTTTAGCCTGGTTAAGTCTTCGTTTCACTTGGTTAACCTTTGATTTACCTGTAATTATTATGCTTACGTATAATATCATCGCTAAGCCAGATATGACGACTGGTCAGTGGCTAGGCATGACTGTGATTAGGCTTGGGTAGAAACATCGACGGTGCGACGCCTGTTGTGCCACTGGGAAAGCGCAAGTGCTGGACATGCAAAGAGACGCCGCGAACATGCGCAGCGTCGAAGCAGAAACGAACTTCGGTCGTTACACGGTCGTTACATTGATATCGACGATATACGCCTGTTGCAATCCGGACCCCCTCCAGTGAAGCAGCTGGCGGGCCGATATCCGCGGGATGGTCAGACGCGCTTGGAGACGACGGCTCAAAGCTTCCCGCTCCCGCGCAACGCTCAGAGAAAACGGCCCGACCTCGTTCTCATCTATGGCTAAGCCCGCACGGCGGCCAAGGCCAAGGCGCGTGGCCAAGGCCCGCGGCGAATCACGTGGTCATGCGGCGAGCCAGTTGCGGAGAGCGCATGCGCCAAGCCGGTGTTGGCCGCGGCGGCTAGCGCACGGGGTAGCAGCGAAGCTCGGCGCGGCGAGTCACGTGATGCCTTGCTAAGGCGATGGCGCACCTGCTGTTAAAGGAAATTCAAATTCATGGCGACGGCGAAAGTCGGCTCGACGAGGTTTGTAAAGCTTTCGCTTTAAGAGGAAGCTTTAGCTCGGGTGCGCCTATCTAAATACATGTAAAAAAATCGTTTTTCTCGGCAACCACAGCGACAAATTTGACGAGGTTTGTTGCATTTAAAAGAAATACTTAAAATCTAGCGACTACTGGTTTTGACTTTATGATTGAGATCGTTAATTTTTTACTAAATTCGGCAAAAATCGCGAATTTTCAGAAAACGAAACTACCAAGTTTACAACTCCCTAACTAAGCGAGGAAATATTATACCCCAATTCTGTGAAATGCGTATGATGGTACATATAAAGCGGACAAATTTGAAAGGTTACACATATGAATCTATAAAATTCACTAATATGGAAATACAACTTTTGCAGAACCCTTGTACACAACCTAAGAAATTCACGTAAGATATGAACTGACATATCGAATTTGTCCGCTTTGAATAATCGAATGGATGCAGTTTGCGAAACCGCGATATCTGTTCTTGGCCGAGAGGTATGAATTTGTAAACTTCACGCTTCTATTTATACGAACTTCCGAATTTTCGAAAATTCTTTCAACAAAATTCATGCCCTAAATCGAAATTCCGTTTCCAACAGTCACTAAAATTCAGATCTCTCTCTCAAATGCAACAAATCCCAATATAATTGGGCGAGGGGCTATCTCAGAAAAACGTTTTTGCGTTTTAGATGTATTTGAATAAGCCGCGTCGGAGTTGGGCCCGAGCCAAAGCTTCCTCATAAAACCCCGTTGCTCCCAGAGTGGAGCAGCTGCGAGAAAGGGCGGTTTGATGAGTTGACAGCTGCGCCGGCGCCGGAGCGTGAGTCAGTAGCAAGGATTCCAGCTGCATAGGCGCGCGCTCAACCCACGCGCGCCGGGTAGGGAAAGGGAAGGATAGGGTACCGCGTGCGTTGCCCTCCCCCCTCCGGCTTCATTCCCGTTCAGTTCACTTTCGGAAGACAGTTACTGCGCTGCACTTTACCCCAACCTTTCCTTCCCATATTCAAGAATCTCCTTCTCTCTTTCGGAAAACGGATTGTGCAACCTTCCGAGGAACTGGCAGCGTTCGACGAGTGGCGGCGAGAACTCGCCCGTGAAAGAGTTCGCAGTCGGCGCGCCAATCCAGCCACCCGAGCCCAGGCAATCCGACAGGAACGAGAAGATCCCGAGCTTAGGGAGCGGGAGGTGGAAGCAAACCGGCACCGTTACCTGTATGTTAATAAACCATGACGAAAGTCAGGCGCACGCAGGACAAGCTTCTTGTCCCCATTTTCCGGTAGAGGAAGGGTTCGTAATTTTTTTCTACCATCTCCGCCGAAGGTTCATCCATCGGAGCACAAGACAGAACTCACCGAAATCAGAGACTGGTAGTGGCCCAGTGCCGTGAGCGCCTTCGCAGTGGGAGGGGTAGTATGGAAACGCAGCCGTGAGGAGCGGCATCGGAGACAGCTGTGAAAGACGACGGAGGAGACGATGAACGCATGAGCGGTGGCATGAGCACGTGTCTTGGACCACGTGCCTTTTTGAACGATCTCTGGCCACGCCACCGGATTTCGCGCTTCATGGGCCAATAGAATGCTTCCGCATCAGAAACCCTTAAACAAACCAGTAAACAGATGGACAAGCATATATAACACGTTTGCCGATCAATTTCTGTGCTATTTATGTTTATCTACTAGAACTAACCCTGCCTTCACCTAAAAAGAACATCGTTTTTGCCTGCGACAAAAAGGATGCTCCCCATCCACCGCCGAGGCCGTGAGTGGTGGCGCTGGCTAAAATTCCCAGGGTTAGTTCTAGTAGATAAACATAACAGAAAGTGGATGGGAAAACAGTGCCGTGGTCGCCTAATTGATAACAGCACCGCACGCGTAATGCTAACTCGTGGGTTCGAGTCCCACCTGCGGCCAGTTGTTTCTTTATCCACTTCCATTTCTATTTATTATTCCGATAGCAATTAGATGGACACTCCAGGGGCATTTCTGCTGTGGCCGTCGGTGTCGCCGTCGCCCTGAGGTGCCGTATGAGTGAAAGCTTGTGACTCTTCCTCTCCTTCAAAAGTCACTACACACACACACACAGGGTGAGCCGTTGAACGCGGTTCAATCTCGCGTGCGCGCGCGAGGAACGCGGCCCGGATGCGTGCCCTTTCCTGTGGCGTGCGAGGCAGGCGGGTGAGACGAAGGCGGAGGGGCATTCTTCTCCTGCGGCTGCTACGGTTCCTTGTTGTCCTCCTCGCCCGCTGCTCCATAGAGAATGAAGACAACTGCGGCGTCTACTACGGCGTTGGCCACACGAATCGCGGACGCCGTGGTAGACGCTTTGGCAGATGCCGTAGGGACGCGTTGCCGGCACTCGTGTGTTTTAACGCGATAGCGTTAAGGAGCTCGTGTCGCAGAAAAGCCGGTGTCGTCGGCGTCGGTGTAGGCGTCGGCGTCCGCGGCGTTGGCCGTGAGCGATAAATCACGGCAGGCACTTCATAAATAAAAAGCAACTTCCAAGATGGGCTGGGTGGGAATCGAACCAGGGTCTCCGGAGTGTGAGACGGAGACGTTACCACTGAGCCACGAGTTCGATGTTTCAAAGCGGTACAAAAGCGCCTCTAGTGAACGCGGTGTTGCCTTAGAAACGAGCTGTTTCTAAGGCTCAGGCGTGCGTCGCTTGCTCAGGCGCTCATTTCATTGTCGCGCCGAACGCTGCGTTGCTCGACGCTCACGCTCGACGCTCACCGCGTCCGATGCGGGGCGCGTAGTCGCTGCGCCGTAGCCCAATACCCCTTGGCGGGTCGACGGGAACGCTGTCGCGTTCCACTCTTGAAGGCGAAGCTTAAGCGTCCTCTAATTTTTGAAAGCGATCTTCGGCGTGGCGAAAGGGTGCGTCCACGGGGACCTCGTCAAAGCGATCCTCGATGTTTGCGAAGTGCGCGTAGCGCCGATAGTTTCGTATGCACTGTGCTTTCGACGTTTCGTTCGCGTTGAAGCGAGAAATGCACGAAGGTCAATTCGTTTGGTGCTGCCGTGACTCCTCCCTCCAGATTTTTGACAGTGCGTTTCCGCTGCCATCGAGCGAGATGCGTTCATGTATGCCTGTGCGCGCGTGACATCATGCTGGTTAATTTAGTTAAAACGCGTTGACGGGCAAGTTGATTTGAATCCATGATAGAATGTGTAAGCGGGACTGAACAAGGACCTAGAAAAAAGAAGACACACAAGGACAGGACTGTCTCTCTGTCTCTGTTTCTTTTTACGTCCTGGCTGAGTCACGCTTAGACATTCTTTCACTGTTAAGTTAGGTAGTAAGCGAATGTTTACAAATTTATACGGCCGATAAATCTACTATCCTTACATCGTACAGCTATCTCCTAATTTGCTATCCTAATCGGTGCTTCCTCTTTCGGGCGGAGCAGCGATTCTTTGTCATTACTTTAATACATGTAAGAAGTATAGTTAATTTCACCTATGATGTCCTTTTTCTCATTGTTGAGTTCTTATGATCTCTCTCTCTCTCTCTACATATATATATATATATATATATATATATATATATATATATATATATATATATATATATATATATATATATACACATAAAGTGTGTGTGTGTTTGTGTATGTGCGCGCAAAGGAAAGGAAATCAGCATGCCCGTTTTGCATTCTGCTCGCTGCGTCAAAAATTTTACGATGCGGTCACCGCCGATGTAAGGCCGGTTCTTCCTGCCCACACGTCTCTGACGTCGTATAGGTCGTAACAAGCCTCCGAATGATTAAGAAGGATGGCAAGGCGCAAATCAGGAAACGAGGGTGCGTGAGATCCGAAGGGGAGCAAAGGCCGTGTGGTCCCTCTCGTTCAAAGCGCACAGAATACGGGAAGAGAAGGGGAAAGAGAAGCTGCAAGAAAACCACAAAGTTTTGGGGAAGAGATACAAGTCAGGCAGGCAGGCCGTTTCCTCGGGATATTCGGTGAGCGTCTCAGATGAGGCAGGAAGAGGAAGAGGAAACAAGAGGCTGATAAAGAAGAAAAGCTTACGCGGAAACTCCCGCGCGGTTTGTTCCGAGCCCTAAGGCCTGCTGCGCTTTGGAAGAGGCGTCCCACGACTTCACGAAAGGTCGCGGTGGGAAGACGGCGGGTGGGGCGAAAGGGTTGAAAGATGGGGTAGAATACGCGGCGAAAACTAAGGAATGCGTAGGGAAAGAGGCAAGCAAGGGATTTCTGAAAGGGGAGCGGAGGAAAGGATTAGTGTAGGCACGTTGGACCGCGAAATAACGTCGTGCGCGACCACTGCTAGGGTACACGAGAGCAGGTAGGGGTAGGAGGAAGCGTTCGGGCGAGCTAGAGCTACAGAGGGGGACTGGAGGGTCGGAGGGTGGTAAAGGTGGGTTGCCCGTGATCGACCAGCGAGAGGCGGGATACAGGAGAACGGTCAGAGAAAGAGGAAGGAAGGTAGGGAACTGGCACACATGCCCGAGGGAAGAAAAGTGGGCGGCAAAGGTGGCCCGAGGGGATGCGAGGAAAGGATGATCAGGAGGAGGAGGAGGACGTTTTCGGGAGCCTCGGAAGCGATGGAAAGAAGACCGGCCGAGAAAGCGGGAAGGAGAGGGACCGCGCCGCGCGACGTGAAAGGGGTCGATAGGAATTCGGGAGCGCTGTCAAATGAACGGAGCGGAAGGGAAGGCTGCGAGAGAGAGCGGAGGAGGTTTGGATTTCAACCACGCCGGCGACGCTGACGGGGTTTCGGCCCAGGGCAGTGTGCGTGTGTGTGTGTGTACGTGCGGAAGGAGGATAGGAGAGGCGCGCAGGGAGCGTAGGGACGCGCGAGATACGGCGGCGGGCGGCGAGACGA
Source organism: Dermacentor variabilis (assembly GCF_050947875.1). Lineage (NCBI taxonomy): Eukaryota > Metazoa > Arthropoda > Arachnida > Ixodida > Ixodidae > Dermacentor > Dermacentor variabilis. Next base: position 86,222,208 of record NC_134576.1, read on the forward strand.
AGGAGGAGAGAGGAGGAAGTGGAAACTAGCGGCGCTGCTATGGTCTCGGTCCGGTGGTTATGAAGCGGCGTTCGCCAGGGATTGTGGACGCAGAGACGCACTGCAGCCGGCACGGAAACGATACGCGTCGCTCGTTCGCCCGCTCGCTCGCCGCCGTCGAAATGGAGGTCATCCCTACGGATCAGACTCGGCGACGCTCTCTCGCGCTGCTTCGCCCCCCCCCTTCGAATGGGATGAAGGAATCTGATGGCGGGAGAGAAGCCGTAGTGTTCTACTGGCTGGTATATACGGTGCGCCTCGCAAAGCAGCCGAAGGGAATCGGGAAAGAAGGAGGGAGGGAGGGCAATGGGGAGGAGAAACGTGGAAAGGCTCGAGACCCGTTTGATCGCCGTGGTTTTGCGCCGAAGCCCCCGGTCTTGTCGATGGGAAGTTCGTTTCTGGTTTTGTTTGTCTTTACTTCACGGGTCGCAAAGGGGGCGTTTTTTGTATCGCTCCTCGGCTTTCTTTTTTTTTTGACGAGCCGTTCGCTGGTTTATCAGAGTCGCCCCGGAATATGGAAGTACTGGACGGTTTATGACTGTGTAGGCGTAGACGAAGTCCCGCGAAAATAGGTGCTGTTGGCCGCACGTCCGGGGCATGCATTACGGGCTCTCTTTTATATATTGTTGATAACGGAGAAACGCCTGCGACGCTATGCCACTGAGTGCGAAATAGTGGATTCGAATCCCCTTCGCGCTCCTTCAACTTTACTGTTAGCTGAAATGCAGCGAAATATGTGCGTCGGGGTTTAGGTGCCTGTGATCAGGCGCAGGGAGAACGGAATAATTCGCAGTTTTCAGTGACGACCTCGCACTTCTTTGCCGGTGATGCCACGGAGAGTATTAAAGTGGCTGATCAAGGGACAAAACGTGCAGTTGTGTGGACAGTTATAACCGAGTGTGATAATTACGAACGGAAGTGAATGCACGGCGGCACCGTTATTACCCGTATTACCTCCATCTTCATATTATTTTCTTGAGTGACGTAGTCGTGAATGACGCTGAAGAATGGCCGAAGATATTGTTTCGTTTTATTGACACGTAACTTACAAAATTGGGAATTAGGCTTCTAATACTGCTTTCCATTTAGAAAAAGAAAGAAGCATTCTTCGAGCTGGATCACCTAATTAATAGCTTAAGCAAACCGGAAATGAGGGATTTAAATAGGAATCCAACCTAATAAGAGGTGAAGTACAAACTTGATAACAATAACCCTTTGCAGTCTACAGTGTTTCTCCTCTCTCTGTCGTCGAAAAGCTTGTCCTCCTAGTTTTGTATAAGCGCGCTTCGAAGCTAGAAATTATTTAGGCTAAATAAAGCATTGAGTATGAAAGGAATGCAATCTGGAGCACATTTTCTTTAACACTTATAAAAAGCCCAGTTCCTTGAAGTACTAAAAAATGCATAGAACGACTCTTGTATATCTATATGATGCACGAAGCAGGGCTTTCTCGCGTGTTTTTTATTCGTCCCGTCTATTGAACCCTTTCCATGCAAGCGCATGCTAACCATGCCACTTACGGTAGTCCTTTAACGAAACAGCGCAAAAGACTAGACACGGCGACTGGCAAATCGACACACGGAGATCTTAGCACTTGCCACAGAGCGTTTGCCCCTCGCCGTGTACCGTCTTTTTGCTGTTTCGGTCGAAGGCGTTGCTTTACCAGGCAGCTCGGAGCTTAGCGCCGTACGTCCGCCTCGCTACCCGTTTCGCTTATATTTGCCGATGGCGCCACATTATAGCCACAGCGGTTACTGTCCGGGATGTGCAATTTGTTACTGTTTTAATTGGTGCTGTTGTTAAGTGGTAATAATGATTAAAAGAAAGAAAGAAAGTAAGCAGATCTGAGCACACGAAGGGGGCATTCGGGCTGCACCTCTAATCAGGATATGCGAAACAATCCAGAAACCGGCCGTCCTTCGGCCCCAATCCCTTCGAACAAATCCGCCGCAAATCCAGCGCTCAACAAAAAAAAGCGCGTGCTCCTTGCCTCTGTCTACAGAGGCTCTCGTGCCTCTCGAAAGCACTAGCAACAGCAGCGAGTGAGCCAGCGCGGTGTGTAGCGACGGAGCCGATTGTCGCTCGCGCGGTAGACGGCCGAATTGATCTCGAGGCCGCCGCTTCTGGGCTGCCGCGACGTGCTCCAACGGTTTTCCTTCTTTCCAGCTCGCTTTCCCGAAGACGAATGCGCGCCGCCAGAAATGAGAAGACCAAAGTCCTCCCCCCCCCCCCCCCCTCTTTTCCCTCCAAACCGCCGCCTTCTTCTCCGCGGCATTGTGAGAGAATGAAGGTCTTCGAGCTTTGCGACCAGAGATAGGTCTGCGTTGGCGCCGTCTTAGTGGCAAGAGGGTTTGGAGATGTCTATACTGCGGCGGCGTCAGAGACAGAAGAGGTTAAGAAACAGAAATAAAGAAAGAGAGAGAGAGCCGGTGCGGATAAACAAAAGTAGAAGAAGGCGACACAACTAGGCTATGCGAGTCGGAATGAGGGGGTGGGGGGGCAAGTCGCCTCCTCGTCGGTGTGAGTGCAAGAAGAGGTTAAGAAACTAAGAAATGAGTGAAAATAGAGTTGGTGGCGGCAACCAAAACGAGAAGAAAAAGAAGAAGGTGACAGAACTGGGCTATGCAAAGGTACGAATCAGGAGTATGGAGGTAGGTGTCTTCTGCGGCCGAAGAAGTCGAAAATAAAAATGGACCACGGAATTGAGAGGGGCTGAGGATATTCGCAGTGATAAGAAAGAGGAAGAAAAGGAAGAAAAGCTGCAAATAAGAAGCGGGTTTGTTTCGGGAACGGCTCAGTCAGGCGCGAAAGAGGGGAAAGATAAAGAGACCGACGAAAATTGTCGATGACGAAGAAAAGGAGGAGATAAAGACTCGGCACGGAGTAAGAATCGTGATAAAACGCCTCGCAAGAGCAGGCGAGAGGACTTAGTCGAAGAGACAAAAGCGGCGAAGAAAGAGAGAGAGAGAGCAAGCGCGATGAGAGGGGCTGAGAAGGGGTGCGGGGAATGAGAGAAGAAGCGGTCTGGTGGCCCATTTATTCCCGTCCGGGATTCTAGATTGGGTCGCCTGAATGAGATGAATAGCGTTTCGCGCGCTCCTCGTCTCGCCACGGTGCGCTGAGCGAGCGCGCGGCACTTTGTACCAGTGCGGCGGCCGCGCTCGGAGCTGGGAAGGATTTGGACTCGATTCCACTTCTTACGGAGAGAAACCACTTCCATCCCCCTCCAGCACTCCGTCCCATCCCCCCTCTCTGTCCCTTACTTCACCCCCAACCATCCAACGCCCACCCCCCCCTCCCACCCCCGCCAGCGCCAACCGACCTCTCCCGGTTTCCTGTCCCGAGCGACCAACCGACAGGCTGATTCCTTATACAGCTTTTCGCACGCCGATTTTGCGTCATTGTTATTTTCATGCTCTCGAATCAATGCTATCGGCCACCGATTCCGTTGTGTTCCGCACCAGCCGATAGCGCGCTCTAGATTCTAGGCCATGATCTAACTTCTTCTTAACCGTTTCTTTTTCGGTTCGAAGGTACTTCTGTCTGGAGACACTTGAGATTTCGCAAGCATCCTTTTCTGCCCGAGCATTGGCTCGATTATAAATTTCCTCTGGACACGTAATCTTTTCGCGTTTAAGCGGGCGCCTCAACAATGGCATCCTTTAGTGTATGGAAATTGGAGCGTGGGCCGGAAAAAACGAAAAATTCTATTTGCAGGTACTTTCGGCATTCGGATATTTCACCGTGCGGCGGTTGTGATGCAACCGTGCTGCTGATTTCACGGTGTTCTTGACGCAGGAATCCTGCCCGCAGCTCTTATCCGTTTCTACGGAGAGGTGGCTGCCATTTTCAGGGAGCTCAAAGAAAAAAGAAACGCGGTGGTTATAAAGTGCGCGCCGCACCTACAGAGGGTTGCATGCTACAAACATGCATCCAGTAGCAACTTCCGTATAAAAATGGCCTCCCAAAGTCGTACCTCTATCTCTACCTTAACAACAGTGTCAGAACGAGAATCTCTCTATAAAATATTGTCCAGAGCTTCCTGGTTACACTGTTCAGTATAACTGATACCTAACAACACCTACTGTAGGAAAGAATAACTAGCTTTATCTTATTTGACTCGGTTGTAGAGACATCTGGTACCCTGTGATGGCATTATACGTTCCCTCAAGCACGATTCAAGGACTGCTCAAATCTTTGGAGATACCGCGGTTGTCAAGCATTGAATCTGGCAGCTCTTTGCCCTGTTGTGTACTGATGGGCAAGAAGAATATAATAATTGCGGTAGTAGTATCTTGTAAGCGCTGTACACTTAGGCTGTTAAACTGTCGGCAGAAAGTGCAGTCAGGAGCAAGTAAAATGTATTACACTGGTGCGGCCACGCTGGTAGCACTATAATTGTTACTCAGATAGAAGACGAAACATTGGACTATGCACAGACCACGGGACACCCTATCATGACACCTAACTGATGCCCACTAGAGTTCTGAGGGCTGACGATATCATTGACAAAACCGGTGATTTCTGCTGTTCTTCAGGAGTAGACCTTTGCGAGGATATTGGAAAATCCCGTTTACTGAGGAAACAAGTAAATACACTATGTTTATTATATCATCATTCGACATGGTGTATGAGTACCATCCACTGCTTAACTTATGAAAGTGTTCTTCGTACTTCAAGATCATGAAGCTCACTCAGAAGTCGTACGCACCTGCTGACATATTGTTATGATTAGAATGATGACATTATTGCTTGCTTAAAAAAGAAAGAAAACGTCAGAAACAACTTTTACAAGTTTTGCACGCTTTCAGCTTTCAACATATCAGAGAGAATTTTTTATGCGAATAGCATTCTTTGCCTGCTTAAGCCGTTCTGAGTCCGTCCGTCCGTCCGTCCGTCCGTCCGTCCGTTTGTCCGTCCGTCTGTCTGTCTGTCTGTCTGTCTGTCTGTCTGTCTGTCTGTCTGTCTGTCTGTCTGTCTGTCTGTCTGTCTGTCTGTCTGTCTGTCTGTCTGTCTGTCTGTCTGTCTGTCTGTCTGTCTGTCTGTCTGTCTGTCTGTCTGTCTGTCTGTCTGTCTGTCTGTCTGTCTGTCTGTCTGTCTGTCTGTCTGTCTGTCTGTCTGTCTGTCTGTCTGTCTGTCTGTCTGTCTGTCTGTCTGTCTGTCTGTCTGTCTGTCTGTCTGTCTGTCTGTCTGTCTGTCTGTCTGTCTGTCTGTCTGTCTGTCTGTCTGTCTGTCTGTCTGTCTGTCTGTCTGTCTGTCTGTCTGTCTGTCTGTCTGTCTGTCTGTCTGTCTGTCTGTCTGTCTGTCTGTCTGTCTGTCTGTCTCTCTGTCTCTCTGTCTGTCTGTCTGTCTGTCTGTCTGTCTGTCTGTCTGTCTGTCTGTCTGTCTGTCTGTCTGTCTGTCTGTCTGTCTGTCTGTCTGTCTGTCTGTCTGTCTGTCTGTCTTCTTACGTCGACCCAGCGGCCCAAGTTGTGTACCTGCTTGGGCTACAAGGTTTATGTGCTCCTAGTCGTGACGCCACCGTGGTTGTTCAATTTTCGTCATTCTAGCCTCATGACCCTACTCTCATCATGCCGTCGTCATTACTCCATCTACTTCGGCCTAATCGCCCAAGTTGTCTAATAGCTCGGGCCAGTAGGTATGACCTTGGTGGTTGTGATGTCGTCATGGTCATTTGCATCACCGTCATTCCAGCTTTGTCTTGCAGTACCCGTCATGTCATCGTTGTCACACCATCGTCTTCATACAGCCGTCATGCGTTCGTTGTCACACCGCCATAGTGCTCCCGTAGCGGTCTAGTTTTCGTCGTCGTAAATCGTCGTCATTCGAGTTTCCGTGATTTGACTCTCGTCATGCCGTCCCGGTTACGCCTTCTACTTCGACCCAGCTGTCCAAACAACTTGGGTCACTAGGTGTGTGTTCGGGGCCGTGATGCCGTCAGTCATGATCATTGCATCGTCGTTGCACAGACGCTATCATGCATTTGTTATACCGTCGTCACCGTGCCTTCTTTGTCTAGCGATCGATGTCATTCTTGATAGTTGTCATTGTCGCTTCTTCGTCCGGTGGTGGTAATTCCATCGTCGCCACACGATAATCCTGATCTTATTGTCCTGAATAACTTTCTTGATGATAACAGCATTTTTTCGACATGGGTACCGTAATTCATTGTCCTCTGATATTAAGTTACTTTTACTCAAAACTGGCATGTATATCCTGACTGCAGATTTTTAATTCACGGCACATTTCTAAAACCTTTGACAAAGTCAATAACTCCATGCTCATGCACAAACTGAACTTTTTTAGTTACGACACGGTAATAATCATGTGTCTTCGTATGTTCCTGATAGGAAATGTCGTCCAAGAATTACGTCGTGCTAAACGAGATAGGAAGACAAATACAAAAATATACATAACGCTGTGGATTACGACCCCAGCTGTGCACGATGCTGAAGGCTGAATGCGATGCGAGGTTGCTGCACGCAGGGATGGAGAGGTAAGTGGAGTGGTCATTTTGTTCAAATTGCGACAAAGCTTCTCACTAATAATAGAAACGGCGGCTCCGATGTCAATAGGTGTGTGTACGGTGACGCCGTCTACGGGCAGTTCAGTTTCGTTCGCAGGGGAAAAATAACGCCTTGAAATGCTCGACGTAAACGCAGGTCTTGCCTCAGGAACTGCGACTGTTAATTTTCCTCTCGGGTGGGGCTGGATAGGTGAACCATTGGGGAAATGTATAGGCGACATGGGGAAGGCGATCGGCGTGAATCTAAGGGGTGGCGACTGGAAGACCTGTCCGGTGGAAGATTAGACGAGTTATAACGCCGAAGTCGAACAGATACGTAGCTTGAGGCAGGTAAACAAAGCTGGGACGGCGGCAGAATAGTGCTACGTGGCCCGGAAAACCGCGTGAATAGCATGTTGGCCGGTTATCAGGTGTTCGCCATGTACTGACGACAGGGGCAACAGCGGCCGAGTAAGTGATGGGAATTCAAGGTGAAGATGACGGCGGCACACGGAAGGTGCCGGTGGTCCGGTAGGCGTCAGATGCCGGAGGAGCGTATGGCCGGGCGACAGCGTTAGCGTAGCTTAGCGGTCCAGCAGCTGACTGCGGAGGAGGGGCAGGTGGCAGCGTCTCGGCAACTTTCTGAGTTACTTCCGAAGCGAAGGAGCTACAGTTGTCGACGTCTCGGATGTGCTAGTCGCCAGAAGATCGTGGCGGGCGACTTCCTGGCAGATCAACTACTTTCTCTGCGGCATTAAAACCGAAATGTTGGCAGGATCGCGGCTAAAATACAAGGGGGATAGATCCGCGGTGTCCTGCTGAGTAGCACAACGTGCTGAGGCCCGCTGCTTCCGCAGCTCATCGTACTGATGACAGAGCTGTATGACCTCGGCAATCGTTCGTGGACTCATGGCGACGAGCATATTGAAGACATGGTCATCAATATATTTCATGCCGTGCTTGATCTTGTAAGCTTTGTCCTCCGATGAGTTGATGCGCATAGATACGTTGATGAGCTGATGCAACTTATGAACTTCTCATCCTTGCGTTGAGCTCGACCACGCAAGTGCTGCTCAGTGCGAAGCCGGTGAACGGCGGGACGGCTGAAGACCTCTGTCAAAGCTGTAGCGAAAGCCGACCAGGTGGTAAGATCGGATTGATGATTGCAGAACCAATGCTTTGCCACGTCCGTCAAGTAAAATATTATCTTAATGAGCTTGGCGTGGTCGTGCCATTTATTATAGGCACGTACACGGTCATACTTGGCGAGCTGGTCTTCCGCACCGTGGCCGTCTCTTCCGCTAAATATCGCTGGATCACGCTGCCGGATTACGCCAGCGCAAACGATAGCCGGAGTGGGTACGGGAGCAGCAGCCTGCGACGGCCCCGGATCATCCATTTCCATAGCTGGTGGCAGCGTCCGACTGCGAAGTTCCAGGATGCAGGAGAGAAAAACCAAGAACCTCCACCGAATATAATAGGGTATTTGCCTGAATTATCTATGCAAGACCTCCACTCGCCAGTTCAAAAAGCCATTCTTCATCCGGCACCCATCCGTGCGACCATACTCGGCCTTGACATTCAGCAAGCCTTCGATAACGTTTCGCACAGGGCCGTGCTGGAAAACCTTTCTAGAACGAACGTTGGCTATAAGGCGTATAGTTATGTCTCTACCTTCCTCAAGGGGCGCACCGTTACTCTAGATATGGGGGAGATGAAAAGCGACACCATGGAACTAGGAACACGGGGCACGCCACAAGGCGCCATGGCTTCTCCCTTTCTTTTCAATGTGCCTATGAGAGATCCGTCCCCCCGTCGGCACATGATCCCCCTCCCCCAATTAAACATGCAAGTTACGCCGACGATGCCCCGGTCGGGACCTGCATCGGGACCTGCACTAGGTTTGACGGCGAAATCACTGAGTCATTGCAGGCGGCGGTGGATGTTATCCAAGAGCACGCACGCTGAAACGGCTTAACCTGTTCGCCGAAAAAGTCCGAGTGGCTCATCACTCGGAATAAAAGGAAAACGGACTCAGACTTTGATATGCCTCCTCACATTCACGTACAAGTAGGCGGGAACCCGGTCCTGCCAGTACCCAAAACTCGGATACCCGGGTTATAGCAGCAACAGAATATGCACAATCACAAAGTCATTAGTCGGCTTTGCACGACAGCCAGGCATCTAAATAACGTCATCAGAAGGGTCTCGAGTAGGCGGCATCGTGCAAAAGAAAATGAAGCACATTAGCAAATTCAAGCCTTCCTAATCAGCAGGATAGCTTATGTGTGTCCAAAACGCCATCTTATGAACGCTGATCTGAACAAGAACAACAGCGTCATCCACATAGTCTATAAACAGGCCCTTGGACTGCCAAAATGGGCCAACAACAATCGACTGCTAGCTCTTGGCATTCACAATACTGCAGATGAAATTATTGAAACGCAGAAATGGTCACAAATGGTCAGACTACCCGGCACTGTCACAGACAAAGAAGTACTTTGCGCCCGAGGGTACAATTTCGTTTTAGACATTCCACGTCGCTTCCGGACGCCCAATAACATCCGCGCCAAAAGTATCACTACCCCTCTCCCCAAAAACATGGGAAAGTACCACACAGATCGACGTAAAGCCAGGACCCATGCTCTCTGGCGAGGTCTTAAAAACAAAGCGGCCATCAACGTGCACGCCGCTTGCGCGGGAAATAGTCTTTGCGCACTCGCCGCCTTTGATGGCTGCGGCCGGACCATGAGCTCCGCTATGGTCCACAAGTCTTCCATTTTGGAGGCGGAAGAGGCCGAAATTGGAATGGACCCGTCCCTACCTGATGTTAAATTCGTTGTGTCAGACTCTAAATCGGCCGTAACAAGCTACTCTATTGGGGCAAGCACCCCATTCAGGCAGACTTCTCAAACCTCAGGACACTATCCATCAAATGTCGGTGCCAGCTCATGCCGGCAAGCTTGGCAACGAAGAAGCTCACCTAGCCAGCTGTGCAGCAGATAACCAGGAGGTGGGATCGCCCTACCGGGATGGACGGCTTGAACGCAAGTTCACATATCACGAATTAACTGAATTTTGCACGAATTCGCGGAAAGCGTATCCGTTCCCGAGAACGATTCTCTCCCGGAAGCAGGCGACGACTTTACGCCGGGTACAGACTCGATCCGTACTAAGCCCCAAAAGGTTGGCTGAAATTTCTAAGCAAGAGTTCCAACCTAAATCCAGGCACTGCGATGCACTAGCCGCAGACAAAGACCACATAATTTGGGGGTGCCCATCCAACTCACCCACCCCAAGAACGATTTTTCGACAAGCTCGCATGCTCGAGGCCTGGGAGCCTACTATCAAGACTGATGGCGCAAATTGCTAAGCCATATGGTGCAGTGGGCTAACCGCTTGGCGACCACATCGCCGCCGCGCTAGTTCCTCTGCCAGTGTTTCAATAACTAAGATGCCTGTAATAAAGTTTACTTCTCTGTCTCCTACCCAGCAGCACTTGTAGCTTTGCAGTGGTAGGCCGCAACAAGTCAGTCGGTGGTGTGGTGAAGCGGGCCAGAAAGCGCTTCTCGTCGTTTTCTTTCCAAAGTTTCAAACTTGATTGCTTCAAAATGGTTACCTGTTTCGATATATATGAAATACAAAAGGAGGTCCCACAGTCAAAGACTGTATTGGGACCTCCGGGCTAACCCGCGGTCCCAATACCAGTACCATGCTCAATGCCTTGAGTACAGTATGTATTGTATGTATATGTATATAACACACACACACACACACACACACACACACACACACACACACACACACACACACACACACACACACACACATATATATATATATATATATATATATATATATATATATATATATATATATATATATATGTATATATATATATTTGTGCGTGTGTGTGTTGTCCTCAGGATAACAACAGAAAGCAATTTTCAGCTTGCCAGCTTGCCGCCGCGCTTCTCCTTACATTTGCTTTCTCCTTGACTTACTCTGATACGGCGAACAGCTCCCACGCCCGGCTGCTCATTAAAGGTTCATTAAACACGATGCTGCCCTCGTCAAGCACAGCTATTCCGCGGAGGGCTTCACTGAAGAGCGAATCGATCTCGCTGGAATCAGTCACCGAGCGAGAACCGCAGCGCGGACGCACAGTATAAATAAGGCACAACCAGGAACCAACCACACCAAGAGGCGGCCAAAGAACCGAAAGAGAAATATAAAACGGCGCCTCAAAATCACGAGGCCACGCCGCATCCCATTATGCTCTTCATTTTCTTTCTTTCGCTTACAGCGGAAACTCGTCGCGAGCGTTCTCCCAGACATCGCTGCAAATGGAGAGAGAGAGACACCCTGGGAAAACGGCGTTAACCCGAACCGGCATTCTTGGAGTCCCGACGCCGAGCCAGCGGGGCACTCCGGCTAAGCACTGTCATCGCATCGCGTGCCACTGACCGCTCTGCCTCATTTGGGCAGCAGAAGAGCACGGCTAAGTTGTGCTCTTTTGCCACCACTGGTGGGGTTGGCTGCCGCCAGTCCACTATACTCCGCGTGCCACGCCGTGCCGAGTCACGACCAGCCAAAGCCAAGCCAAGTTTCGCACCCCTGCTCTATTTTTTTTCCCTTTTTTTTTCGTTTTGTCTGTGGCCGCGGCGGCGACAATTAAGATAGTTGTGTCCCCGGAATTGGAATAGTTCTTGCGCCACGGAACGCAGTCCCGCCACCCCCCCCCCCTCTTTCCGCAAGAGTTCCTCGGGTATGGGAGTCATTGAGAGCGTGCTGTCTCGGTCTCTGGCGGTCGAGCGGGCACGACCGCAGTGTCCGCATTTAGGGTCGCTGGGATCTTTTGCGTCCCGCGTTCTTCTTTGCTACGATGTGCAACGAAGGGTCATGCGGGCGCTATTTACACTTCGGTCTAGGCTCATTGTATTTTGTCGTTGTTACTCTAGTTTCGCATACCATTTTTCCTACTGTTTTGTTGGTCGGCTTCTTTTATTACAGGATGGGGCGAGATATTCGCGCGCACCAGCTTTATGAATGCCGGTGTGGACCGCGCTAGTTCGGGCCGGGGTTAAAGGGGAAGTAGCTGCCGGAAACTGTAGTGATTTGCTTCGCGTAGGTAGTGGGACAATAGTAGGTGCTGTCGCGTAGTGCTAAGCGAACGTCGACTCAAGCACATTGTATTACTCGTTGTCTTTATGCTCTTCTTTTGTTTTGTTTCGCTCTGTTTTTCTATATTTGTTCTGTAACGTGCCCATAACGAATTCTTTTTATTCATCGTGATAAGGTTTGTCAAACAATCCCTCATTGCTTCGTTCCAGCATTATATTTATGTTCAGCTTTCAGCATAGAAATGATGTTTTCGCTCTTCACACGAAACAATGAGGTGACTGACTGAATAAACTTTATTGAAACCAGCAAGAGATGGTGGCTGGGCCTAGGCCTCCCACGTGGGGACGTCGAGGTGTTCCCTCTTCGCCGCCTCGCAGGCCTGCTGGTCGAGATGGCACGCTGCCCTGCGTAGCCCCAACCTTGACGACCAACTCTGGGCGAACAATGAGGTGAGAGCTGGAGGAATATTTAGCGGAGTTATTTTGTCACTCTTTGGCTTACTTGGAGCAAACATACGTAAATTCCCACAAGCAACCTGTTTTCGAGAACAAGATACCTTTTTCAATGTGAACTCTCCCAACGTTATCAGATTAGTTTGTTCAGTAAAGTTGGAGTTACCGCGGACTTGTTGTCTTAGCATATGGTAGGTAGTACTTATCATAGGGATTGGCCGAGGTTCGCGATGGAATCATAATGCAATGCCTTTCTTCTGGCTAAACGAATAGTCTTAGGACCTATATTTAAAAAAAATATAACAATACAATTCAAGAGTGATCATGCCATTTTTTTCGAAATTACAAGAGAGAAAAAAATAACGCAAATAAATGCGTAATAATAATGACGAAATAATTCGGAAGTACTCATATCCAGATGACTGCCGATGGTGCTGCGATTATTTACTGGCTATGTAGTGACACATTGCATTTGTGAAGTCCCCTCTGTATAACATCTGTACTGGTAATTCTAATGCATCCGTTGCTTCGACTATTCGTGACATACTCCGGTATCGACCTACTTTGTGTGATATTATCTCAATAATAATAATATTTGGGGTTTTACGTGCCAAAACCACTTTCTGATTATGAGGCACGCCGTAGTGGAGGACTCCGGAAATTTAGACCACCTGGGGTTCTTTAACGTGCACCTAAATCTAAGCACACGGGTGTTTTCGCATTTCGCCCCCATCGAAATGCGGCCGCCGTGGCCGGGATTCGATCCCGCGACCTCGTGCTCAGCAGCCCAACACCATAGCCACTGAGCAACCACGGCGGGTTGATATTATCTTGCCAAGATCGTCCATGAGCATGATGAGATGACGACGACGACGATGCTCGACCACGATATAACGACAAACTTTGGACGAAGCTGAAGTGATGACAATAGCGCGACGACAAGGTACGACAGCGATAGTATGACAACAGATGCATGATAGCGAATGTTCGACGACGACGAAATGGCTGCGATCGCCTGACAACGGCGGCTTGTTTACAGTTGAATGACGACAGCGTGATCACAGTTGAATCGCAAGGGATGAATGACGTCGATCGATTGACGAAGGCTGTATGACTATGACGGCATCGCGACAATTGGATGACGTTATGAAGTGATGGCGATAATAAAACGACAGCTATGACGACGACTCTGTGACAATGATAGCGTGACGGTGACTGTGTGACGAGAGTCTGGCTTCGAAGTTATAGTGAAGACCACGAACTGACCGTAATGCAATCACGGCGACGGTATTACAACAAATGCATGATGACGGCTGTAAGATGACTATGCCTTACTAAAGGCATGTGGACTATTGGATGTTAACGCGTGTATGAGAACAATGGCGTGATACCGACTGTATCACGAAGCCTGTGTAAAGGCGATGGCTTGACGAAGCTTGTATGACGACGATGGTATGGCCCCGATGCAATGACAACGACGGTATGGAAACAGATTCTTAATAGGGACTGTCTAACGACAACAGAATGACAACGATGACATGACAAAGGGGACTTAATCACAACTGAATGACGATGACTTGATCGTGATAGAATGACGAAGAAATATAGAAGTCGATAGAACGTCCAAGGTGATATGACGACGACGGCATAGGGACAACGGGATGATGACGATACCATGACGAAGACGGCATGACGAATGTCGAATGCCGAAGTTATAATCCTGATATTGACGTAGTAGTTCTGCGGAAACCCGCAAGGTGGAGAGAAGTAATGAATAAAGGGAAAACAGACATCCACCCGTTCGTAGCAATTGCTACAAAGGAAACCCATACGGGTTCCTCGAAAGAAAAGCCTCATAGTTGAAGAAAAAAAAAACTTGGTCCGATGGTGTCCCGGACCAGGTCGAATTTTTCTTCAACTATGAGGCTTTTCTTTCGAGGAAACCGTATGGGTTTCCTTTGTAGCAATTGCTACGAACGGGTGGATGTCTGTTTTCCCCTTTATTCATTATAATCAGATAATGGCACGACCGCAACGGCATCCTAGCAACGGTATGACAGCGAAAGCACGATGACGTTTGTATGAAGACGTCGCAGTGACAACGACGACATTACAAAAATATAAGGACAATACCATGACGTCGGGCGTATAGCGACAATATTGTGACGAAGACGGTATCACAGTCTATAAGACGACAATCGCGTGACGATGACGGTATAAGGAGCGTTTGATGATGAAGGTGGAGTGATGATGATGAAGCGACCACAGCGGCATCAGGGCGGTGGTGTGACAACGAATGCAAAACGACTGCATGACGACGATGCCGTGACGACGACGCTATGATGAGTGTCGGCGGACAAAACATGAATAATGACGAGGATGCAATGACGACGACGGCATCACAACAAAGAGTCCATATTTAGTGTCCCAAGCTATTAGACAACTTGCGTCACAATGACGCAAGTTGTCTAATGACAATGAATTCATGACGAATGAGGCGACGACAAGAGTCGGATGGCAAAGCTCGAATTACGGCGCTGCAAAAATTATGGTGACATTGCGACAATGGGTACTTACTTAGTGATCCAAGCTGTTGGACAACTTGGTCCAGTGTGTCAACATAGAAAGTGTGTGAACGACGACATGACGAGAATCAAATGAAAAGCTGGAATCACGATGACGGAATGGTTACGACGGCATCCCGACGATGAGCATGTCGAAAAAAGTAGGACAACGACTGTGTGACGACCATGGAATGAAGACAACAGCATGACGAGAATCGGACGACGAAGCTAGCACGACGATGGAAAGACAGCGATGGTACACAGTGACGGTATGTCAACGAATGCATGACGATGATGCAATGGTAGCGATGACGTGACGGCGATGGCATAACGAGAATAGAAAGACGAAGCTGAAGTGACGGTGATAGAATGACAACAATGGCCTCAGGTTGATGATATGACAACGCATGGACGCCGACGGTATGACTAAGGTGCCGTGACCACAACGGCATGACGACAGTTGGATGACATAACCGGAATGACAAAAATGCAACGACTACAACGGCATTACTACGACGAGTACATATCTAGTGGCCCAAGCTATTACGCTACTTTCGACGAAGTAGGCGCGACGACAACGGCATGACGAGAGTCAGACGACAAATGTGGAATGACGACGATGCAATGACACCGACGGCATCACGTCTAGAACATTTCCTGCCCATGGAGGGCGCGAATCAAGCCCGGCAAGCATTGCCTCAACGCTGACCCGGTCTAAGCCGCTCAGGCTCCAGGGGGAGATCCAGGTCTCCTTGCCGCACCAGGAGTCGCACCAGGAACCGCTCCGTCTCCAGGACCCGGTGCAGGTCGAGATCCCAGCTCCAATCCGGATCTAGCTCCAAATCCGCTTCCAGGGACCACCCGGGCTCCAGAACCCAGTCAGCATCCGGACCCCACCCCGCCTCTACACGTTGCGGGAGGCAATCGAACCTTGTTTGGGCCGATGTGGCGCGTCCCAAGCCCGGTGCCAATACCGGGACCGCTCCGGCACCTCATAAATGCCAGCCTACACAGCAAGCTAGGGAAGCGGAAGTCATTCGCTTACGCAAAGAGAACGAAAACCTCAAGAACAAGATCAAGAGGGCAGCTAACGAACTGGCAGAGATCAGGAAGCTCGTTTCGAATGTGTCGGGTAATGTGTGCCAGTCAGGGTCATCGAGGCTCTAATCACAGCTCCGATAGACAGTACTGCGACGTCCTTCAAACGCAGGGCAGTAGTGAAACAAACGTGAATCTCGCAGATCGCATCGACGCCATTGAGGTGCAAGTGGTTTCACCTGCTACCGCCGTAAAACCGCTAACCGCTCCCGCCATACTGAAGGAAGGTAAAATTCAGTACCCCATCAGCGCGGTAACAGCAGGTCCCAGTCATAGCGCAGTCCTAACTGCCCCGTTAGGTGGTAGTGCATCTGGTAAGCCCAATAATGGATAGAACCAAAGAGAGTTTTCGCAGTTCGCAATGGAACTGCAGGGGTTATTCTAACAAGAAAGCCGCTCTGCAGCCATTTTTCAGGTCTTTCACTGTCAAACCTCAGGTCATTGGTCTCCAGGAAAGATTAGTCCATGCCGCCTCCTACCAGGGCTAAAGAGCCGTGTCAGGTCGGGCCATGGGGCGACAGATTAGTACTTTGACCAATAAAGGCTTAACTGATCTCACCCACGACCTCAAGCTGGGGAGTCGTAGAACCGAATATGTCGTGGTTGAAATCCTGCTTGACGCACCGCAGCGGAATCAGCGCAAGAACAGCGCTTCGCCTTCAATATCTATAGCAACCCCAGCGGTTCGCACAAGCACTTCAAGACCATCCTCAAGAAAGCGACCGAGTTGGCCGGCCCTCCACACTTGGTCGTCGTCGCCGACTTCAACGTCCCGTACGGCATCTGGGGGTTTACGACACTATCAAGGGGCACAACCTGTGGCAGGACGCCCGCCAGATGGACCTCCCTCTGGTCACTGACAAAGGTTTTCCCACGTGCATCGGCAACTCCGTAACCCGGGACTCGACACCCGACTTCGTCTTCGTCAAGAACGTCGAGGACTTGGGCTGGGAAAACACCGCCATGGATTTCGGCAGCGACTACTACATTCCAGACACCAACTTCAAGGTGGCTTGGAGTAGGGTCAGGGAATTCACGTTAGTAGATTGGGATCATTTTCGCAAGATTCTTCGTTGCCGAGGTCAGGCAGGCCACCTTCGCACTCAACCGCAAGTCAGCGCCGGATCCGACGGAGTCACCAACAGAATGTTGAGAAACCTCGGTGACCCGTCGATTGTCTTTTTGACCGACAAGGTCAACGAGTCCTGGAAGAGCGCTGCTGTTCCTGCAAAATGAAAGACGGCCTGCATGGTGCTTATTCCCGAGCCCGGCAAGGCGCTCAACATTGAGAACCACAGGCCGATTTCTCTAACGTCCTGCACCGGCATGGTCATGGAGCGTGTCTTCCTCAACAGGTTCAACGGGAACCTCGAAGATAGCAAGGTTTACACGTACATCATGATCAGCTTTCGCGCCGGACTCTCAACGCAGGATGCCATGAAACTAATCAAGCATGAGATCTTGGACGGCCGTTCTAGAGACGCCCATGGTGTGGGGCCACACCCACACTATATCATGTCACATGGGAATGTAAACACAATAAATCATTCCACCAACACAATAACCCGAGTGCGGAGCAATGGGAGAGTCGGCTTACCAGCTGCGAGCTCACGGCCCAAAGGGCCTTAGTGCAGCACTCTAGTGAGGTAGCTAGGCTCAGTGGAGCCCTGGAATAGGGGCCCACCCTTGCCGGAAGAGGCTCCAAGTCGCCGGCGCCCAAGACGACCGAGACCTCGAGAAGCTAAATCCTTGAAGGAACCAAATAAAGTTTCTCTCTCTCTCTCTCTCTCTCTAGAGACGTCAAGTCTCTGTTTGGTCTGGACCTCGAGAAGGCTTTCGGCAACATGCACCACACCTTCATCGTCAAGACCATTTCGGGCCTGGCTGTCGGTTCCGCCAGGCTTCGCATTGGAGACATCTGCTACGAAGATGTGTCCCTCGAGGACGGGGCACCACTCAAGGCGCCGTCATCTGCCCCACACTGTTTACCATCTGTATGATTGGTCTTTACGAGAGGTTGGCACGCGTCGAAGATGTGAAGCCCACTATCTAGGCCGACGACATCACCATATGGTGCTCCGGCGGGTGCGAGGGGACACTCAAAGAACCCACACATGACGCGATCAACGTGATCGAGGAGTATCTCCGCCCCACCGGACTTCAATGCTTCTCCGCCAAGTCGGAGCTTCTGCTTTACAGAAAAGAGAAGGGAGGCAGACCTAAAGATCGGAAGACAGTCTCCGGAAGTAGCATCAGCCTTCGCACTTGTTACGGGGGGGGGGGTGATACCCAGGGTCGACGCCATTCGGGTCCTGGGCATGTTTGTCAAATTCAATGGCGGGAGCGGGACGATTCTTCGCAAGATCATCACAAAGACGGACAACGCTTTCTTACTCGTTCGCAGAATCGCAAACTGACACCGAGGCACGAAGTAAAGCAATCTCCTCAGGCTCATCAACGCCGTCGCCCTATTCCACTGCCTGTACGCGATTTCTATGCACAAATGGCTCAGAGCGGAGTGGAACAAGCTCAATGCCCTCATCCACCGAGTAGCCAAAAACGCTCTCCTGTTACCCATCGTGACCTATACCGACGATCTCTTCAAGCTGTGGGCGCACAATACCGGCGAGGAGATTGCCGAAGTCCAAGGATGCGTGCAATTTGCTCGCCTGACCACCACAGCGGCAGATGAACGCATCCTCGAAGAGCTGGGTTGCCGCCATACGGGATTCTCGATGGTCAGTACCGTGATCCCTAGGTGCATTCGAGACAAGTTCGAAGTGACTTTGGTGCGCCGAAACGTCCATCCTGTCCACAACGAGGACAGACGCAAGGCCAGAGCAGCAGTGATCCTCAAACAGATCAAGCAACAAGACATCAGAGCAAGCTTTGTTGACGTCGCGAAGTACAGCGACGGGAAGACCTTTGCCGTTGTCGTGGTCGACGCCAGTGGCAAGATTTCCAATGTCCCCTCGATACACACTTCGGAGACCGAAGTCGCTGAGCAGGCCGCCATCGTCCTCGCCCTGCTAGACGGTCGTGGGCCCGAGATCTATAGCGATTCCAAAACGGCAGTTAGTGTTTTTCACAGGGATTGCATCGCCGAGCAAGCTGCTCGTATTCTTTGCGCCTCGAGTCCGTATGCTCTCACGCATCATTCGATTCGCCGGTTCGGTCGAGGGTGCTCCCCCGAACCACGAGTCTGCTCACGAAGTTTCGCTCGACCTCACCGACCGCGCTTCCTCTGTAAGGACCACCGACACCCCTCCGCCCTACGGCCACAGGGAGGCTCCGGCTACTCACAAGGTTATGAAATTCTACATGTCTAGAAGGGTATTTGCACACCCTCACCCCAAGTTGAATAGGGCGCAACCATTTCCCTTATACTCTTACAGGTCGGTACAAATCCTTGTCTGGCCGTTCCACACGAAGTTTACGCCGACGTATATCGCGACGACGCCTGCCCGTCTTGCGGGAAGACCTCCACTCCAGTACACATGCTGTGGGAGTGCGGGTCGAGATACGCCAAGTTCAGCAAGGAGGAGTGAGACTCGCTTATGCGTAGCCCTGCTATAGACAAGCAAATCCTGGCTGTGCGGCATGCCTGCGACCGGGCCGGTGGGCGAGACCTGACGGTACTGACGTGGGACTAACAGGGTGCGCGACGAGTTCGCGTTCTCGTCGCAACTACAATAAAGCTCATTCAAATCAAAATAAAAATGATCACACCCAATTGCCCTAGCTGGACGAGAGCTTGGGTTGCTGTGTTGGCGTAAGTGGTCAGATTAGATAGATAGATAGATAGATAGATAGATAGATAGATAGATAGATAGATAGATAGATAGATAGATAGATAGATAGATAGATAGATAAGTAGATAAGTAGGAAGGCAGGCAGGCAGGCTCAAAACATCGGAAGTATGCAAAGAATGATGACCACATTAAAAAGCGTTTTCATTTCCGAACGGATCATTGTTATCGTCTTTATCATCTTCCATTGGGGAGGTGGCGCCGCCAAGTAGGAGAGAAGTGGAGAGACATGGCTATTATTTTCTTCCTTCTCTTTTCACTCCTGCCTTTCGCATTTCACTCCTTCTTGACTTAAATTCTTTCACCTTTCTGAAGACGACAGCAACCCACCTGTATTTAGCAATTTGGGGTCCATGTGCAGCTACACGTACTTGTCTCCGCCAAGCCTAATAAGCTGTGAAGCATGGACGTAGACGTAGCGCAGGAACGGCGGACTGTGCAGATGTTATCATCTTCGCCGCGTTACCTTTTTAAATCGAGGCTTTCCTTGCCTCTTCGGCTTTCATCCTGTGATTATTCCTTTATATTCCTTTTCATTACTTATTTACTTAATAACTAATTTATTTCATTTCCCAATCACATTACCACCCTGTTTGTGGCCTATCCCCCATAAGGAGTTTGTGTCATTAATTGAGGCTTCATCATAATCATCATCATCATTTTCGTGCTCGCCTCCCGCTGCTGCTGCTGTCGAGCCGCATAGCTCCTGTCGAATGCGTGGGTCATACAGAAAGAAATGTCATCATCATGTCGCCGTCGTCGTACCACTGTCATCCCCGCTGACTCCTGCTATAGACTTGGATGGTTGACCTGTAACGGACATATCGCAAACACCGGATATAGTGGGGAAAGAGGCGGCCCGTTGTGGCATGTGATGTATGTAAGAGTGAATGTGAGCGCCAACACCAACACACTGCCGTTGTCATGTCGTCATCGTCATTTAAGGCACGTTTATAGTCCGACGTTATCGGCGCGTGGGCGAGCGTCGTTCGCGGTCTGTCACGCTACGTCGGTTGCGCTGCGCCAGCCGAGATGCCATCCACTCTACAACGCACGCGCCGTCGGCTGCTATCTTCGGAGCATGCGCAGAACGTTCGCGAAGTCGCGCGCCGTCCGCAAAAGCCGCCTGCGGAGTTGTGTTGGCGCCTTTTTCTTCGCGCGCAATGCATTGTGGATCGACGCGGTCGGCGGCGCCGGCGTGCGAATGGAGCAGAAGCCAAATTTGCGCCGAGCCAGTCGGGGCGCGCTGGCAGCCGCCGGTTATGTCGGCGCTGCAGTGCGTCGGACTATGGACAAGAACGGCACCGAGAGCGGCGCTGCTGCGCCGGCGTTGAGAGCGCCGCATGCGAAGAAAAATTCTTTTAGCGGGTGGTGCTCCTCTCCCATCCCCCGTTCGCACCGCCTTGATTGCCTCCTGCACTGCGCGTGTTTGGGCACGTTTCGTGCCGCGCGCGGTGTGTGCCTACGTGTGTGCGCGTGGACATTTCATTCGAAGGGCGGTGTACAGTCTGTTTCAAATTTAGGGGGAAACTCGGAGCGCATTGCATCGCGATGCGGCGAGCGCTTGAGTCAGACGGCGGCAGCAGCTCGCGCAGGTGCTCGAGGGGCGGGACCTTGAACGGCGTCGTCTGCTACGGTGGCGCGCGCTGGCCGCATTGTCGGGAAACCGTCTACTGTCAGTTGCAGGGCGCCCATGTCGTCGTTACTGCGTGAAATGAGCCGGTATTCTTTACTAAGCGTTGTGCGACGCCCACTGATACGCCTCGAAGGTAAGTTCATCGCTGCAGGGCAGTCATAGACGACGTACTGATTCCATACATTCTTGACGGCCCGTTTCTGGAAGGCGACTATATATTCTGACGCGATAGGTCGCCGATTCACACTGCTCGCGTTGTGCACGAACTGCTGGAAGAGCGCGCCGTCGCTCTCTTGGAGTGGTCGCCTCAATCCCCGAGTGCCAACATCATTTAAAATGTCTGGGGCTCGTTGAAAGTATCGCTGCCGCACCATCCCCTTTATCAGTCGCCCGAGGATAGGCTTCGATCCACCATCGTCAGCGACTGAGACGCGCTGCGAATGAACACATCCCTGATCAAGTCATTCTACACTCCACTGCCTTCCAGGATGAGCGCTGTCATCGCTGCCGCTGGGGACATGACGAGCTACTAACTGAAGTTCCGAGCGTGACGTGTCCGATTTCCCGCCGGCGGGCAGGGTCTGTCTGGTGTAGTGAATGATTGTCGAGAAAAATCACTTCCAGCTCATTGTCCTAACCTAAAAGAGTCCTTTAATCGTATCCGTTTGTTTCATCGTGTTCGACCCCCATAGTTATCATTGTTGAGTGCTTTGTTTTCCTTTCGAGTCAAAGACTGAGCACGTTGCGCGCACATCTTGGTGCGTCTTGTCGCTGCTTATTACGGTAGCACACACAGTGAAGAAATATACGTGCACGCGCTCAGTACCCCACCCTTTCGCAAGAATAAACGAAGCATGCTGTCAAAAGAAGTTTGTGGAACTCCATTATCGCTAATGAAGGCTCAGAGTTTGGCGCCGCACAACGTTTAGTAAAGAAAATCAGCTCAGTTCCCGCAGTACCGATGAAATCGGTACACTGCCCCTGACAGTAGCACGCTTCCCGACAATGCGGCCAGCGCGCGCCGCCGTAGCAGACGACGCAGATCACGACTTCGCGCCTCGAGCGTCTGCGCCTGCTCGAGCTGCTGCCGCCGCACGACTCAATTGCTTGCCGCATCGCAATTGATGCAGTACGTTCTGAGTTTTCCCCTAAGTGTGAAACAGACTGTACACGCTTCTATTTGCCTTTAAGAAGATCGGTACGCTTGACGATTATTTTTATGGCTGCAATGCGGCGAAAGGGCAGCGTCTGCTTAACCATGTAAGTGACGCTGAGCAGGTAATTGGAAACGACATCGTATGTGCCGCCGGAAAAATCGTCAGCACATACGATGCGGCACATGCATACGGCACATACGAGCTAAAGTCATTTTTGCAGTTTCTCACAATATGTTTGCTACAAATCTGTGTTGTCTCTGATGGCGACAACGGACTTCCATCGACACTGTGCGGAAATAAACAAAATATATCGCTGCATAGCACAAGTACGACATGCGCACACAACTTTAACTAGTACGTCCCCTACAATATGGAGTAGAGGTAGCAATGTAGACAGCTTGGTCATTTTTTAACAGTGCTCAAGAGGCGGAAGTTGAAAGTATTTCCCGCTTCAGCGATGCCGGCGCGACCAAGACGCGGGTGTGTATCGTCCAGTAACTCGATCGATCGGTGCAGTGGTGAAGCGGGAATGAATTCCGGTCATGTTCAATGCATCGTGCACATATTCAATTCCTCGGCACGCGTGAACTTCGGCCACTGCTAGCGCATACAACAAAAGTGGTTTCCATTCTTGGGCAGCGCACACACAAACGAAACACGAGAAAGAAGACAGGACAAGCGCTCGTCGAACAACTTAAAAGTTTTTATATGAATAAAAGGATTATGTCCCGAGTAATTCTTGAATTCATGTGGGTTACATATAAAAACCGTCATACACTTAGGGGGTGATCAATGAACGAGCTCGCTTCGTTTGCCAGTTGTTTACTTCGCTCGGCGCACCGCAGTAATCCATGTCTGTCGTCTGCTTTTTTCGTGCCATTTTCTTGTGAATCGGCAGCATTTCACTGGTGGCATCAGCCCTTTCATGTTTACATTGCTGTCGTGACAGTTAACAACACAATAATAATTTCCGGTCATCCGAAGAGGCGCCGTCGCAAACAAGAGACGTTTCGCGCGCAGCGCGAACTGAACGCGGGCGCAATCGTGAAGGGAAGCGGCGGCGGAAACCTACACCCGTTGGAGGTGAAATCGTTCCGCCAGGGGAGAAACGAGCGCTGGCGTCTAGGATGAAACTTGGCGTGCGGTCGTCCATAGAAGGAGTTGTTTTCGCCAACGTAACGTAGCGTGCGCGAGCGCGCGCGCGTTATGTCAGGCTATATTTACGCCTTTAGTCATAAGTGTGTCGTCGTCATGTCAGTGTCGTCGTAGCGTCATCACCACAGAGTCACCTCCAAGCATTTGTGGTCATTCCATCGTCGTCATTTTGTCGTAGTGGTTCCACTGTCGTCATCCCATGGTCATCATGCTTTTGACATCACGCCATCGTCGCCGTTCTAGCATCGTCGTACCATTGCCGTCGTCGTTGTTATGCAGCCGCCGGCATACCATCGGCATCACATTCTCAACGCGTCGTCGTCCGTCTTGCCATCGTCGGCACTCTAGCGTCGTCATCCAATGGTCAGCATGCCGCCATCTTGACATCGTCGTCATCCTGTCGTTGCATCATCGCATCCTGCTCAGGCTGTTGTCGACACGCCGTCGTCGTCAACCAAGCAACATCATGTCATGGTCGTCATGTCGCTGCCGTCATACAGTTGTGATCAGTTTATCAGCGCCATCCAATTTCCGTCGAGCCAGTACTTGTCATTCCTGTTTCGCAATTCCCTCCGCCGTACCATCGTCATCATTCAGTCGTCCTCATGCCATCCGCATCATTTTGGCATACGCATCCCGTTTTTGTCACGCCGTCGTCATCATGTCGTCGTTGTAATACCATCGTCGTCACTCCAGCGTCGCCAAGTCGTTGTCGTCGTGCTGTCGGGGAAGTTCCATCGTCGTCATGCCGTGGTAGTGATCCGAGTGTCGGCATGCAATTCTCATACGGTCGTCGTGGCGTCTTTGTCATGAGCCATCATTGCGTCGTAGCGGTCGTTTGACCGTCGCCATTCATTCGCCGTCATGTGCCTGATCGTGTGCAACAAATTTATGATCATCTAGGCGGTTCCCAGTGAAAATATATCCGTCTGGGTCGTGTGGTTTCTACTTGCAGATTATTGCTAAGCAAGAACAAAATTTTCTCAAACATCAATGAAAGCTTAACTTAAACCGACTACCGTAGGGCATGGGATCTGCAGATATTGTACTTATTTACCTGTCTCTTTGCTTTCCCCATTGTACCATTCGGTTCGTGGCTTATCCCCTACAGTGAGGTTAGTGACATTGTTAAAGGAATCATTATAATAATTATGAAATCCCTTCTACAGCGTGAGGTAGAAGGTTATAGACACGTTACTGAGTCCGACCTCTACTGCCTACACTTCTCTGTTTTCTCTAGCTTCCGTTTTTCTCTGTCTCTCTATTTTTTCTCGTACACATGCTGCCTTCAACTTATTTCAGTGTGCCTGCCACATTAGAGTTTGGAAAGGTGGCGCCACTAATTGATGTTTTCGTGACGACATGTTACAAGCAACAGCGGACTCATGCGGAATAGACTCTCAGTAATGTATTCGCGGCGGTATTCTGGAGGGCAAGGCTACGCCGAAGATGCGTTCTGCGAGTACTTCTTATAGCATTTAATTCTATCCGAGGCTGTCACAAAGAGGCGATTGTTCATTACGCCAATCTTGAGCTGGCCGGTCAACAGTGGAATTTCTTGACGCCTTGTCGTACGATGGTGATTATAGAGGATGTGATGGAACAGGCGGAATTATCCTGGCTTGCTTAGACTGGTTATTGTTCCACCTGGGTACTTCTGACCTTGGTACCATGATCTTGGGCAAGCGTCTATCGAATCAGCGCATCTCAGCAAGACGATAAGCAGGCGTAGGAGTACTTTTCGATAACTTAGAGCACCCCGGAAAACACCACATCTTGGAAACAGGCGGGAGGAAAACTTCCTCTTTATAAGCTGCGTCTGCTGAAAGTGATTATAAATCTAGGCAGTCGAGCACACTAAGCAGTTGCTACAGCTTTCAGGGCGGATTTTTCCTCTCCTTTGATTGGCATTCCAACATATTCAAAACATAAAAGGGAGGTGCATTGCGGTTTTGCAACAAGCAGGTAGGCTTAGTTTGACGTGTTCTGACTTTGGTTTCTTTCCGCATCTGGCTGACAACCACAACTGTTTAACGAAACGTTTATGAAGTACTTGGTCCACAGGAATGCAAATCAACATACGTATAACATTCCTGATCACTCCAAGCTTTTAACGGAAGTTCGTGTGGAGATACCTTTGATCTGTAAGATTATGAAGCAGTGTCCTTCTTAAAATGCAGTACTTCGAACCAAGTCGGACACGGACATAATATTTAGCTCGCACTGCTTACAAACGCAGCGTTCTAACCCTTTAAAAACGTAACAAGAGCTGTGCGTACTGGAAAAAGCACGCCCTTGAAGAAAAGACGAACGACGAGAGCATCTCATCCAGCAATTTTGTATTTTCTATGCAGGCCTTAAGACGCTCCGAGTGCTTGTCTTGCTTCATGCTTCATGTGAAATCCACTTGCGTTACTGTGTAAACTTGTTCCCCAGCAATATTCACCTTCTTGACAGAAATCTTTCGCATTGTCTTGCTTGATGTGGTCATCAGAATCGTTTGCATGCAAAATAACAAGACATTCCGTCTTTCTTGGAAACTCTTTTTAACCTTTTTAAAGAAATAGATATACACGCCCTGGAGAGTGTAACGCGCGGACAAGAATACACAGTAAACACGGAAGCAAAATCATATGGCGAGCATAATTATGATTAGATTCCTCTGCTACCACCAGCACTAGTTCACCGTTTATTCCTGCAAAATATTAGTTCATTTGCTCTGTAGTAAAGGCTTGCATTACTCCATAGGCGGAAAGGCGTTGATAGCGGCATCGATCCCGCAGACCAGCACGATTTTTTGCTCCACTGTGAAGCTTGCATCCTGAGAAAACCGTCTAGGCTAATTTTTCCTTTCTTTTCTTTTGGACTGTCTTGCTATACTCCTGGGTGGACGACATTTTTTAATGAAATTTTCTCTGTCTCGTGATTCTGCAGAACTAATTTACCCAATTCACAAGTAGGCCGTGCTGAAAGAGCTCCGCCGGCGCTATTCACCATCACCTATCCATACTACCTAGAAAGTTCCGATGCGCTATAAGTTTGCATATGCCGCATATGATCTGTCTTATACAACCTGGTCTTCTCATTCAGCATCGACGCAAGGTAAAACCCTTGCTGTTCGGGCCCGACTCGAGCGCCTTCCGCACGTCCAAGTAGGCCTGCCTTCGAGCCACGGTTGTTGACAGCGACGTCCACAGGACGACGCCAGCTGTCCTAAGCCGCTTGGGCGCACTCCCCCGATGCGGCTCAAAAGCGCAGCCCGCCTTCCACGTTTCTTTCTTCTTCTTTCCTATTGCCGCCGTATCCAAAGGAGCCGACATCGTATCCCTATTTACCCTGCGGCAATACGCCTCCCCCTTCCTTCCCTTCTAATCTTTCTTTTAATATATTTTCCCTTTCGCAACGGCGTTTTCGTGTTTCTGATTTCTGCGTTGCCGGGCCGCCTCGGCGGCGGCCTCTCTTTTCCGCCGCGGTAATTAGTAAGCTAATTAAGTTTCGCTAATGGAAACGAGACATGCAAATTCCGACTCGGCACGCGGCGGCGAATCGACAAGACGAGCGAGCGACGCGCTGGCAGCAGGGGGAATGGATGGTTGGAGGGGAGGAAGATGCAACGCTTATGCTAATATCAGGCGAAATGCCACCGCCGCCGCCTTCGCCTCCGAGCAAGAAAAGAGACGCGGCGAGCCGACGCGTAGGGTATAGTAGCCTGTCGTCTGCTCGCGACTCGCGCTGAGTTCTTCGCAAGCTTGTGCGTTTGGTGCAGTCCGTCTGCTTGTTTGTTCGCTTGTTGGCTTGTTCGCTTGTTGGCTTGTTCGCTTGTTGGCTTGTTCGCTTGTTGGCTTGTTCGCTTGCTTGCTCGGTTTCGCAGAACGAACGGGATAGAGGGGAAAGGGGGGGGGTCGTTCCATTTCAGTTTATGTTTCGTCGATTTCAAGCGTTGCGGGCGTTCATTACAGGATCGTGCGTTGAGGACGAGAGTGCCGTCCTCGACTTGGTTCGGATTTGCGCTTCGTCTGAAACGGCCGCTGAACTTCTCAACGTCGCTCAGCTTTCTTGGTTTACAGAGGACCTGGCTGTCCTGTGGATGCGTTTATGGGACCGGCTAATGCGGAATTAACGTGGATATCTAAATAAAAGAAAGAAAATACGAATGCTAGAGGTTCAGTCCTCACGGTTCCGATGACAAGTTTTGTCAGGCTTTTCAGCGTCTGGTTAGAAAGAGCTCGTCGTAGGAATTAGTTGCGTTAGTCCGTTGCGTTTTTCGTTCAAGAACGAAGGGGTGGGTTAACGGAACATGATGCAGATGTAAATGGTTAAAATGATGAAATGTTTAAACTGGCTGAAACATAAACATAAAAAGCCCTAATGACGTTTTCTGAGCAGCTGTGTGTGCGCGTATGCCCGCGGGTGTATGCGTGGTTCATGTGTTTGTCTGGTCACTGTGTGCATCACATGGTTTATCCAACGCCTGGACCAGCGTGCCATGCCGTCAGCCAGGCAAACACCTCGAGCTATTCACACCCCACGTGATAAAATTTTGCTCGCAGAGTTAGTAATGCTGCGCCGAAGTGGACACTCAATGTCACTACGTTGTAACCCGCTAAGGGCAGCGCGAGAGTCCGTAAAGATGGCAATCTTCGTTGTAGTTAACTCTTCTTGCACGTATTTCAGCGCAAGATTAATCGCTGCTAAGTTAGCAATCGTTGACAAAGTTGGATGAGGTATTTGAAAGATACGCCGCACTTGCGTCGAAGGGCAGAAAAAAGTTGCGGAGGCGCCTTGACCATCGCTGTGTACAGATGCATCTGCGAATACTTGAAGATAATTTGGAGACTTTTCGAACATGTGAGACTGAGCCAATTGGAATATTGACGAAGCAGACATATCACACTTTCTGTGCATGTCAGGGAATGTGAAGTAAATGGTGAATACGTGTTTCGTGACATCTTTTGGAGGCGGAGGCGTAACTGAAGCAGCTTGCTCAGAAATGTCAGTGATATTCATAAACAATGCCGCCATTTTTCCCATGCGAGATAACGGGCGGTGAATAAGACAAACAAGGAGCGATTCACCGTTCGATGTGCGGTGCAGACGCTCAATATGACATTGAGCTGTCTGGTCTGCTTGCAGCCTCAGGAGTAACTGATGCTCTTCAGTGAGTAATGCAACAGATTGCACCCCACGAGGTAATCAAAGCATTAGTCGAAGTGCAATGCAATGATCTCGTTCCAGTTGGACCATCAAACTAGGTGGTATGTTCAGGACTGGTAACGTTCAAACACACAGCTTCTACACATACAAAAATGTCCCGTGGCACTTGAAAAAGGCGAATTTTCCTGTTAGTACTACAAATGGCTCACTTACGCACATATCTGCACGATTTCGGTTCGAAAGGTCTCGGTTATTTAGCTTGTCAGCGAGTTTTTATGGGCAAACAGAATCATATATCACAAAATCTGCCACTGTGGACTTGTCCTTCAAAGGACAAGTTCACAGTGACAGATTTTGCACTGTTTGGCAAATTTTGATGGTTTCCGTTGTCAAGTGATAGTCGATGCTCTTTTAGACCGGTATCAACATACCGGCCGGCCTAGCCTATGTAAACGTTCATTATGTGTTGATTATATCTCTCCATTATGCTTTTATGTCTATTACCAATTTTCATTCTTCACGAATTTTGTATCTTGTTCTTAAGCTATTTCAAGCGCGATTACGTCGGCCGTTTATTATTTACCGCGCGCACTTGGCAGACGCTTTAACTTTTTGACCCACAGGCCAGGTGGGCCGATCCTGGAGAAAGTGTATTCTACTATTGGCGCTAATTACGCCCGTACTAATAATTTTCACATGCTCTGCCACTAATTATCTCTTCTTGTCTTGTTGAGACCAACTTTTTGATTATCGATGCGATGCTCTGGAGGCGGAAAAATCTGTTTGTTTCTATAAGTGGTTACAAGATACCCAGATCCCAGATACGTCAACGTGTGCGGCGTCAACTAAGACGCACTCTTTAAAACAGCATCCATCGTCTTTGAAATTTTGCGAGGGCTCCCTTTATGACCTCGATGGAATCTTAAAAAAGACCCCCGCAGTCCTGAGGGTCTTTACTAGTGCATAGAAGTTTTTACTAGTGCATAGCATGCAGTGCTGTATAAACTTTAGCCCCATACTGCGAAGTGCAAGCTTTATTCCTCCAAATACCCGTTTTGCGCTGCAAAAACTTACAAAAATGAAATAAAACTTTGGCATAACTTCTGTGCAGTTCTTGAGTTCCGGTACTGACGACACCAACTCCCCTGCTGACAAAGTTGGGACATTTGAAACAGCTCAGGCTGTCTCAGCACCAAATCGTGTAGCATCGCCTTCCAAACTCGACATTTCCACGATTACGCGAGCAGTGATGCATGCTGTTTCATCTCCCAAATGGAGGTATAATGTAGGCCGTCTTCTGTTCTTCATCCCTTTCACTGTATATAATCGTAATTATTGCCCCCCTCGTCTTCTTCGGTGGGCTCTGTCAGCGAGCTGCTGAATAAAAACTTTGTTTCATCCTGTGCCTATTAAGTGGTGGAGCGGCTCCTCGATCCCGACGTCCTCCTCTCCCAGAAATTTTCTCGCTGAGGCTCCGCCCTGCTCGAAATTTACCCCCGTCATCCCCACCAGTTATGTTCGAGATCACCGAAAGCTCCTCAGGTACCGCTTTCTAGCCAACTTTGACCATCAGCACCCCTCGGCGTGACCCTCAACTCTTTCATGGTCTCCGCGGTCATGCCGTCTTGTCTTCATCTCATATTCTTACGCGGGCTTTGTCTGCGAGCTGCCGAGTAAGGCATCGATTCAGCGTCAGTCTTAAAATATTGTTACGTAAAGAAAACACGGGGAGAAATTACACTAAGATATAAGGCCCTCAACAAGATGGTGGACAGCTGGCATGTAAAATGACACCGTCTTCTTCGTTGTCTTTTCCCAGCGATGGCGCTTTCCTTTCGCCTTCAGTAGAGGCGTAGAAATATGCGTTGCATGGGGTAATATAACCACGGTACGGAAACTCCTTACACCTCCATTGGGTGGGTCAAATTTCGTGGCAATTACATCCGGCTTACAGTCAGCAACAGTGCTTTCCCCTGATGGTGGACGATGTAAAAATAGATCCAGAACAATTGTGGTGGTAACTTCCCGCTGCTGTGATTTCCCTCTATTCCCCTGCTGACTTGTCTGATTCGAGCTCGTCTGCCTCAGTCGTTCCTTGACACTCCGTAGATCCTAAGTTTCCCGTGACTGGCCTTCCAGTGAAAACTACAATTCTCACCAACGCCAGGCACAACACGCACAACACTCAACAATGGTCATAACGCGCATGAGTGACTGAGCCTGGCTGAGATGAGCAGCCGTCAGACTGCTCAGCTCTAAAGTCTACCGGTCGAAACCGGTAGACTTTCAAACTCAAGTGAGGTAAAGGGAATGCGCTTTAGTTTCCTTAAAACAATATAAATATTTTATTATACTAATATATTAGTTACAAGTACACTGCAATGGCGAGCACAATTTGATACATTTTTGCTCATAGAATTTCATTACTTATATTTTGTTCAAGAGATCATCCACCACCAGAGCGGCGTGGCGAAAATTGGAAACAATACTAGTAGTTGTTTTCCACCGGTTGATAAAACTTCCAGACAAGACTATGTGAAGAAAACGAAAGAAAGAAAAGAAAAGAAAGAAAAAGAAAGTCCCACGGAAGTGTCTTCATGGCGAGAAAAAGTCATAGGTAAGCAGATGGAGAAGCTTTTTTATACTCAACAATAAGAAGAATATAAAATATTGTACAGCGCTTTATTTACTGTAACTTCATGCACTTGTCTCGAGGCGCAATAAGAAAAAAGGAAGTCTCTAAGGAAAACATCCAGATCTACTGCGTGCAAGAAATGCTGCAGAGTAAATGCGCGACGGCCCGTTTATGGTTCCAACCGATGACTCGTAATTGCTTGCCGCTTATGGCTTGTCCATTGTTTTACTGAAGTTCCTTATCTTGCAGTATACGCGTCACCGGGATCGCTCTGTACACTTCATTTCAGATAATACAGCTTTGCATGTTAGTTACAATACTTGAATAGGAATCTTTAAATACCTGTATGTTCTTTCATTACGCAAACACAAACACACACACGCACACACGCACACAACCTCCAATTCTCGTACTACACTTTAGCCACACCCAACAAGTCTTAAACGTGACAATCGGTTTAGGACTGTTATCTCCTTTTATGACGTGTCCCACATATTGAAGGAATAAAAGCGCGAAATTATGAGGACAAGAAGGGGACGCGCATATGCACTTAGGGTTGGCCAAATGGTGAAATAGTTGCAAGCGCGGAGAAAAAGTGTAAATTGAGCACAGGAATCAAACCAAAAGAGCTCATGGCCTTCCAATCACATACATCGAGGCCCGAATCCGGGAAAAAAAAAATTGTACTTTGTAAGAACTGCTTGCCATTTTCGAGCCAGCCCCGCCAATACTGTGCTCGGTGTTACAAGTGGACGTAGAAAGTTGCTGTTTACGTCACTTTCGTATTCCTCTCTAGCCCCATTCGTACGCGCTGCAACGCTTCGTACACAAGAACCATTTACCAACTGGCCCGCGACAGAACTCTTTACGTACGCATTCTAACCGTGAACGCTCTATGGCTGCCTGCATCATAAAACGAGAAGGCCATGCATAGGTTTAGGCCTACACGGGAAGACTCCAGATGCACTGCCCACGAAAACTGCAATTAAACAACTCAGTCCAGCTGGCCTAGCCGTAGAAACATTACGAATATTAGAAATGGCACGCGCCGGGAGTGAGAACGTTAGTAGAGTCATCTCAGAGAGATGTGTCCAACTATAAAGAGCTGTAGATGTCCCTGTGCAGCACTACCATGGCAACCCCGCCTTTATAGAAATCACCACCACCACTAAAAAAAAAATCCCTTATTACAACAAAGTTCATATCTCTCGGGCTCCTCTAATAGTCCGAGCGATTACGCTTTTTATTTTTAGACAACAAATACAGCAGATTCACTCAACGCAGCGCGGTCGACACTGTGACAAATCACCCTTGCTACAAAAGCAAATGAAAAAAAAAACTGAAAAGTAGTAGATACGCTGTATACGCAAAAACAGTATACACATGCTGTCTCGTGGGAACACGAGAGAAACTTTTCCGGTCTCGTGAACAAAACAGATCTTCGCCTGAGTAGGCCTCTGAGATTTGCATCTGGCCATCGCTTTCTATACCAGCTTTCTCTGGCAGGCTATCACAAGGATTCTCTCTTCTTCACTTCTTTCATGTTAGTTTATCTGCAGTAGACAGCGTTCAGAGAGGAAGATGGTTTGCAGGTGCCGGAGGCTCGCTCTAGAATGTTGCCTCGGAGAGGTCCCGAGAGAATTTTCCGTGACATATGTCGCAGTTCGGAAGGCCCCCCCTGCAAGCTTATTCACTCTTTATTCGTCTGACCTTTCTTTTTCCATGTTGTGAATTTGTTCCAGGTGTGCAGAGCTCAGGCTCTTAACAGTTACACCGAGAAAGACGAATGTCTTGCCACTCTTCTGCACCGGAATCACAATGCCTTGATTTGCAAGCCTCCATTTATTTACGCTCTCCTCGCAAAAACATGCACGTTCTTCCATTAAAACAGATGTGTACAGGTATTACGTAGTGCGCGGTGACACGTTGATGCGACTGAAAGGTGTACAGAAAATTGAAGCAGACAAAACGTGGTTCAACCTCGTGGATAATTCCTCCCAAAGCCACCCGCCGACTTAAGCACTTTCTTCTGTCTCTGATCTGCCCCGCTGCCATAGCAACGAATTCTACTAGTAGACAACAGCATCCTCTCGAGAACGACTGGTTCGACATGAGAGCAACATCTCTCCTCGTCGGCTATAGTGTAGCGGTATATCCTACTATGGCCTCCGAGGTAAACGCGCAGGATCCACCACTCTCAGAGTCTTCGTCGTGTACGAATCCCTCGCACAATTTGCCAAGCCCGGATGTTGACCGACCGCACAGTGGTTAGTGCACCCACCTCGAAAACAGCTTTTTGTCCCAAGGGCATGAGTTCGTTGCCCAGGGGCAGTTGCTTGTAAAGTTTCGTTTTCCACTGTTCTGAACAGCCAAACGTACATATTAACAATGCTCACAATGACCAATGCAAAAACAAATCCGTCGTAAGCATAACTTCAGGCCAACACTATAACGGCCAGGTAACTTTAGCGCTATTCTAAGCTATAGCAACAGAGCATCTGCACGTTCTTGCTTCTTTCAATTGTTCCCGTGTTTTCATTCAGTAAGCGAAGCCGGATGCGTCTATGTACCATGAGCTTCAATAATGACCGTTAATCATGCGGAAAATTAACAATACATTATAACAAGTAATTTCAATGAGCTCTTTTATACTTTCTGGCGTATTTTCTTTTCAGGGTGTAGTCGGTGTCAAATGCTCGACTAAATAACCAAAACCGTTGCACTCACGGCACTTGGTAGACTTTCTTGTTCATATGCTCAATCGTGTTGCAATGGTTCCATTGAATATTATCTTTCGACATGCTTACTTTGTGCCTTTAAACTTCGAACATGTAAGCTGGGCTTAATAACTTTTCAACTACCGCAGTTGTTCTACCCTTCAACAATCGACCAAAGGCAACGATTCTTTTAAATATCTACAATCAGCGGGCAAAGTAGGGGCACCGTAAGAAAAACTAATTACGTTCAACTTTACCGTATATAGGGCGTTAGTTCGCATAGAAAAGGAAGAAACAAACAGCACGGGAAGACATAGCGGACGTGGTGGAACTTTTTACAGAAGAACATGGCGCCTCCGGTAAGATTAAGCGTAACATGGTATAATTTGCACGCGGAAACAATAGGGAATCTCACGAATATAGTGCAAGTATGTTGCAGGATGTTCAGAAGATATAGTATGTCAAACGTGCCGTGGTTGCGCAGTTGGCTATATTATTGGGTTGCTGGACACGAGTTCGCGGGATCAAATCCCGGCCACGGCAGCCGCATTTAAATCGGGGCGAAATGCGTAAAACACCCGTGTATTTAGACTTTGGTGCAAGTTAACGAACCCCAGGTGGTTCAAATTATTCCGCAGTCCCTCACTACGGCGTGCCTCATAATCAGATCGTCGTTTAGACACGTAAATACACATAATATGTCGGAAAAGAAAACACAATTCTTGGTGGGCGCCAAGAAATTCGCAGAATCTGTGAAACGGCAGTGCGCGCTGGGAACACAAAAGAGAAATCGAGTCGTCTTCCCCGTTTGCTGCGCTAAAGGTGAGAGAAAAAGTAATTATTTTACAAGATAGGGACGTTCTAAGGCTACGCCTTCTAGTGGTTTCCTCCCGATTCAACGCAACAACGAAGGTGTCGAAACGCGCATGTATCACGTGATTTCGATATGAATCTTTATGATTAACACACACATGCATAAACTCCCAAAAAAGATAAAAAGCTCTCGTTTTCGATCTTTTCTTTTTCGGCTAAAGGAGTATCGCGAAAACCCCCGAAAAAACTACCTTAAAATTCGTCGCCAACCTCGTTGGGTACGGTATTACCCGAAAGAACATAAATGTGGTTTCGTCTAAAATAGGTGCGCGTTCCATGATTTATGTTCCTGCCTGATACTCCATGACAGCGTCTCGAACCTTCATCGACAGATGATTTCCCGTTGCAGGACGGTAGACAGGTAAGAGAAAGCAAACCCTCGGTAAAAAGAATGTAAGGCGAGAGCGGACGGCGGAGAATGTACGGAATAGCAGGGAGGTTAACACGAATTAGCTCTGGTTGGTTGCCCCGCATGAAACAAAGGGTAAAGAGGCACAAGGAGAGAGACGATAAACACGAGTAACGCATACGATCCCGGGTTCGTAAGCGACTTCGTCAATAGCTCTCAATGCTAATCAGTTCCGCGGAGGCCCGAAGGGCGGAGGAAGGTTCGTGAAACTAAAAAAAGAATTGTCATCTACCCGACTGCGGCATGAAACTGCGAAGGAAATTCGTACTCTGAGGTGGGTGACCAATTCCCCCTTTTATAATGTGCAAATTTCAGCTTGTTTTTTTCTTTTCGTTTCTGGCATGTAAGACTGTACACCGCAGATACCGGAGCAGCAGCGATCGTGATCACACTAACCGCTTGACCATTGTGGTCAGTCCCTCGTTGCGGCACACCGTCCGCGTCAAAACACGTCGGCTCTTCCTTACGTGTGCGCCCCCCCCCCCCCCCCCTACATCTCTCTCGGCCAGGTCAGGCGGCCAATCGCGGGATCATTTCCTCCGCATCGATGACCCCGCCGGGATGACAAGCGAGCCCGGCCAGCCTGCGGCGTCCCCACAGACGCACGCATGCTCACCGACGCGTCCGCTTCTTCTCCCAGCGGACGCCACTGACTGCTCGTGGCGGCTGGTATTGACGCACGGCCGCTCAAGATTTACCCGCCATTTGCCCCCGGCTCATAGCCGCGCGCGCGACGGTGAAGGGGGTGGCCGGGCGGGTGCTCATTCCGCGAGGCAAATATTGACTCCCCGGCTCTCGTAACTCGCCCCCTCTCACCCCCCCTTCACCCCCTTCTAAGCTTCTCATGTCTCCATTCCTTTTGCTCTCGCACCGTCTTCATCGTTCTTTCTCTGGCATCGCATACTTCCATTTATTCGTCCGGTTTCATTCCCTTTTCTTTCATTCTTTTTTTTTTTGCTTTAACTAAGTTTTTTTCTTTAGATTTCGCGTGTTTGCCTTCCTTATGAAGATGCTCGCCGAGTGCGATCTTTCATTTCTCTCCTCTTTAACATTACGGCTCCCACGTTACGAGATGGATTGAGCTTTTCGTCTTGAAATCGCACCGGTGGCGTTTAATAGGAGCCACGAAAGGAGTTTGAAGTGGGCTGGCCACTTTGTAGTTTAAGAAGGGTCGAGTTTGGGGAAATGGTGCGCTTGCTTGCGGGACCATCAAAGATGCTCGACGAAGAGAGTAGCAATAAATTTTGGGAGCACCATCGAAACTTGAGAGATTGCTTTCCACATGCAGTCTGTTTGCAAGGTTTTGTAAAAAAAAAAAAAATAAAGGAATTGTCTCGGTGTTGTGCACTCGCAATCAGCAAAAACTTCCAGCGTACATAGATGCAAAAGTAACACCTTGGCGTCGTAGTGTTAAGGAAATGAATTTTACTGAGCACATAGGCAAGTCGATCACGAGTGTACGAATATCAAGTAAATACGAGAACTTACGAAGTGGATCGGGTTAATATACTCCCCCAGCCCGGACGTGCGAGGCGCCAAACACAAGCTTTCGCTTCATACAACAGATCAATCTACCAAGAACGTTCGCTGATGGGCACAATTGAGCAACTCGCTCCCCTCAAATATTTCTAACCGGAGACTGCCGCATTAGAATGAATGCGTTCGTCATATATGGGGACTACTCTGCTCAGAAAGCACCACGATTAAAATAAAGAGCAAGAATGAAGGCGCAAGTGGTTGTGTGCAGCAATCTTTGATTTATCGGGTTTTGATTATCGATTCTATCCCGATTAAACCCTATAGCGATTTATTGGTATAGGGTTTTGATTTATCGATTGCGTCCGGCACACGTGACACAAACAAAAAATGCTAGATCAGGATAGAGTGGTAGGTTTCAACAGTATACATTTCTGTGCTCTTGTGCAGCGCGACAGCGAGCCCGTCAATGGTGAAAAGGAAGTCCCAGAACGACGGTGCAGTTGACGTCAATACGACGGTGCCGATTTCGTTCAACCTTATAGTGCATTGGAATAGTTTCTTTACATGAACTGATTGCAATATCTGCTATGTTGAATCGTCGTTCATTGGCAGACACGGGGACAATAGTTTTCATTTATAGACGACGTGCTAGCATCACTATGTTATCGAAGTTACAATAATTATAAATCTTATAATGTCGTGGAGGTCTGGAACCAAATGGTTAAGGTCGCAGCCCCACGTGTCTTGGGTTTTCGCGAACTGTTGGGGCATATCAAAACTTCAGCTGCTTACGTAAGCAAATTCTGTCGTGTTGCAGTGGTGCAAACTGCCAGTCTTGGTTGTTATTCTTATTTAGCTATTTTCATTTCGTTGGAGCATTACACCTCGTTATATGAGGAATATATTATCCGCAGGTAGGTATAGTAGTGGCCAATAGCACAAATATGAGTTGGACAGAGAGAGAGAGAGGGAGAGAGGAGACGAAAAGAAAGAGAGGCAAGGAAGTTAGGAAAGACAAGTGGACTTAGTGCTTGCTATCCAACGTACGTGAAAATGTTTCAACGGAATAAAAAGTAATAATATTAAAGAGAAAATGCGAAAACTAGAATTGCGCACAGGCGGGTTTGCTCATTACATTAGCATTTGAATCGTTCACCGAGGTCAGTCGATTAAAAAAAAAAATGTAGCAATGCCAACCTTGGCTCCTCCACCTGGACTGCATTAGAACGCAGTCTCAGAGAGCGCCGCCGAAAAAAATTCGGCTACAATCCCAACAGAGTAACATCAAGGTCGCCCGTTCCTAGCGCGCTACTTGTTCCGTGCAGTTTAGTGGTTTGTTCTGGTGGTAACCGATTAAAATATAAGCTCTGCTTGTATAATTCTTCGTGGATGCCGTTCGCGGTCAACGTATATCTATGACGTCGGCGATTCGGTACAGAAAAGCCGTAGAGATAGGTCTAGCGCCTTTGGGGAAGTTCGTTAGGTATATATTTTCACGCGTCTTGCAATAAGGCTGTGCTGACATTATGATCATCTCGTAAAGCGCTTCTCATTCATCTGTTCTAATGCACATACTCAGAGCATGCAACAGCGGAGTGAAGAACACCATACATTAACTTTACATACATTGTCAAATAAACGGGTACTCGCCAAAGGGTTGAACCTTCGGCGAGTGCTAGTTTATTTCGCAATGTATCACCCTCAACTGTGCAGCTTTCGTAAAACTTTGCAATATCTTTACATACAGAACACAGTTCTAGGCAAAGTAAACAAACAGAAGAAGGCGCATACTTTTGGAATCATAGCGGAAAATTTATACAACTACCGAAAGCTCCGGAACGTAAAAGTTTCTTTGCACACAATTTTTTAATCATCAGGACAAGAAAGGAGGCAAGGCTCAACATTCTTTTTTGAAAGACTTCAGGGACATGCATTTCTGAATAATTACCTTGCCCTGTGTATGTCTGTAGAGAAGACAAGGAATTAAGCATGAAATCATTTGGGTTGCTTAATTGGCTCGCACAAGGGGAATTCTGTAATGGTCGTTCTATGGAAGTTTTTGGACATATCGTATCGTTTTTTTTCTGTAAAGTTATCAACCTCATTAGATTGATTTTGCTTGTAGACCTCCAAAATGAATAGACAATAGAGGAGACGTGAATCGATTAGGATGTAATATAACTGCCACTTCAGTCATTTCGTAACAAGGTCTCTAATTTTGTACAGCACACAGAGTGATCTTTATATGTTGGCATGAATTTTATTAATATGCTGGGACCAACTCAAGCGTTCTTCAACAAGGACACCTAAAAACCTGTAGAAAGAAACACGTTCAATTACATTGTTTTCAAACGCAAGTTGAACCTCAATATCATCAGGCTTGTTGCGTGCATTGAACACAATAACCTTTGTTTCACTAACATTTAATCCTAGTTTATTTCTTTTCTAACATAATGATAATTCTTGTAAGCATGTATTAGCCTCAACGAGTATATTATCGAGATACAGACCAGAGAAAGGCACACTGCTATCATTTGGATACATAGATTATTTAAGGAGCTCTTGGGATGGCAATTATATCATTGATTTAGATAATAAAAAATATTGAACCCAAAGTAGGCCCTTGTGGTACTCCATATATTAATTGTTGCAGTTGTGGCTGATGGTCCTTAAGACACGTATAGTGCACGCGACCGGGAAAATAACCGCGATTTAAGGTAACTCCTTGAATGCCATGAAACGGTAGCTTGTAAAAAATGTCACGTTGAATAGATAAAATGCCTTTTTGAAATCTAAAAAAGGCGGACTGTGAATTGTTTGGCATCCATTTTAGAGTGTACTTTTTGTTTTATACTAAGCAGTGCCATTTCAGTTGACTTCCTCTCACGAAACCCGAACTGTTCTTTCACAAAAATTTGTCTCCTGTCATAAACTTACACAGTCTATTTTTTATAAAATATTCCAATTGTTTAGAAAGCAAAGTAAGGACAAATACAGGACAATTTATGTGTTCATATAGCGGCACATTCGTGCAAAACAACTACTCTTGCAATTTTCAGACCGTCTGGAAAAAACACCTCGGTCTAAAGCACAATTACATATATGCTGTAGCGGGAAGCTCATTAGATCGGCAACAGCAATAATTGGTTCGGCGGTAATTTAATCTGCTCCTGCCACGGTGGATTTATGTAGGTTTCCATGGAACGAGAACACTTCAGGTTCACTGCACGGCTTTAAGAATGCAGAGCTTACAACTAGAGAGGCTATGTTTAATTTCATGGTTTCTATCTTGTTTCTGAGACGATTCACCAGAGGATAGGAAATGCGCATTCAATTTGCTTGCCACAGCAGAGCCACTGTAGTCGACGTTATTGAGTATTAATGTGCTAGGAACGTGAAAAGTAGCCCTCCCAATAAGATCACTAACACAATTACAGATTTTCTTAGGACAGTTTGAAACGGCGGCAACGTCATTCTAGTTGTATTCTTTCCGTGCTTTCTTTAATATCAGAACCTAACTTATTTCTTAATTTTGGTATTCCTTAAGTATGGCCGGATTATTTAACTGGATGCATTTCTCAAAACGTTTGTCATGTGCTAGAATTCGTTTCTACGACTCTCTTTTTACACATGACTTTTTAGACATTTTGTACGTTTTTTTACTAACAAAGGAAATCCGCTATCATAATTACGTTTCACTGGCTCAAGGAAGATATTGTGCGTTATAACTGGATATGTTTCAAAGTGAACATGAACTTTTGTAATGCTTTCCGTCATAGATCTAAACGTAGCCAGATTATCTTGATTAAAACTTCGGTATACTATTAGTTGAGCTGACTTTTCTTTCCTCTTATTAACCGGGGTAAAAAACAAAATATAGGTAGGTGGTCGCTTAAATCAAATGTGAGCACACTGGATAGAGCACTAGACAACCAATGGGTTTTAGCACACAGATATAATAACGTGTCACTCTCTAAGGTTATTCTTGCTGGTGACTGGATATCATTGGTGCAGTAAAATGTACCAAAGGTTCCATCAAAAAGATATAACGCCGTGGGGAGCTGCTTGACAAAAGACCCGTATTGACGTCTCAAACTAAACCAACAGGCACATTTACGATACTTGCATATTCAAGAAGATCGCGCACAAACTGAAGAAATTTGGCAATTTCACTAGATGGGGGGGGGGGGGAGGAGTTGTTAAGTGCAAGCAACTAGGGTTCCAGAATAGTTCACGGCAATCGATTCGCAGTACGTACGAACATGCGA
Organism: Dermacentor variabilis; assembly: GCF_050947875.1. Classification (NCBI taxonomy): domain Eukaryota; kingdom Metazoa; phylum Arthropoda; class Arachnida; order Ixodida; family Ixodidae; genus Dermacentor; species Dermacentor variabilis. The sequence continues at coordinate 86,263,282 of NC_134576.1, forward strand.
AAAAATCTGGCAAAACTTCATGCTGAACATTTTCTTTTACCTACAATGCAACGCAAACGCTTCTACAGATTTCTGTGAACACCCCTTGAAATTTGTGCCCAGGAAAGGATAAAACATCATTTGCACTTGCGAACCATGTTTCCGTGTATGCTAGTACACCAAATCTACGATTCAGGCAACCCAAATTAATCCGTCTGCATTCCAAACTGCTTATTTTTAGGCTTTAATATACACGTGAAAAAATGACATCCTATCGTTTTCGTGAAGAACAGAACTGCGCACAGCAAAGTTAAAAGATGAAGCATCGTATTAAAAAGACCTGTTTTGTGATGCCATAAAAAAAAGAAAGGTGAAACAGATAAGCAAGACGCAGCAACACTGGCATCCGTTTCGGTTACCTTTTCGATGTCGGCATCATATGCAATCCGTCTTGCCGGTTCATCCTTGTACTTCCGCACAGGCAGCTTCGCATTACTATGCCGAGCATATTCATACTGCTTTCCTGTAGCCTTTGCCCTCATCATCCACGTGAGCATTTTGTTCTGCGCTGTTAAATTATCAAGAAAATAGACCGCAGACTGAGCTCCCCTCACACATTAAAACAATACGGGTTTTTACGTTCCAAAACCAGTTTCTGATTATGAAGCACGACGTAGTGGGGAACTCCGCAAATTTGGACCGCCTGGGATTTTTTAACGTGCGCCTAAAATCTAAGTACACGGGTGTTTTCGAATTTCGCACCCATTGGAATGCGGCCGCCGTGGCCGAGATTCGATCCCGCGATCTCGTGCTTAGCAGCTCAACACCATAGCCACTAAGCAACCATGGCGGGTTAGCCTCACACGTTGCTTCTTTGCCATTTATTGATCCTTCGTTACATAAGAAGACAACCGGACCAGAACTGCCGGGGCTTTGCCCCGTTTAGTTTGCAGTCAATGACGGCCTTCTATTTACTCATCTGAGTAAGCTCTAAGCCTTATGCGATCACACTGATCTTTTGGAACAGGTTTTCATTTTCAACTCTGGAATAGTTGCATTGGGTACATGCCTAATACACAACCTCGAGCCAGTGCGGCGGACCAACACGGGCGACTGATTTCGATCATTACGATCGGCCAAGAATATAGCGCTTCGCCCTAGCTACGTCTTGCTACGCACTGTGTTTTTTCAAGGCAGAAGAGAGCCAGTAAGAGCGATCGCTGTAAACGTAGCTTCTAGATTAACAGATCTTCTATGGAGGTTGTACTGTGTGATACACGAATGTCATCACAGTCGTCCTCGCGATCGCCATCAAGGTCAGCCTTCTTTTTATATACGCAGCCCGACGAAGGTGTTCAGTCCCTTTTGGCGTCCAGTTGCCCCTTCGTCTTGCGTAGTTTGACTCCACCTTACGCTTGCAAATTTTGTAATAACATCGCGCCACCTATTCCTCTGCCGCCCTCGGCTGTTCGTTTGTTTTCAGTGTGTCCAAATTGAAGTTAGCCTTAAAGTACACTTGGACTTGGCCCAAGGGCTACATACTGTACTCGGCGCTGAGGTTTTAATAGGTTGAGACCTGCCGTACTGATTTAGCGGCTATGGGGTTGCGCAGCTAAGCTCAAGGTCGCGAAGTCAAATTCCGGCCGCGACGGGTGCATTTCGGTGGGGGCAAAATGCAAGAAATGCTCGTGTCCCGTGCATAGGAGGCCGGTTAAAGATCGCCGGGGTGGTCATTCCCCCACTACGGCGTGCCTCACCATCAAATCGTGTTTTTTGGCGCGTAAGACCACCATAATTAAATTTAATTTAGTAGATTTTGTTTCCCTTGTGTTGGGCATGGATTCTGATTCAATAACGGGCGAAAGATTATCTGCTCTACGCATTGCATCGCCAGCCCAACTCCATTTCTCATTTTTTATTAATCTCAACCAGAGGATCATCTACTCCCGTCCGCTCAGTAAATCCATGCCTGAGTAAGTGATACATTATACGCGAATGTGGCTACAAAGAAAGGCCACGGTCGTCTAAGGCAATGGTCATGTCAATATGCGTCTTTCCTTTCGCTTGTTTCCAACTGCAAAGTATTTTGTCATCGAATGAGCGCAACGAGACAGCCTTTTTGTCAACCTACTGCTGGTAGAACACGCAATGTTTCATTATAAATGGTTGAGAGCATTCTTTTCAAAGGCAATGGGCTCTGCTTTGGCTATCTAATGCACAGTGTCTGAATCGATCTAACGAGAGCCGTGGAAATTATTGACCAGCAGTTCTTTATGAGTGTTCGTTAATTTCCGAATGGTTCTCACATTACTGAATGCTAAACCGACAGGTAATATAGCGTGATCGTAAACTGGAGACATCGATATGTCACCCTCACTGTGTATCTCCACGTCATCGGCTGATCAAGCTGTTAGCCATTCTCCCAAAGCTGGAAAAAATTATATAATTAAAAACGTAAACTGTGTGTCTTCGAAACGGATGTGTATGTGTTCTTCTTTTTTTGTTGTTGACGTAGAAAATTGTAGAATATCCATGTGTTGTGGCATTCGCACTCCTCAGGCCACTGTCAAAAATGCCACACCGGTGCTTGTTGGTGCCCTCGTAAGTTGTTTTGTCTTGCGTCATATATTATTTTTTCCATTGGAGGTGGTATCAAAACATTTTGCACACGGCAAACAGCATCACGCTGCTTTCAAATGTACGAGCCAAATTGATGTTATCGGTATATATTCCACGTATAATTGAGGACACGTAGAAATGGCGTAGACCTTTTCGTTGCATACGTATCTCCCACTGGCGCTACTGTGACCTCAGGTGCTGACCTTTTACCACGTGTTTCAATCTCGCCCACGCATCTGAGGCCGTTTCCTGTTTGAACACGCTGCTGCCCACTACGACGCGGGGGTCAAAGAGGGTCGTGACATTGGTACTAACGTTGCGACGCTTTTCGTCCACATGTGTTTTAGTTGCGAATTCCCCCTGTTTTCTTTCTTCTTCTTTCAAGCATCGCCTCAATAAGGAATTATCCTTTTACGAGAGCCAGAAATAGAAGCAGTCGTGGTATACCAATGAAAAACACGCTTACAATTTTTTTCTTGCTGCCACAGTTGTCTTCGGAACCCGGGAAAAAAAAATAATAATACTTTAAATAGCCTATCGTGCGGAGGGCAATAAAACTACTCGCAGAAATTAGAAAGGAGGCCTCCACAGTGGCATCAAAGCGTAGCTAAAAAATTTAGACTTAAAAGGAGCCAGAAATAAGCAACAGGAATGGTGGTTGAAAATACGGAAGAAGGCGCCCTGGTATGGGCACAAGAATCGGACTAAAAGCAAGCCAAGCCAACCCAAGCTTCGGCGAGGACTGAGGCGAAGAGGAACCTACGGAGGTCCTGTATAATTGGGCGGGCAATCTTCCTTCCTGCTTCTTTTATCTTCCGAGATGCTCGCGAGTGCGGTGCTCTATTTCTATCAGTTGTGTCTCGCCGATTGCCTTTCTTTCTATTTCTTTGCTCGATTCGGAAGCGAAGGTAATGGTTACTATGTTCCCCTGAACGGAAGTACGCTGGTTTCAGTGTAAGATCCTACGCCAAACTATGGCTATTAACTTTAAATGAAGCTCGACACTCATTTACAGTACAGCGACAAACTGTCATCGTCGGGTCGTCATGGTGGTGGCGTCATGACAACTATTCTATGACGCGAATATATAAACAAATATAAGAGAAAATCGGGACTGGGTAGATGCCAGGAAGCATCCCCACAACTACTTCTCACTGGCCTTTTAAGCATTCTGGGAGGAATCTCCGCTATCCCTCCTTTAATGTTTTAAAGTAGGCCCCGTTTTTTTAAAGCTGACGTCGACGTCTAGTGGGCACGAGCTCTTGAGTTCTGTTGCTATAGAAAATTGCATCCTTTGATGATGTTATGTTTTTCTCTTCGATCGCAAAATATATTTCATGGGGTGCTTTATACGTAGTTCTCTGTCACTACCTTTCATACAATGACTGCACCATTTACGAGGCATTTGCTTCATCTTATGCTGCGTTTTTATTCATTCCAAAATTTATTTTGCGAAATAGCCAGTGATGTACTCGCTGCTAAATGACTTTCGACAAGGTGAGTCAGTGCGGCACTTGAAGTCGGGTTGTCTAGCCCAGTCTTAATCGGGCCGCAACCAAGTCATTTCCCGGTCAAGGTAGAACATGCTGGCTTGGATGTGTAGAGTTGAGCTTGATCTTCCGACTGAACGGCCAATGGACAGCTTTTACGCAGCAGTAAATTGTTAAATGAAAGAAAACTGACCGAGCCAAGTCATGACAGGCCAGCTAAAACTAACGCAGCTCCCGCAGTAAGTGAGTCAGTCGGTTAGGATCTGTCGGTCGGTCGGTCGGTCGGTCGGTCGGTCGGTCGGTCGGTCGGTCGGTCGGTCGGTCGGTCGGTCGGTCAGGCACTGCACTGTCGAAGAGACCGCCGACTTGTCTGCCCAAAGCGGCCCAAAATTCATTCATTCAGTTAATTTCACTACTTATACATCAACCGTTTTCCTTATCCTACGCGATTTCCCACTTCCCATCACCTCCCGACGTCAAAGAAACATCTCTAACTAACCCTCGCTAAGATAACGCAGAGCAAGCATCGCTTTTTTATTCATTTGGTAAGAATCCAAACTAACTTGTCCTAGTCGTCCCTTCAAGAATAATGTAAGCACAATCTCTGCTGTGCGGGTTGCACGACGCTGAGTTGTTAAATGCGCTAGCTTTAGTCAACCCACTTTGTAGTCACCAGCCACAGTAGTTAACTACTAGGTTCGTTTTCTTTTTCTTTTAATGAATACTTCCCAAGCTAACCTAATGATTATTACACTCTTATTTTACTCGAGTACGCACGGGTGATCGCTCCTTAATTCGGGCATGCTGCTTTCGCCCAGACATTGTATATTAAAAAGGAACCGAACGATATTCCATTGTTTAGTGCCGTGCGAAAGAAATGGTGCCAATGATCTTCGACTGTCACACCTTGCATACATATTTAGTTTAGGAACTCGTTACTCTCACCTGCATTTTATCGCAGTCTCAATAACTTCGCGGAAGTTGTCATCGACCAGCGGTTTAGATTCCTTAAGTTTTCCCGGTGACATTTCGTGGTCCAGTCATACTAGATACTTTTGACACTGAAGGAATGACCAATAAATAAGGATGGTTATCTTAAATTTTCGTACCACTTGGAGAAAAAGAAAGGTCGTTTCGTAGCAAGCCTAGGATCTTCAACTTCTCTTTGCTTAAATGATATTGCGCGACATAAAAACGACACGGACGTGAAAGAGGACGACACACCAAGCGCAATGGATTACCAATGGATTACCAATCCATTGCCCGCAGTGGAAGCGCAGCATTCCGGGCGATGGATTACCAACTTGCCCGGAATGCTGCTCTCATTAAGTTCATTTCTATTTCAACGGGCCCTTTTCTAAATGTTCTAAATGGATTACCAACTTGCCCGGAATGCTGCTCTCATTAAGTTCATTTCTAGTTCAACGGGCCCTTTTCTAAATGTTCTTAATGGATTACCAACTTGCCCGGAATGCTGCTCTCATTAAGTTCATTTCTAGTTCAACGGGCCCTTCTCTAAATGTTCTTAATGGATTACCAACTTGCCCGGAATGCTGCTCTCATTAAGTTCATTTCTAGTTCAACGGGCCCTTTTCTAAATGTTCTAAATGGATTACCAACTTGCCCGGAATGCTGCTCTCATTAAGTTCATTTCTAGTTCAACGGGCCCTTTTCTAAATGTTCTAAAGGGATTACCAACTTGCCCGGAATGCTGCTCTCATTAGGTTCATTTCTAGTTCAACGGGCCCTTTTCTAAATGTTCTAAATGGATTACCAACTTGCCCGGAATGCTGCTCTCATTAAGTTCATTTCTAGTTCAACGGGCCCTTTTCTAAATGCTCTTAATGGATTACCAACTTGCCCGGAATGCTGCTCTCATTAACTTCTCTTTCTTGCGTTAAACGAATGCCGTACCCACATAAACTCTATCCCATCGAAACAGCGCAAAGTCCTGAACTTTTCTTTTTATATATCGAATCAATATGTTTGCCCCCTAAACTGTGGCCCTACCACATCATATTCCCCCAAAAAATGTTTGTTTCTCTCGTGTCCCATTATTGGTCGACTTTAACACGACCAGCTGCCTTCATCGCTTAACACACTTACTCTGCAGTCAATAAAACCCCAAGACCTGCACCTGTATTTTCTTTTATTGTTCCGCTTACCTTCTTCTAAGACCTTCTTTATCGTTTGATCCATTACCGGCAGCGTAGCGTGTAGGTGAATATACACCGGCTAAACCTTCCGGTTTTCCATAAAGAGCTTTCTCTGTCTCTCTTAAGAACGCCAACAGGCATCGAAGTGGCGTAAAAGATTGGCTATAATAGTTTTTTTTCTGCGACCGAGTATCGCTTGTTTTTTAACCTCGAGATATATAGGTATCGACATCATGATACAGTGGCTCGCTCCACTGGTAAAATCGCTGCGGCTTTTTACGCACGACCGCAACCAGGTGAAAAGTGCACAGCACTCCAGTTCCGTTTCTTACGAGCAACTTCGTTGTACTGACTTAGTGCTGCACGGCGTCTGAAAATTTCGCTCTTATGCCTTCCGCGAGATAAATCAGTGGCTGTGGTTTTGCGCGCCTGAGCCCGAGGTCGAGGGTTCTATCGCCGCGGCCGCATTCCTATAGAGGCAGAATCCGAAAAAGCTCGTGTGCGTACATTTGCGTGGACGCTAAAAAGACACAGGTGGTCAAAAGCAATCCGTGATGAATCCAGCTGTAAGAAGATAGAACGGTTTATTTGGTAGAGGCCACAGTGGTGAAGTCCAGATGAGTAAGAGGAAGCAACAAGAAGTCGAGTCCTTTCACTTGGCCTGCGGAAGGCGCAGCTTCCAACCACGAGTAGGACTCACAATTATTTCACTTCTCGATAACAGACTGCTTACTGGCACCCTGCGAATGTTCGCTACAACAAACAGCGCGCAAGTCGGCCGAGTGGTTAAAGCGCATTATATTTCACCAGGTATATTGCGTGTCACTGCTTGGCGCTGCGGGCGAAACTAAATTTGTTATTTCGCTCCTTGGGTTCAGGAAGTGCCAGTGCCATCAGGTCCTGTGTTTCGCGACGAACGTTATCGTCAAATTAAAACATCTTTGAAGCTGTTCCCATCCTTCGAACTCGCTGTGTCATTCTTTTACGCATTGCAACCATGTCGCAGAGCTTCTACAACTTGGAAAGTAGTTCTCACCACTCCTTTAGAGGAAGATGCTAGTTCTAATAATAATAATTATATAATATATAATAATAATTTTAAATAATAATAACAACGACGACAACAACAACAATAATAATAATAGTAATAGTAATAATAATAATAATAACTCGATCTGTGTTATTATACTATGTTTATACCATGCCATCAGAAAGCCACTCTTAAATTAATGCCGTGAGATGTTTGGTAATCCAGGAAAGGCGCAAAATATTCGCATCAAACACATCGTGGGAATCGACGTAAGACGAAGATTTTTCTGCTGTTGACGTTGATTGACAATAATTGGAGGTGACGCTTTCGGCGTATGTTTAAGTTCGCCAGCGTATAGCGCAACACTCGAGTGGTGTGCGTTTGATGTCATGCGCTACTCAGGTGCACCGTCTTGTATTTGCTTACGTAGTACACTGAACACACAGCAAGGCGTGTGTCCTTGAGGCATTGTTGAGCGCCATTGTTCATAGCCTGCTAGAAGGTTGGCACTGTCAGGGCCTCACGTGGTGGAATGCCCCGTGGCAAAGCATTAAACTAAGTAAATGATGGGGCTTTACGTGCCAAGCCCACAACCTGATTACGAGGCACGAGTGACACTCCATTTTAAATTTAGATCGCCTGAGATTCTTTAATGCTCAGCTAAATCTGAGTACACAAGCGATTTTTGCCTTTCGTCTCCGTCGAAATGCAGCTGCCGCAGTCGGGTTCGATCGTGCGACCTCTACCAACGCCATTGCCACAAAATTATATCGCGGAGGGCACAGAAGTTTTGGTTTGATGGGCGGCCACTGCCGTGGTGCCGTCTAGACGCTGCGGTGCTTTAATGTAGCTTTGCGTCGACGCGCCCAACGTCAGTTGTGCGCTTAACAAAATTTGCGCGGGGCCTATTTTCTTCATAAATAGTAGACACTTACCGTAGCGTGCCTCGAACTTAAGCTTCTCCAGTTTGCCCGCAACTGCTACAGTGTGTAGCAGTTGCGTTTCCTTGCCTTCTTACGTTGCCTCTTCCACTCTACCACCAATGTATGCGAGCTGCGAGCGAAGAGTGGCAAGGCTGTCATTCACTCGTTTCGTGGCTGCGTCGCTTCTATCCATTCTCTGCCTTCTCTCCCTACCTCCTCTCCACCACTACAGCGACTTTCCCTCCGGGCTGTTGCACAGTACCAGTGGCACCCTCGACGATAATGGAAGAGAAATTAGTCCAGAGGAATTCGAAATCCCAAAGGTAACGCCGGAAGAAGTAGAGAAAGCCTTGGGAGATATGCAAAGGGGGAAGGCAGCTGGGGAGGATCAGGTAACAACAGATTTGTTGAAGGATGGTGGACAGATTGTTCTAGAGAAACTGGCCATCCTTTATACGCAATGCCTCATGACCTTAAGCGTACCGGAATCTTGGAAGAACGCTAACATATTCCTAATCCATAAGAAAGGGGACGCCAAAGACTTGAAAAATTATAGACCAATCAGCCTACTGTCCGTTGCCTACAAAGTATTTACGAAGGTAATCGCAAACAGAATCAGGAACACCTTAGACTTCTGTCAACCAAAGGACCAGGCAGGATTCCATAAAGGCTTCTCTACAATAGACCATACTCACACTATCAATCAGGTGATAGAGAAATGTGCGGAATATAACGAACCCTTATATATAGCTTTCATTGATTACGAGAATGCGTTTGATTCAGTCGAAACCTCAGCAGTCATGGAGGCATTACGGAATCAGGGTGTAAATGAGCCATATGTAAAAATACTGGAAGATATCTATAGCGGCTCCACACCCAGCGTAGTCCTCCACAAAGAAAGCAACAAAATTCCAATAAAGAAAGGCGTCAGACAGGGAGATACGATCTCTCCAATGCTATTCACATCATGTTTACAGGAGGTATTCAGAGACCTGGAGTGGGAAGAATTAGGGATAAAAGTTGATGGAGAATACCTTAGCAACTTGCGATTCGCTGATGATATTGCCTTGCTTAGTAACTCAGGAGACCAATTGCAATGCATGCTCACTGACCTGGAGAGGCAAAGCAGAAGAGTGGGTCTGAAAATTAATCTGCAGAAAACTAAAGTAATGTTTAACAGTCTCGGAAGAGAACAGCAGTTTACGATAGGTAGCGAGGTACTGGAATTGGTAAGGGAATACATCTACTTAGGGCAGGTAGTGACCGGGGATACGGATCATGAGACTGAAATAACCAGAAGAATAAGAATGGGCTGGGGTGCGTTTGGCAGGCATTCTGAAATCATGAACAGCAGGTTGCCACTATCCCTCAAAAAGAAAGGGTATAACAGCTTTGTGTTACCAGTACTCACATATCGGGCAGAAACCTGGAGGCTTACGAAAAGGGTTCTGCTGAAATTGAGGACGACGCAACGAGCTATGGAAAGAAGAATGATGGGTGTAACGTTAAGGGATGAGAAAAGAGCAGATTGGTTGAGGGAACAAACGCGAGTTAATGACATCTTAGTTGAAATCAAGAAAAAGAAATGGGCATGGGCAGGACATGTAATGAGGAGGGAAGATAACCGATGGTCATTAAGGGTTACGGACTGGATCCCCAGGGAAGGGAAGCGTAGCAGGGGGCGGCAGAAAGTTAGGTGGGCGGATGAGATTAAGAAGTTTGCAGGCATGGCATGGCCACAATTAGTACATGACCGGGGTTGTTGGAGAAGTATGGGAGAGGCCTTTGCCCTGCAGTGGGCGCAACCAGGCTGATGATGATGATGATGATGAGAAAGGAAAGCGTTGCAGTTTCTGCTTCCCTGCTGGACTGTTGCACAGAATGGTAAGCACTGAAGTTTCTGTAATGTTTTTGAGAAGTGGGGGAGGCGGGGTTGCAGTCACAGCTAATTACAACAGAGGGTGTCGTTGTGACTCGATAGAAATATCCAAACGAGTTTTTCAGGCCGAGTTTCCTCACCGCCACGCTCCTTCTGTGTATATGACCGCATTGGATTCTCCTCCCGACGTGGCGTGCAAGACAGATACAGCAGCAGCAGTGAAAAAGTCGAAGGAAGAGGAGAATGAAGCTACGCTTTAAAAAAAAAAAAACGAAAGGCGGGTGGAGAGGCGACCTCGAAGTTCCCACGCCTGACAGCCTCTCGTGACGTTACGGACTCTTACGGCGTCTGTTTGGGCATTTAGTTAAGTTCTTCGCGGTAAAGATTGATCGCCTTGTATTGTGAAAGAGCCAAAGACTAAACATTGGAAGTTATCAGAGCTCCTAGTGCGTTACAAGAGCCGAAATACCCAAAAAAAAAAAGGAAACCAATGGCGACGAAACGGGGACGAGGTTCGTTGACGCCGCGGAATACGCAGAACGCTCGCGATTCGCGGTTGCGGTCATCGATTCGAAAGGCAAAACGCGCATATCGGCAAGTGTAGCGTGTGAGCGAGTAGAAGAAGCGGAGGAAGCGGAGGAAGCGGAGGAAGCGGCGGTGGCGCTCGTCCTCACGGATCCGACGTGCACCACGGTTCACTGCGACTCGCGACAAGCGGCCAGAAACTTCGCCAAAGGATCGATTATACGTAGAGCGGCCCGAGTCCTGAGCAATCGACTAGTCCAGCGGGAGGTAGATTTTCAAACCAGAATCCAGTGGTTCCCGGTGCACATGGGAAAAGTATCGGAGACAAATCGCAACCGAAACGAGACGGCACTCGCGAAGGCGCGCGAGCTCGCGAACCGCGCAGGCGACTGTCGTCCATGGGACAGCATCAAAGACTGCTTGACCATCTACAATAAAATTACCAGGGCCCCCTGCCTGGCCCGCCGAACCTTCCCTCCGCTTAGCGACAAGTTGGACAGGGCGCAGACGGTGGCCCTCAGACAACTGCAGACGCTCACGTATACCTCAACCCGGCACAATGCCACAGGCTCTACCCCTGCACATGCACGACAAATATATGCAAGGTCTGCCCCACTGATATAGTCACTTGAGCTCACATGTTCTGGGACTGTAACGAAAACCCGCACGGTGCTAACTCTGGAAACCTTCCGCCACAGCGGGCCGATGCCTCGCGCAGCCCCAACCTCGGCGACCAACTCTGGGCCGTCAAGCAAGCCCGCGAGGCGGCGGCGAGCGAACACCTCCGACGTCCCCACGTGGGAGACCTAACGCCCCGTAGGCGACAGCTCTGCAGGACTATAAATAAAGTTGTTACCAACCGACCAACCTCAAAATTTGTAACATCACAATGACGTACCCTCGCTGGCGTTCCGACGCGAAATTAAAAGAATTGAACTGATACCTTCAGTTTCATTTCTAATATTAAACCTATTGCTTAAAAATTAAGCAAAACAATGTTTTCTTTTCAAGAATGCTTTATGTTCCGACTGTTTCATTGTTTCTTTTTCGCGTCTCTTTAAAGCGAACCGGGGAGTGAACAACGCTTTGCGTCCACTCCATTCATGGAAGCTTCACGGTTTGAGGCTTCCGTCGTGGCAGCAATAAAAAACAAAACAAAAAATTAGGAAAGGAGGGAAAGAGCAAAATGAGGCAGCTGCAGAACTGGCGACTGGGGCGCAGCCGAGCGGTGGTGCGAAACCTCAAGTGTCACCGCTGATTTGGCCCACGCGCCAAATCGATATCGATATCGCGGGTGGGAGGTGAGGAGCCGCCCCGTGGTGGAAAATGGGACGACGGCACCTCAGCATGGTGGAGCCACACGACAGGAGCTTTTGCTGTTTCCATCCTAAAGATTTACCTAAATCATTAGAAAAACGAAAAAAAAAATAAGAAAGAGCGGGAACAAGGCAGTCTGATTGTCAACTAGGGTTTATGAATCCTTCATCTACGCAGCGACAAATTTGGGCAACGCACATTGTTAATAAAGTGAGAACATCACATAAGCTCGGAAACATTTTTCTTTGCTTTAAAATCAGGCTTTCAACGTCCGTGTACACAAGCACAAAAGCGGTTGATCGTTAACTGCGGCTGTTTGTAATAGAGAATGCTGACAAATTTAAAATTGTACGCATTAGTGACAGATGACGGTCAATGTAAAACAACATTCGCGAACGAAAAGTTATTTTAATTTCTTTTATATACGAGAAAAGAAGAAGGACGTTACGGATTGTCAAGTTATTTTTTCCTTCGGTGTGGAAATCTGTATGTGGTACACTGACTATGGTCACGCCTTTGGTTGACGCAAAATACTATCAAAAATTAAAAGATAACATATAAGAAACTTTCTACGCAGAGTGTGTTGCTAGTTGCAAAATAAACCTGAATGGTTTATTCACCTGACGATGATTACGGGCTTTGCTTGCGCATTGATGCAGAACCCTGCTATTAAGAACGTACAAAAAGATTTAAAAGAAGTGAGAACAACAAGTAGACGAAAATTGCTTTTTAACCAGCGTGTGACAAGCTCCTTATCCTACATACCTGAGGCCAACATTCTCGTGAATGCGAACCCCAGAAAAGCGACAAATATACTGGCGTAAACTGCGCATACACCAAAGACGTCTTTGCAGGCTTGATCCTACAATGTCGTTTCGAATTCCGCCCGCACTGCAGTGAAGTTATGCGTGCATCGCTCACAGGCGTGGCATTTGCAAGACTTTCTATTCATCTACTTAAAAATGAATTCGGGGGTTTTAGGCAAGTACCAAAACCACAATCTCATTACGATGCACACCATCGCGTTGAACACTGGCTTAAATTTGAACCACCTCGGTTTCTTTACCGTCTACGTAAATGTAAGTACAAGAGCATTTTCGCATTTCGCCCCCCGTGAAAACGTCGCCGCAAAGGCCAGGGTCGAATGCGCAGCCTCGAGCTAAGCATGGCAACGGCATAGCCACTGATGGACCGCGGCTGATTATGCATATACGTCATCGTGCTCACTCTCGCAACTGTGATTCTCGTGACGCACCACGTGCTGTGCATCTTGTTCTTTTTCTGTGTATGTGTGTGTATTTGCCTCTAGTACACGCATGAATGCAAGAACGCCAGTTGTCTCATTGCCCAGAACCGGCGGTCGACGCCTTAGGGAAGACCGACTGCTTGCGCCTTAGCCAGAGCGCAAATCAAGTTGCGCATAATTTCGAGCATTTCTAGCACATCGGCTTCCGGCCCAGCACGGCACTCGACAAGCTGCTGGGAAAAGTCCATCTGACAGACTATTTATTCACACCTTTCCGTTCACATCGTCGTCACTTGTAACCCTCTTTCCCTCCGGTTCACTTTACCCTCAAGACATTCTATTGCGTCCTTGTTTACGTGTATAACCTTAGTATCTCCTGTAGATACCACTTCGAAATTGTATATTCCTTTTTTTTTTGTTGGCACACGCATCGTCTTAGCCGTTTAGTTTATGAATGGAAGAACGCCAGTTGTCTCATTGCCCAGAACCGGCGGTCGACGCCTTAGTGAAGACCGACTGCTTGCGCCTTAGCCAGAGCGCAAATCAAGTTGCGCATAATTTCGAGCATTTCTAGCACATCGGCTTCCGGCCCAGCACGGGACTCGACAAGCTGCTGGGAAAAGTCCATCTGACAGACTATTTATTCACACCTTTCCATTCACATCGTCGTCACTTGTAACCCTCTTTCCCTGCGGTTCACTTTACTCTCAGGATATTCTATTGCGTCCTTGTTTACGTGTATAACCTTAGTATTTCCTGTAGATGCCACTTCGAAATTGTATATTCCTTTTTTTTGTTGGCACACGCCTCGTCTTAGCCGTTTATTTCATGAGTGACTAATCCTCCGTCGGGAAGGAATATGTCAGTAACTTTGCGGCTCTAAGAACGTATCTGATAGTGCATACCTTACTGCACTACAAAGAAAGAAGAAAGCCTTCCCAAATTCCTTCATTATAAATTCGCATTTATTGATCATATATTTTCGGTTGGCTTAATGTATGCGCATTTCAACACGCTCCTCAATGTGAACCCAATATAAGTAAGCAAAAGTATTTTCTTACCGCAGCACGCAAGATTTAATATCAACATGCCTGCACTAATTAAAAAAAAAGTTACAGCGACGTTTAACATCGTGAACGCAGATTACGCGCAAGTGTGCGGGTGCTATTCCTTCTTTGTGCATTGCGCGTAGAATGTCTTAAATATGCGTTGATTGCGTACAGGTGTGGCGCTTTCTTCAAGGCTCATTTTCTTATTTCGTGTGGTGAATGTCCGTTTTCGATTTTTATAAGACGTAAAGTGCCATTAGGAAAGGTGGAAAGGCACTGTGAGGATATGCACAATCCTCATTATTTCAAGCAATTCGGTGATGCACTGTTCCCGCTATTCATTTCTCCTTTCTTCTCCTTCCTCCTCTTCCGGAGTCTCTTGGGCAAGCCAAGCACGCGCCTTTTGCCGGACTTCTCCAGCTCGGGCCCGGCACCAGTTGACGAGTTCGGGGTCGGTCGACTCGGCCTCGCTCTGCCGCCGCTTGTGTCGCTGTTCCGTCCTTCTCGCTCGGCATCTCTACCACGAGACGGACCCGGTACGTCCATAGCACACACAGGTCCAGCTGCCACTGCCAGAGGAGGTCAACCCAGCGCGCCTCCACCTACCTTCCTCCTCCGCGATGCTTATCCTCCCTTCTTCCCCGCTTTACGCAACGCCAGCTTGACTTTCCTCTAGATGGCGTTGCGTTGCGGCGCGCGCAGCGCGCACTCCCATACTTTTCTTGGTGCGTGATTCTCCACCTGCAGGCGCTTTCCTCCTCCGGCGCTCAATTTCCTCGCGTCAACACACACAACCTCGCCGAGTTTGCAGGCGGTGCATGTACGCTTGCACGTAAAAAGCATCTCTTTTTCGCAGCTCATTCTAATAGACATTTGAGCATCTGCATGTACAACATGTACTGAGCTAGTTTGGTCTAGTCGAGTTTACACTATAGCTTTGCCAAGCCCTCCGTGTCGCTGGGTTGCCATTGCTCACCCGCTTCGTCTGAAACTGCAAACTTACGGTACCTGTTTCTGCAAACTCACTTGCTTCAGGCTATCGCGTGGCGCTTGAAATGCTCAAGAGAAGAGGCTTAAGTGCGCTGAGCGAACGAATGCTCTTTTAGTACTGAAGAACATTATTAAAATTCTTGGGTAGCGAAATAATTGTGGAATGTAGTCGACTTTAAAGACTGCGTTAGCACTCATGTGTTGTGATTTGGAGCTGTATCTAGTGAGGCGCGCATGATGATTTCATGCTGTAGGCTTACTACCAGTTGCAAACTCGGCTGTTTAGGTAATTAGGTAGTCGGTTAGTTATGAAGTTATGATGACACTTCAGGAATGTTGGGCTAGGTTGTGATATAGGAGGAACTTCTCTCGATGTAGTGCGTTGAAGCTCGTTGTTCTCCGTTTTCCATAAATTTGTACGTATGACATCAATCCTGATCCATGTGCATGATGATATAGTATGCCATTGTGACTTGCGGTATGTCAACCTCTCGTATTTCTTACTTGAATAAACTTTGTCCAAATGTCGCCTACGCAATTAGCCAAGACAAAATAACTATCGGTGCGAAGGGCGCGACATTTTACTCATGACTGACCGGAAGTTTTCATGCTCTATGGCACTTTGGAATGTCAACGCATCATCTTGTTTAAATAATGAGCGTAATGGCGAGACGTTAGACATAAGGAACCAGCCGCAAAGGGTGAAAGTGCTTCAGCGCTCCATTGTTGCCCTCAGACACGTGACTTGCAGCGCTTTCTGCGAACGTATAACGTAACGAAGCGTCATTTCGGAGCTTTAGCACAGGTCGCTAAAGAAACGCAGATGTTTTTGTATCACGTTTGATCAAATTGAAAAAGAACAACAACAAAAAAAAAGCCTGGCGTACAAGTGACAAGTTTAGTTGTTATGAAGCCCTCCTCACTTACGCAAGAACTAATTTAACTCTCTCAAACTGTTTCGAGTGATCTCCAATTTCAATAAAATGAAGAAAACGAAAGGCCACGGACAGCATGTCAGTGCCTGTGCTCGTTGCAATTGGTACTGAAACTATGCAAAATGCTGTAATTTGAGTAGGGGCTGAGAGACCTCAAAGTGGTACGCGAAGATTCTCCTGATTCGAAAGACAAGGAACGTTAAGCAGAGTCCGTATTCAGAGAACTGTTCTTACGTAAGAGAGTTTTCTAATCGCGATAAACCTGATATTCGCTACCCTGAGGGCTAGTCGTAAAGAGGACTTAATCAAATTACGCACCGATAATACGAGGCACTGTGTACCAGCTGCTGCCCACAACATTGAAACGGGAGAGAGAGAGAGAGAGAAAGAAAGGCAAAGGAAATACAGGGAGGTTAACAAGAGATTATCTCCGGTTGGCTACCCTGTGCTGGGGGAGGGGCAAGGGGATGCGATACGTGTGAGAGAGAGAAGGAAAAAAACACACGAACTGTTTCTGTGGGCGCTGACACGCAGCCCGCAAAGGCATTCCTAATCTTCCGCAGTGTCACCGTACAATCCTACGGCACACAGTGTAGTCACAATTTGTCATAAAGTCCAGTGTCTTTGAAGTACCGCAGCATCGCCTTCGTAGCGGATCGCGCTGATGTTCGCGTAGGCCAGTTTCCAAGGATCTTGTTTTCTGTCATTGGGCGTTTGTCCAGTTTCGCTGGGGTGGCTGAGAAGACTGCTCTTTGCGGGTTGAAACGAGAGCACTGACAAAGAGGGTGCGCGATTGTTTAATTGAACCCGTAGAAGTCACAAAGCAGGCTGTTGGCCATTCCGATAAGAAAAGAGTACGCATTTGAAAATGCTACTCCAAGCCGTAGATGGACTAGAAGGGTGCAGTCACGTCGTGGAAGCTCGGGCGGAATACGGAGCTGTAAATTAGGGTCCAGGGTATGAAGGCGTACACTTGTGAAATCGAATGAATTCCATTGAGCTAATGTCAGGTCATGTGCAAGTAAGGAAAGTTATTTCGCTGCTTCGGCTCTCGAAAGAGGAATGGCAACGCTGTTGACGCCGTCCTGGGCAGATCGGGCAGCAGCGTCCATTCGATCATTGCCATGTACGCCACAGTGACTAGACAACCACTGATATATTATGTAAGTAACGAGGGAGTGCGACAAAGGAAGCATGACATTGTCTGAGAGACGCTTTCACTAGTACAGCGAAACGCCATCGTACCGACAACTGTCGAAAGCATTCAGCCAATCACTCTTCGTCTCTGTTCTGTACGGTCATGTATGCGTTTCGGCAGAGAGATTGAGCTGAAGAGTGCCTCGGGAGCTACTCCGTTTTTCAATGTTGTACAGGGCAAAAAGATAAATAAATACCATTAGAATAAATAAATATATAGAAGTTATTATAAAAGGAAAATGACAAGAAAACTAATAACAACATCAACGCACCGTAAAGTAGAGCTCACTTGAAAACAGCCCACGTGGCAAAACTGATTATATATTTAAATTAAGTTCTGGGCTTTTACGTGCCATAACCGCGATCTGACTATGAGACAGGCTGTAGTGGGGGACTGCGGATTAATTATGATCACCTGTGTGTCCTTCAACGTGCACCTTAATATATGTGCACGAATGTCCTTTTCTAATTTTTTTTTTTTGCGTTTCGCCATCATGGAAATGCGGTCTCCGTGGCTGGGAATCGCATCCGCAACGTCACACTTAGCAGTGCCATGCCATCAGTCACTAAAGTAACCACGAGGGGTCGCGCAGTAAGTATACGCTGTGCAATGAGTCCCCTGTCTCCTAAATCTATGGTATGGTCTGAACACATAGCTCAGTTCAAGTTCTGTCTACAGTATGGAGCATGAGTGCCTCACATCATACACAATTGTACGAGGCTACTTATAGCAAACGCTAATCTTACTCAGCGTACACTAAAGGAAGTATCAGAATATGTTCGTCTTTCTGCTGCAGGTGCCTCGCTGATCCCAGTCCAAGTAATTTTCCTTGTTTAAAAAGGGGCACTTGTCTCATGTTCATCATACTTTTCTTCTTAACGTTCTTATTTCCCCAATTATAACGTATTAAAGCAGGAAAAGCCTCGACGTCGCTTTGGTCGAGCCCAGACTGAAGTCCTCGACCTGCCTAACCTCTGCGAAGCCGTTAGCATTTACAAATTTCACGTCTAACGTCGTCGTTTGTGCTCGCCTAATGTTGTGTTGCACTTCGCGTTCGATATCTGGCAACTATTTCAACAAATATTATACAGTTGGTCTGTGTAACATGAGCGGAAAATATAAGAGCAATGGTGGTTTCACTTTAGCGCGTTCTATATAAGAACATCCCCGCGCTGACTGAACGCAAATGTACAAAAGTGTCGTTAATACATATGTCATTGCTACATATTACATTTGCGTCATGAATACTTAAGTTAGTAAAGTTCGCAAAATCTCGGTAAACGGTAATCACTTAAACGGAATTACCGCTTAAACGTAGCAACATCCTTATGGATGCCTTGTTTTGCATTATGGCAAAGCAAAGAAAAAAAACACGAAAAAGTTCGTTAAACGAAGCCTAATTCTTCTTTTCTGACTCCGGGGAAACGGAACTAAAATACTAACAAAGATTGGAGGACGCTTAAGCTTCGCCTTCAAGAGTGAAACGCGACAGCGTTCCCGCCGACCCGCCAAGGGGTGTAAGACAATGGGCTACGGCGCAGCGACTACGTGCCCCGCATCGGACGCGGTGAGCGTCGAGCAACCCAGCGTTCGGCGCGACAACGAAATTTGCGCGTGAGCAAGCGACGCACGCCTGAAACAGCTCGTTTCTAAGGCAACACCGCGTTCACTAGAGGCGCTTTTGTACCGCTTTGAAGCATCGAACTCGTGGCTCAGTGGTAACGTCTCCGTCTCACACTTCGGAGACCCTGGTTCGATTCCCACCCAGCCCATCTTGGAAGTTGCTTTTTATTTATGAAGTGCCTGCCGTGATTTATCGCTCACGGCCAACGCCGCGGACGCCGACACCGACGCCGACGACACCGGCTTTTCTGCGACACGAGCTCCTTAACGCTATCGCGTTAAAATGTAGATCAGCAGCCAATGTCACCGCCATCACGACAGACGTCCCAGTTGGTGCATTTTCTTTCCGGGTTTTCTCGCCAGTTTTCCGCGTTATATGCAAGGCGGCTTCGGCTGGCGTGTGGCATACGGCTGCTGTAGTCCTGGTGTGCCGTGGTTTCCTTGCGTTCGTAATCTCGGCGAGCTGCGAGCGGTGAGCTTGCTTAGCGTTTCTGATGGCGAGCACGAAACGCCCACGCCCCGCGCTCGAGCTCAAGACTTACATCAACGTTATCGATGATTTCGAGAGTGGTCGCCTCCCTCAAACGGCTATTTTCTTTAACTAATTTACGTTTTTCTTTCCCTGTTTATAATTATGTTTTTCGCGGCTAACTCTAGCAATCAGAAACTTAGTAATAAGACGCTGTTTAATCAGACCCGCTGTCAAAATAACCAGCTCGTCAAAATCATCTCGTAAAAGTAAAGTATATGGCCCTTTCAAAAAAGCATCTTGTGTAACCTTGAGATTAAGCTCTTGGTAAATGGAAATCCTGATAAACGTAACTTATTTGCCTGGTTCCGTAAGGTTCCGTAAGGTTCCGTTTAACCAGAGTCCACTTTAAATGATGCTGTGCTTAGTTATGTGCTATGCTCCATAATATACGCGAAAAAATGTGAAGTACATTTATTGATTTGTAGAAATAATAATGTTTAAACATGGTTGTGCACTTCTTTGTGTGTTCCTGTACTATCTTCCGTTGTTTCCTAGACTAAGGTGCCGAATTCATATGTGCTACATATAATGTATTCAGGTTTCTTCGGGGATTTTTGGCGTTTCACTTTGTTTGCCATGCGACAAGGATTAGCCAGCAAGCCAGTGCCAGCTGAAAACTGCCAACTTCTACAATAATAGCATGCTATTATAATGAAAGGTGTTTGTCATGCTCCGGTTGGTTTGGTAAACAAGCAGGCCAGACGAAAAAGAAAAAAAAAACATGAATTCGTGTGACGTTGCTAACGATGGGCACTCGTGGCATGGATGCGGCGACGCAATGCTGTAGTACGAGAAAGTGAAATTTACCGTGAAGGCCAAAGAAGAAGTATATCAAGGCAAGCGCGGCGAATAATCAAGGATTAGTACAAAGCACGAAGGGAGAGTGGGAATCAAGGAACCAAGCGAAACAGAAGGTTGGGCAATGGAATGAGAAAAAAAGAAAGAAAGAAAGGAAGCTAAGGAAGACGGTACGCGCCGAGCCTGGAAAATGAAAGGACCCGGTCCCAGTGCAATCCCGCACGCTGCTTTCTTTTCGAAACGGCAAAAGGACGAAAGGATTGCAAAAGCGGAGAAAAAGGGATGGAGCCAGGGGAAACCACCTGGGGGGAGTTGGGGGGGGGGGGGAGGAAGGCTGGAAGGCTAAGCCCCGGAACAACGTTAAAAATAAACGTAAAAACTGGGTGAAAGCAGATGGAAGGAACGCGAGCCTGGCGCTATATGAAGGCGCAGGCGAACGAAGGGGCGAGAGGAGGAGGAGGAGGAGTACGCGCGTCGAAATGACAGATTCGCCTCTGGCTATGTTCCCTTCTGGCTCGGCTCGGCTTGGCGCTGTACGGCCGCGCTGTGCGCGGCCTTCGCTCTTCTAGACTTCTAGTCCCGTTGCCCTTGTTATTTTGCTTCGTTTGCCTTCTACTCCGACCCGCTTTAATTTCACTCCGCTGTTTGCGTCCGGATGCCGTGCGTTCTATTTTATTTTGGGCTTTCCTTTTCTTTTGTGTGCCTCCCGTCTGTCTCGTGTGTGCTGGTAAAAGCGCGTCGAAAGAAGGAACACCGTGGCGGCGCTGGTCAGAATACTGATCGTACACTTTAGAGGCAAATTCCGTGTAACGCAGGACGGGAAAATAAGCAAATCCAGTGCCGTAGGTGTACCGCGTTCCTCTCGTACTACGTGCGGCAAGCACACAAGCGGGCATGCTTGTGTCCCCTTAACAACCTAGATGGATATTAGTCTCAGGCGTAGAGAGTGCAAGCAATGGAGCATGCAACAAACGACTAGGTAGCATGCTATGAAGCACTATACATGTGAGGTGGTAGTGTACGTGTACAGCCAAGTCCACATTCCACTTTGAGCCAACTTTAGTATACTGCGAACAGTTTCTCAACAACCAAAATGCTTCGCAAGGAAACCGCATGACAACTTTCTATTTAAAGAAACCGGTGCGCCGCTCTGTTCGGTTATACCGCACAGAGTAAACCGTTAGCGTGACAGCGGGTCGACGAGCTTGGGATGGGACGATAAGCCGGTGATTGGCCCCAGCTGTCTGGACACCACCAGCCATACGCTTCGTACTTCGCTAGAAAATTCTGTATACGTCAGGGGCTTCGCCTACAACAACACCGACAGCTTCACAAACTTCTAAAATACCATTGTTGGGTGGTATCTACCTGCACAGAGTGAAACACCAATTCTGCCAATATATATATATATATATATATATATATATATATATATATATATATATATATATATATTGTGGGAATTTATAAGCTATTCTTTGTCATCTGTACATGATCATCATCATGTAGGGTTCATATGGGTTTCTTCTTCATCATCGCTTGTGGGGCTGGCTCTCGAGTGTGGTCCGTGCTGGGGGCGGAGTCGGTTCGCCCAGTCTTTGACGCGGAATAAACGTCGTGATAACTGCTGCGTCACAAGTGGTGGAGTGTGCTCTTCGGTCCTCCGTCCTCTGACTCCCCGCTCAACCTCCTGGAACTTCGATCGGGTCGCCGATTGTGCCAGCTGTCCGCCAGCATGTCGCAGGACGAGCCAACAGCACTTCTACTTCCACCATCTCGGCCTCGGCTACCCCAGCCTCTCCGTATTGGGTTGGCAGTGGGCGCCAGCGTGATCCCCATCTGTTTGCTGGACTTCGCGGTGAAGACGTCGAGGATTGGCTGGACGACTATGATCGTGTGAGTTCGGCTAACCGTTGGGACGATGCGTCCAAGCTACGTCACGTCGCCTTTTATCTGACAGGAGTATCGAAGACTTGGTTTTTCAACCATGAGGTTGATTTCACGAACTGGGGCGCTTTCAAACAACAGCTCCGCCAAATCTTCGGCACACCGGCTGTTCGTTCTGCCCTCGCAAAAAAGACGCTCGACACTCGCAAGCAACAACCCGGTGAATCTTATACGTCGTACATCGAGGATGTGCTTGCTCTTTGTCGACGCGTGAACACGGCCATGAACGAATCAGACAGGGTTCGCCACATCATCAAAGGCATCGGAGCAATTGCTTTCAATGCTTTAGCCATCCAGAACCCTGTTACCGTCGCTGATATCGTCGCTACTTGCCAGCGCCTTGACGAACTCGAATCAGTAAGGTTGCAGCCAGACACCACTGCAAACACAACCGCCGACGACCCTACATTACGAGCAATGATACGCGCAATAATTCGAGAAGAGCTCCAGTATCTTGGCTTAGCCGCAGGGCCCACGCCTTCTCATGCCTCCCATACCAATCTGCGAGACGTCATCAAGGAGGAATTGGCGTCCATGGCTGGTGCAGCGTACACGGACCCTCTAACCCCTAGGGCCCCATCAACGTACGCACAAGTAGCTGCAGCTACTCCAGTCATCGTTCCACCGATGCCTCCTAAACCAACACCGGCCCACATCGCTTCCATGACTACCAGCGCACCTACCCAAACCAGCTGTCCGCAGTGGCGTCCTCCTCGTCCCATCTGCTACTACTGCGGCTATCGTGGCCACATAGCACGTTTTTGCCGCAAGCGCCAGCAAGACGAGCGTCGCGGATATGACGTATACGAACGCGATGACTTTTCGCCCGGAGCTACTTTCCAACGTCTAGGGAGCCTGCATGACCAACGCCGTCCTTATGGTCCACTGCGCGGACGCTCGCCATCGCCTACTGTAACATCCGAGACGGCGTACCGTCCTGGGAGACGCCGCTCGCCGTCACCCCTTCGCCGCTCTACGTCCCCACTGAGACCTGCTTCTCAATTCGCCGAGCGTCGTCCGGAAAACTAAATTATGCAGCTTTTGGAGGAAAAGCTGCATCGAACGACAGGACAGAAATTCCTCCATCGCGTCCATGCAATGTGATATTGGTTGTAGTAGAAGGTGTACAAGTAGAAGCTTTAATAGACACTGGTGCTAGTGTTTCAGCCATCCACCGTGAATTGTGTTCGCGACTTCGGAAAGTTACGACCCCCTATGATGGACCTACGCTATTCGCTGCTCAAGGGGCCTCCATTCGACCTATCGCCATGTGCACTGCTCGTATTTCCATCGATGGACTTCTGCATTACGTACAATTTGCAGTGCTAAGTTCGTGTGCCCAGCAGCTCATATTGGGATGGGATTTTCTTTCTACGGCCTCCGCCTCCATCTGCTGTGGGCAACGCGTTCTCCATATGACCGACACGACCTATTCACTTCGTGCAGATAACGCACCCCTTCACTTGCTTGCTGCAGAAGATACCGCGCTACTTCCTCGTTATCAAAGCATCGTTACCACCACGTCTGACGTCATTGACTGCGGCGACGTGCTCGTATTACCATCTGCACGCGGTCTCGCAAGAGGGATAGCCTTTGCATCAGGGCTCGTTAGGTGTGATCATGGCTCTGCACTTCTCTACGCTACAAACCCGACATCCGAAAAGATTCTCATCCCTAAAGGCACTACATTGGCTTGCGCCACTGAATCGGAGTCTATATCTGTTTCCTTTAAACCAGCTTCCTCTGAAGTTCCTTGTACCGGACGGGTCGCATCTTCTTCAGCTCTTGCAGCTGCCATCAGTTCCGATCTCACACCTTCGCAGTCACAACAATTGCTTGCTTTGCTCCAAAAACATGAAGCTTCCTTTGATGCGCATTCAGCTTCGTTGGGAAGGACTTCGATAACGACTCATCGGATAGAGACAGATGGCACATCCATCGTGCGCCGTAGACCGTATCGCATATCGCTAGCCGAGAGGAAAGTCATTGACGAGAACGTCACCGACATGCTCCAACGAAACATAATACGCCCCTCTGCTAGCCCTTGGTCTTCCCCCGTTGTTTTGGTTAGGAAAAAAGACGGCTCTGTTCGATTTTGTGTCGACTACCGAGCACTTAACAAGATCACACGCAAGGATGTATACCCTATGCCGCGAATAGACGATGCCTTGGATTCCCTGCAGGGTGCCGAGTACTTCTCCAGCATCGATCTGCGTTCCGGCTATTGGCAGATACCTATGCATGAGGACGATAAGGAGAAAACAGCGTTTTCAACACCAGATTGGCTCTACGAGTTTAATGTCATGCCATTCGGCCTCTGCAATGCGCCCGCAACGTTCGAGCGCATGACCCGCCGTGGTTGCTCAGTGGCTATGGTGTTAGGCTGCTGAGCACGAGGTCGCGGGATCAAATCCCGGCCACGGCGGCCGCATTTCGATGGGGGCGAAATGCGAAAACACCCGTGTACTTAGATTTAGGTGCACGTTAAAGAACCCCAGGCGGTCGAAATTTCCGGAGTCCTCCACTACGGCGTGCCTCATAATCAGAAAGTGGTTTTGGCACGTAAAACCCCATAATCTCTATCTTCGAGCGCATGATTGACACCGTTCTTCATGGCCTGAAGTGGAAGACTTGCCTGTGCTACCTGGACGATATTGTTTTCTCGTCAACCTTCTCTCAGCACCTGCAACGTCTGGATGAAGTTCTCACGTCCCTTGCCAACGCCGGACTTCAGCTAAACACCAAGAAATGCCATTTTGCGAGCAAGGCGATCAAAGTACTAGGTCACATTGTGACCAAAGATGGCGTTCGTCCTGATCCTGACAAGGTTTCGGCAGTTCAGCACTTCCCTCGTCCCGAAAAGACCAAAGATTTGCGTAGTTTCCTAGGCCTCGCTTCCTATTTTCGCCTATTCATACGAGGCTTCGCCTCAATAGCGTCACCTCTGCACAAATTACTGGGTTCTAATGTTCCCTTTGTGTGGTCTCCCGAATATGAATCTGCGTTCGCCCATCTGAAGCGCGCTCTCACATCTGAACCAGTACTACGCCATTTTGATGAAGCTGCTCCTACCCTCCTGCATACGGATGCTAGTGGCCACGGAATTGGTGGCATTCTCCTACAGCGAAACGACACTCTAGGTGAGAGGGTCGTTGCATACGCGAGTCGCGTTCTGACAAAGGCCGAAAAGAATTACACCATCACGGAGCAGGAATGTCTAGCTATCATTTGGTCTGTGCAGAAGTTTCGACCTTATCTTCACGGCCACCACTTTACGATCATTACAGACCATCATGCATTATGCTGGCTTTCAACGCTGAACTTGTCTGGACGACTTGGTCGGTGGATTCTTCGTCTGCAAGAATACGACTTCACTATTACCTACAAGTGCGGAAAAAGACACCAAGATGCAGACGCGCTTTCTCGCTGTCCGCTTCCTACGACACCATGCAATGGACCTCCAACTACCATCCGTGACAAGCTTTCGCACGATCCCTCCTCACATGCTTTCTTGTTGGCCACTGTCGACGAGATGCCTCCACACGACAACAAATCCTTCCAATTTCATCAAGTTGCCAACTCTTACTGTCGGCGCATCATAGACCACCTTCAAGGAGCTTCGCGCCCGCCTAACGCCCGCCTTCGTCGGCAGCTGACGCAATTTAAGATTGACAACCGCGTCCTATACCGTCATGTCTATCACCCTGACGGTCAACGCTGGGTTCCTGTCCTGCCACGCTCTCTACGTGCTCATGTCCTGCAGGCTTCTCATGACGACATGACTGCTGGTCACCTCGGTTTTCAGAGAACCTATGACCGCATCAAAGGTCGCTTTTACTGGCCTGGATTGTCCGCCAGTGTAGCGAGATATGTCGCTTCCTGCGCCCTATGTCAGCGTCGAAAGCTCCCTACATCAGCTCCAAGCGGACAACTGCAACCGGTTCCTTGTCCGTCGCAACCATTTGAGGTCGTTGGTGTTGACCTGTATGGTCCTCTTCCTGTGACTCTCAGCGGTAAACGATGGATTGTGACAGCCGTTGATCACTTGACACGCTAGGCCGAAACAACTTGTGTGAGTTCTGCCTCAGCCTCTGAAGTTGCTGCATTCATACTTCAATCCTTAATACTGCGTCGCGGTGCTCCTCGCGTCCTCCTGAGCGACCGTGGAAAAGCATTCCTCTCGCAACTACTAGACGAAGTACTCAGAGCCTCCGGAGCCACCCACAAGACTACCTCCAGTTACCATCTGCAAACCAACGGCCTCACACAGCGATTTCATCGCATGCTGTGAGACATGCTAGCCATGTACATCAACCCGGATCACAGAAACTGGGACGCAATTTTGCCATTCGTGACTTTTGCATATAATACCGCCGTTCAACGCACGACCGGTTACTCGCCATTTTACCTTGTCTATGGTCGTTCGCCCTCTTCCTATCTTGACGTCTCTTTCTTCGCGCCAACTGTCCATCAATTTCCTTCCTCCTGCGAAGAATATGTGTCCCGCATTCTGCGTTGTCGCCAGCTCGCCCGCATCAACACCGAAGCACGGCAACAGGACCGCAAGCAGCATTACGACGCCTCTCATCGCGTCGTGTGCTTCCGCCCTGGCGAGGAAGTGCTACTCCGGACACCAGTTCGTACTCCTGGCTTGTGTGACAAGTTTCAGCTTCGGTTCATCGGCCCCTACAAAGTCTTGGAGCAGACTTCTCCGGTTAACTATCGCGTGGAACCAGTTATTGTTCCAAATGACCGCCGCTGCCGCGCCGCTGAGGTTGTCCACGTTTCCCGTATGAAGCCTTTCACGAGACGTTGACCGCCCCTTTGAATTGCGGCCAGGATGGCCGCTCTCGCGCGAGGGGACATTAGTGTGGGAATTTATAAGCTATTCTTTGTCATCTGTACATGATCATCATCATGTGGGGTTCATATGGGGTTCTTCTTCATCATCGCTTGTGGGGCTGGCTCTCGAGTGTGGTCCGTGCTGTGGGCGTGGTCGGTCCGCCCAGTCTTTGACGCGGAATAAATGTCGTGATAACTAATAATAATAATAAATAACTAATAAATAATAAGCGTCGTGATATATATATATATATATATATATATATATATATATATATATAGTAGCCGCCTCGCGCACAAGTCACCCGGAAGCAGTACCGCCTACGCTTTGGTTCACAGCAGTCAAACGTACATCCACGAGGTATATATATATATATATAGGGCTTGGCAAAGATACTTCAACACATTTGCGAATGCTAACTTGACTATTTGCGCGAGTGGGTTCTATATAAGCAGCATTGACAGAATCGTTAGAACGTACTCGCACGAACCACAAGGGTAACGCGGTCAACACTTGGTCTGGTTGGGACCAAGTTGACGGTTCTAATGCTGAATTTCTTAGCATCGTTTTCCTAATTTTGGCAGTCTGAGTGTCAAACAAATAGCCTTCTTATGCTTGGAGCGCGCTGACCATAAAAATCGAGCAGATCAAGCTTTCATAATGTATAAACAAGCGCTAGACACTCCGTAATGTGCTACTTTCATAGGTTATTTATATTTGGCGGAATTCTTATCATGTAACGTAGTCCAAAAAACTGCTTTTCGTGTAAGCTTGCGAGCAACAATCGCGTATACAAAGTAGCCGCCTCACGCACAAGTCACCCGGAAGCAGTACCGCCTACGCTTTGGTTCACAGCAGTCAAACTTACATCCACGAGGTTCTTCAAATGACTAATGCGTGAAAGGCACTGGGCGCTAGGAAACCCCGTTTTTTGCATTCTCAGACTTTGCAATAAAGCACCACGCAAGAGAAACTTCGATACCATAGCGGCATCAAAATTTGCGCTAAAAACACCCTATGCATTGGCGTAAGCAGTGCAATACGATGGCAACGAGGAAGTATCACAGCACCGACGCAACTAAAAACAAAAAGAAAATCAAGAAAATAAAAGGTGGGCTGCGCGCAGACGTTCGCGCGCTTGTTGTTGTCGAGACCATAGTTTTTTTCACTATACTACCTAGAGGGCGCCACCGTCCATGGGAATTTTCTAATGAGCGCTGTAGCGACACGGGAATGACGGCATGATCCTCCGCGCTTGGTTAGTGGCTTTGATGCCGCGCTGAAAAAAAAAATTAATTAAATTATGGGGTTTTACGTGCCAAAACCACGATCTGATTATGAGGCACGTCGTAGTGGGGGACTCTGGAATAATTTGGTCCACCGGAGGGTTTGGACATGCGACATGCGACATGCGACGTGTGACATGCGACGTGCGACATGTGACGTGCGACATGGAAAAACGCGGGCGTTTTTCCATGTCGCACCATGGGAACTTAGTATAAAACGGCTTGCGTGGCAACATTCAGGGCCCGCTTGCACAAAAGAAATGAAAGAAAAGAACTCTCTTAGGCTAAAATGGTTCGCAAAGAAAAATTCCAACCATTCCTGATGCCGGACACATTATTTACATAAGGGGTCAGCCAATGGCAAACAGCACTTACAAACGAAATTATTTGCGAATTCGGTCCCAGGTTATCCTTAAAGGGACACTAAAGGGAAACACCAAGTCGACATGGACTGTTTGTGTACCATTCCAGAAACCTAGAAACGCTTGTTTCGTGCCAAGAAAAGACTTAGTTTCCGAGAAAATTGTATCTGAAGCGTCGAAAAACCTCTTTTCGAAATTCAAATTTCCCGCCCCCGAACAGGAGAAGTGGTGACGTTGCATACGCCATCACCACTCTTTGCTGCCGTCGGTAAGTAAAATGGCACCCGGCAGACGGCGCTACCGTGCAAACACAGAGCGGCGGATCCGCCGCTGCAGCTGCTTTTTGGTCTAGTGGCGTAGACCATTCGGTCATCTCCCGACATCACATGGAAGTTTAATTCTCTGCTACTTGCAGTTTGAACAAGTTTCACGAGCGAGAAAAACCAGAGCAGCAGTAAGTGACAACTACTGAAACGCGAAAGCGTAGGCGGCGAGGTGTCGAACGAAAACGAAACCTTTCGACCGCCCGCCTCATTGTTAAGGCTAATGCAATAAAACTGGGCAAGTATCATTTTATGTCGTCTTATAATGCAATACAATGATGTTTCTTTTTTTTTTGCAGCGAGTGGTTGAGTACTAGTGACAGAATTTAACTGAGGAGTGCTTTCGCCCTCCGGCAAGTACTTGAATGTCCCGGGGGAGTCTCTAATTATGTTCAGTATTTACCTCAATTTCTCGATTAGCTGTGAGGGAGCGCGTGTGGTGTGTGTTTCTTCTTCTACGTCATTTGTGTTTTTACATCTCTCAGATTTTATTCTAACGAGTAGTAAGACTCTGTTCGCCATAATATTGACGCCTTAGATATTCTCGAGCACTAACGAATTGCTTTAGCTTCACTTAATATTTGCCTTTAGTGTCCCTTTAAACACTGATCCGTTAGTACTCCTTTAAATACTAAAATAATCGTAACTCCATATAATATAAATTAGCGAGAGAATTCATGGTACAGCAGCTGCCGTAAGAATACCCTCGCGTTGGGCATAACACCTTACTAATAATTATTTCTATATTTAATTTGCTGTCTTGTTTACTCCTATACTGGCTCTCGGATATTTCCCCAGCCGCTGTATTGCTCCGTCTTTTCAGTTAATACACAAACTTGCAAAAAGCATAAAAGCTGGTAATAAAAATAAAAAAAAAACTTTTTTAATAGCCTCAGAGGATACCAGCTTTCCTTAAGCTTACTCTGCGAGGCAATACGGGGTACCATGTAGAGGAACATAACGCACACACAGTAGTAGACAAGTGATCACAAAATAATATAATTGCTGATAAGACGCGCGGCATAGTTCTGGCTCCAAGAGTAACGGTACATATCAGAAGTTTCTGCATGGGTGAAAGCAGCTTTCTTTTTTCTCTCGCGAGCCGGGTGCAGGTGGGCGGAGAGCCTCAAGTTCGCCTTAAATATGCGAAAAAATAAACGAGCACATCAAGTTCCCTCTATGTTCGACGTCGATGACGGCATCATAATCACTCCCAGCGCCTTCCAGGAAACGTAGCCTAACGTTTCGAAGCTTGATGACTCGGAAGCCCTGACTACAGCAAGGTTGTCCCCAGCGCTACTGAAAAAAATGGTTTTAGACGGCAAGTTGAAGCAGTTGGAGCGGCGACATTGCTGTTCCTAACAACTCAATTGAACATGCCATTTAGCATCGTGGCAAAGCTAACATGGAAAGTAATAATTGATTGACTTGATTTAATTCGTGTTCTACTGTGTTTAAGATTGCTGCCTTTCTAATTTGTTTTTATAGTTGTATTTATTACTGTCGCTGCGTTAACTAAGTTTACTTTTCCTTTCGCATATATCATGTAGAGGAGGTCCCAATTCAGTCTCCGACTCCGGGACCTCCTTCTGTATATTACATGTTGTAATAACTTGGTATGTAGCAATAAAATTTGGTTCCGATTTTGAATACTGTCGGCTTGCAATAAATGTATCTAATTATCTAATTCCTGCAATAAATAAATAAGCAACCAAAACAACATATTAATTAATTAATTAATTAATTTCTTCATTAACAAAGATTTAGACATATCTGTCCCTTAAGATAATCTCGTGGAATCATGAATAGGTTTATAGGGGAACATGCGGATTTTTATGCATGGTCTCATATGATCACTTTAGAATACGGATGCCAGGCAAACGGGAATATTCAATGTTATTTTTTTCATATGTATTTTCTTTCTTTCCAAGTACTTCTATATTGTGTACGCGTGCCCTTCAAGAAACACTTGGTTCGTACTTGTCGCCTAAAAGCCAGCACCAGACAAAAGGTAACCAGTCGTCTAGCATCAGGAGCTTTACAATCTGCGCATTTTCTCGGCTTTCCGCAAGAGTTTCCTAGCAGAGCCTTTGTTATCGCTGTTTACTGAGTGATGAGACCGTGAAGAAATATGCCAACGGAGGATAGGCTATCCCAAATATAAAAAAATAAGCTCCGCCTACTGGGGAATGCTGGGGAAATCAAAGCAATATTAAATATGAAAGGAATGACGGCAGAATGGAGAAGATAGCTGAGTAGTGGAGCATCACTCACCCATAGCCTGCTGTGTAAGTTGCGCAGTCAGAACGCGATGTGTCATGTCAGCGACATTTGAACGTCCAGTCATAGCGTGCTCTACCAAATGCGCATCAGCCTGTGCAGACCCGGTATCGAAAAGAAAACACAGGGAAGAATAAAGAACTACGAAAAAATTGACGCAGAAACTCCTCTGGGAGTTGTCTAAGAATTCGTAAGCATTGTGCCAATTCGATAATGACAGCGGGCTCCATGGAGACAAGCAATTGGCACAATGCTTGCGCATACTTAGACAGCTCCAGTGCAGTTTGTGCCGTAATTTGTTTCTTGCTCTCTGGAAGAGAGCACCGAGTGCATGAAGAGGTCGCCGCATATATAGGCCCTGGCTTTAGTAAAACGTTTTGCAATGCAGCCGTAAAGAAAATTTCAGACTGCCAATTCAATGATAAAAGCCAATGCTGCTAATGATAGAACACAAGTCGGTAAGTGGACTCTTCCCCGTAGTCTGCACTTATGCAGGAACAACGATAGACCGATCAGCTATCTCGCTTTCTCTTCGCTCGAGAACATTTCATTTCCAAAGTTTTTAAGGAACTGCCGAAGGAAAAAACAGAGAGAAGATAACTATTGTAGGCGAGAAAATGTCGAAACGAAAAATCGCAGTACTGCCACCTATTGTTAGCTATGGGACAAATCGTCCAGAGTAGGTACGTGCCAGTCGACCAGAAAGATCTACATCTACATCTACCTCTCATGCAACGTTATCGCTGGCTGATTCGCAGAAAGGGGCACAGAGGGAGGTCACGTGACAATTACGTCAACTCGTCTGTTTTGGCATGGTCAATTCAAATCGAGGAGGAGCAGCGTGGCCCTTGGTGGCAATTTCTTCCGCAACAAAGTCATATAAATTGGCATACAGAAAGCCGTTATAGACTTCTAAACAAATAATCTGTCGATTTAACTGAGCTTAATATTTTCCTTTGTGTTCCTTTCAGAAAGGCCCACCACACTTCATTGTTCTCCGCACCGCAGCATAAACATGAGTGCGTCAGTATGACGTCATATATGTTCAACAGACGACAAACGCAAGATGTCCCCGATGTCGACGTTTCTAAACCAAAGGACTTGCTTGAGACAAGTCCTGTTGTCAATGCACTGGCTTCAGAGACCTCATCCTTGACCACTGTTGGCCATTTCAAACCTCCATATGCATGCAAACGGCTGCCTTGTTTCACTCTGAAGTCACTAATTTAAAGTATCTTCGTGAATTTGGACAGCCTTGGCGCTTCTCAAGAACGTCTCGAAACTTCTCACGTTAAATATTTGATCATATTAGGATAAAACAGAATCCGTCCTTGTCGGGGGGCAATCAGGCCGACGTGATAAGAGACTGCCGAAATTCATGACATAATGGCCTACTATTGCGGGAGCTTTACTTTATTTATTTTAATTTTTTTTTCTTTCCTAGTGAACGAAGACTGCTCTCAAGGTAAGAGTGGGTGCTTGATCATGTCGGATGCGTAGGTTTCCTTTTTTTCGTGAAGCTTGCACTCCGGCATATGCGTTTACCTAAACAAAACCGTGGAGTTCTTGCTCGTGCAGGAATCGCAGCAGTGACATGGCTAAGTGGTCGTCCACGCGCTAGCACCTTTAAATTCCGGTCCTATGTGTTCGGAGCTCAGTAGCTACTAGCATCCTTTCTCGAGTAGTCATAGTTCCAAGACCCACAACAGATGGCGAATGCCCTCTGTAGAACCTAGAGCGGAACACTTTGGACATATTCCTGTGTCTTCCGTTGTTACACCCCAGGCCCATGGGTAACGGAAGGCGTACGAGGGCCGCCGCAGCCCGTATTCTTCGCAGCGATACTTTCTCCGCCACGAATGGTTACAGGGAAGAGAGTAGATACACGGTAAGGCGAGTGTCTCCAGACGGAGAACTGATTTTTTGGTCTATGAGGACCGAGTGGGGGTCTATAGGGTATATAGACCAGTATGTGAAGCGCCACTATAGGTGGTAACCATCTTTTTTCTGTGACTGCGGGAACTGGCGAACGATTGAGAAGTAGACTGCCTCAGCATCTTCTTGTCCTATGCGTGGGATCGTGCCGAGAGATGTTGATGGGGGTCGAGATTAAGTGCGATTGCTCCAAACGAAGACTGGAGATTAAAGGATTATGATCTGTAAAGTCGGCCGTGTAAATCCGACAATGAAGCGAAAAAAGACTGCACAGAGCAAATTATCTGCGCTTTGAAGTACCATGTGAAAAATAGGGAGGCAGATGGTAAAACGAATGGCTGGACGAAAAATATGACTTTCTCCCAATGGGATCCGAACCCAGAAACTCCGTATTATTCGTGTGCTGCAATACCACTTGTGCTACGGCGACGGCTGTCGATCCAGCCACTATCCTGGGTAATTATTTTTGGGTGTCTATAATTTGCATATTCGCAACCGCCTTGATATCATTAGGTAGCATACGAGTGTATAATAGCCATGTGCCTGCTCTGAAGTTTACGCATTACACGACGCCATTGCGCAAAAAAAAAAGAAAGGATGTTCCACATCCGCTTGCGTGATGAATGACGCTGGCTAAAACAAGTATGTGCAAATACCCAAGATAGTGACGAGATTGACAGTCGTCGCGGTAGCGCAATTAGTAGTGCAACGCACGTGCAATGCGGAAGTTGTGGGCTCCGGTAACAGCAGCGGCTGATTCTTTTACGTGCATTTTTACTTTCGCTTTTCTTCATTGTGTGCCACGTGCCAATTTAAACCACAGCTAATTTCCGTGCTCTTTCCTTGGTTCCATCGTCTATTGGCATTATATGGCCATTATAAACAAAAATCGAGCCGTTCCGTAACCCCCTTTCTTCTGGTCTGCAAAGCGGGATTTCTACACTCGCGGACATCTTTCTGTGGCTATGAACGGAAAGCAAGCTACGGAGGCAAAGCGCGCACAAATGAGAGAGTTTCTGAAGAGAGTCCCGCGTTTTAATCCACGCTAGTTTAGGCTGGGGAAGAGAAAACATAAGCACCCTCTTAGCAACAGTTAAAGATGACAAAACGCACCACTTAACTTAAAAGTTTACTTATTTTGTGGCTTTTCCCTTCCGTGTCTGGGCAAGCGTGAAACACTGGCACGAGGAAGCTTCGTCGATTAAGCGTCTGTTCTGAGCAACCAAAAGCACGGTCTGATGCTGGCGAACTACTTGGCGCGGTAACACATGACCAGAAGCTCCGCCCCCGTAGCTTTCCCTTCATAGCCGCAGAAAGTTGTGCGCGAGTACAGCGCTGAATTGCAGCGCGCCTTTCTGCCCGTTTGTCTCCAACACAGCTCAACTTCATCATACTCTTCTTCAGCGTCCACTTAGCGCTTGAATGTTCTCTGAGTGACGAGTGTATAGTTCTTAACGCTTATCGTGGTGACCCTTAAAACCGTCAAGGCGCTCTCCAGAAGGTTTTCAGTACTGATCCGACAGAACAGGAGGGGTTAGAAGTTTCGAAGTGACGTCAAAACCGGCACGTCTCCTACGAGCAGCCTAGCAGTCCTGGCCCACAACCCCCTCCCCCCCTTCCTCAATATAGAATCGCTGTCGCAGTTCCCCGGAAAAAATATGTCGCTAGTATGTATACCTTGACAACAACATACGGGGCGCTAAATATATATGCAGACGCGTACTTTCCGTGCCTCTAGCATCGGGAATGGTTATTACTTTTGCTTTTCTTTTGAATTCGTTCGTGCTTTTCAAGGAATTCACTATGCAAATGTTGCAATGCTTTGTTTGACTTGGCAATTGCGCAATATGCTTCGACAATAATTCAGCAGCACCGGACGCGTGGGTCGCAGAGTAGATCAATACGCCGCTCATCGCTTGGAGTCACTGATGGATTCCTGCACCTCGAAGCGTTTTAAATGCTCCTCGTAATAGCGCAATATACCTTTATCATTTCTTTTTAAAACTGGAGTTCCTCTCAAACAGCGAAGGCTATAGCCCCATTCGGCAAACCTATTTCGCGAGGTTTTAGGACTAAACAAAGGCTGTTGAATTGAGCGCACCGTGCAACATAAGAGCATCGCTTCTATCTCTTTCTCTTTCTCTCATTATAGTTCGCTCCGCCATGAGCTTTCAAGTTTGCGGCACCAGAATACATACCACGACTGAATATGAAAGCCAGCGAAGACGGCCGCGTTTCGACAGTTGAGCTAAGCGCCTTCGGTGGTTTATCAGAAGGTAAAACAATAACGAAAAAAAAAGTATCCCACACACTTGTGCTTCACTGTGTCACTATCAAGGGCACATCACGTACTCCACTTAATCGTCTTTGTAATGAGAACGGAGGTTAGAGTGGCTAAAACCGGAAGAAACGATTACGTGTTTAGCGTCAATTTCCAGCATTTTAGGCGACATTCGGTGACGTTTTCAGGTCACTAAGAAATCATGAATGGATATCGCACACCGCTTACAAAATTGGATTCAGGCATTATGTTTATTGTCTATAGACCTCTTATGAATAGGTTTGTCTCTGTGTAGATTTGGTCGTTTATCTATATAAACATAGTTTTTCATCACAGCGAAGCCATTAAGGTCATCAACGTACGTGTCTGTTTCTTTTATGTGATTCCTGCAGTTAGACTCTTTGTTGAAGAAACTCGATTAGGTGTCAATTTATCTTTGTAGATAAGTGGCCTGTTGAATGTCTATTGACAAAAGATGTCGAGCTGTATAGTTCTGTCTGTGAATACTGAGCCGGTTGACTGTCTATTGACAAAAGATGTCGGGGTGTGTAGTTCTGTCTGTGGATACTCAGCCTGTTGACTGTTTATTGACAAAAGATATCGAGGTGTGTAGTTCTCTCTGCGAATACTAAGCCTGTTGACTGTCTATTGACAAAAGATGTCGGGGTGTGTAGTTCTGTCTGTGAATACTCAGCCTGTTGACTGTTTATTTACAAAAGATATCAAGGTGTGTAGTTCTGTTTGTGAATATTAAGCCTGTTGACTTTCTATTGACAAAAGATATTGAGGTGTGTAGTTCTGCCTGAGAATACTAAGCCTGTTGACTGTCTCTTGACAAAAGATATTGAGGTGTGTAGTTCTGCCTGTGAATACTAAGCCTGTTGACTGTCTATTGACAAACAATGTCGGGGTGTGCAGTTCTGTCTGTGAATACTCAGCCTGTTTGCTGTTTATTTACAAAAGATGTCAAGGTCTGTAGTTCTGTTCGTGAATATTAAGGCTGTTGACTTTCTATTGACAAAAGATATTGAGGTGTGTAGTTCTGTCTGTGAATACTCAGTCTGTTGACTGTTTATTGACAAAAGGTATCGAGGTTTGTAGTTCTGTCTGCGAATACTAAGCCTGTTGGCTGTCTATTGACAAAAGATGTCGGGGTGTGTAGTTCTGTCTGTGAATACTCAGCCTGTTGACTGTTTATTTACAAAAGATGTCAAGGTGTGTAGTTCTGTTTGTGAATATTAAGCCTGTTGACTTTCTATTGACAAAAGATATTGAGGTGTGTAGTTCTGCCTGTGAATACTAAGCCTGTTGACTGTCTCTTGACAAAAGATGTCGGGGTGTGTAGTTCTGTCTGTGAATACTCAGCCTGTTGACTGTTTATTTACCAAAGATGTCAAGGTGTGTAGTTCTGTTTGTGAATATTAAGCCTGTTGACTTTCTATTGACAAAAAATGTCGGGGTGTGTAGTTCTGTCTGTGAATACTCAGCCTGTTGACCGTTTATTTACAAAAGATGTCGAGGTGTGCAGTTCTGTTAGTGAATATTAAGCCTGTTGACTGTCTATGGACAAGAGATGTCAAGGTGTGTAGTTCTGTCTATGAATACTCAGTCTGTTGACTGTCTATTGAAAAAAGTTGTCGTGGTGTATAATTCTGAGTGGTTTCCTTTTCTATAGACTTTCTATTTACAAAAGTTCTTAAGCGTAAGCGTTTGTTTTTGTTTATCTCTACGCCGTAGAATATCTGTTGACAAAAGGGGTTAAAATGTGTAGCTTTTCGTCTATTTCTGGCCTGTGCACCGTTCATGAAAGGTAATATATACCTGTTATTGTACAAAAGTATAGCAATGTTCTCTTAAAATATGGTAATTAGGAGCTTCAGTACATTACTGGTCATTTTCTAAAGGGATTCAATAGTATCTACACTGTGTTTAATTACTGGTTCTAATACTGGGTCTTAATACTAACCAGTGTGTCGAACTCCTACGTCTAATAAAATGCCATGCATTTGCGTCGGGTTTTTGCGACTATTTCTGTAGTGACGCCTTCTGGGAATGGTTCAGTTGCTAGTACGCTGTGCTGAGTAGCAGGCGGCGTGATTGATTTCTACCAATGGTGGCACCTTCCCTATGAATTTGGAACGAAAAAAAAACGCTTGTGTGCCATGCTCCAGGCGCACTTTGAGGAACCGCAGTTGGACGTGGTGAAAATTAATTGGAGCCGTCAACTACGGCATCTAGCACAGTCTTTGTGACGTTAAACCACGTACACCAATCCAAGTTGTCCATACATCATTCTGTCCTGGAGTGGAATCACAGACAGCGTAAATCATTGCCTGCCACTATATATATATATATTGCTTAGCGCCAAGTTAAGCTTCACGTGATGGGCATCATTACAGAAGTCGATGCTCGCAAAATCCCATTCCAAAGCCTCATAGGGCTGTTATTGACAGGCGCCTCGGTCTGTCGCAGACTACGGTGCAACGTCCGCGTCTCTCTTCGTTAAAGTGGTGTCTAACACAAGATTGACGCGCAGTGAAACGGCGATCATACAGGTCGTACATTTTCAAGCGAATGCGTGACGCTGCCTTGCTGCGTCTACAAAGCGCGGCGTGCGATGTGCACCCACGGCACAAACGTTCTTTTTTTGTTGTTTCGCGCTTTTGCCGCTCAAATAAGGCATCGAACACAGGGTACGCATATCCTCAGTCGTTCTCTCCCCGTCAGCTGAGCTCGACATTAAATAAAGCCGCCTACAGCACGCGGCGTGAATATACGCGCCTAAATACGCCGTGCGAGTGCATCCTGCTCTAAAGACATGGAGGACCAGCCCTTTACTGCTGACACACACAGTAAACATTTTAACGACCTCTAGGGTTTATTAAGGCCGCTTAGCTTGCTCCATGCATTACAGCGTCCCAGTTAAGGGGCGCGGAAGAGTCAGGACCACAGAAACCCGCGGCCAACAGACTCCAGCCACGAGTGAACCTTCCTTTTTTCTTCCCATTTCTACAGCTGCTCTGCCGCTGTCACAGTTGTGTAAGGTAGCTGAAGTTAGGGGTTCCCACAGAAAGCAACAACGAACTGGGGAAAAAAAATGAATATTAAAACGACGCTTTCTTTGCGAACGATATCGGACTTCCCTGCGCGTAGTTGCTCGTGCTGCTGCTGATGCTGTATCGCTGAATAGCTCATGCTGAAAACAATTGTATTACGCGCCCGATGGGTGGATCGAACCTCTGTGCCACAGCGGAGTAGCCCTGTGCTCTAACCAGTAAGCCACGATCGCACGTATAGCTCTGTAACGCCCACTAGCTCTTTGAGATGATCACTGCGTCTGTCGCTTCGCGTACCACGTGCCCGCGAGAATGCACGTGCGCGTGCGCCAACTCCCTCTACGCCAAAGATGCAGAAATTGAATGGACAAGTTTATAGCACTTGACTAACCACTTCACGAACCCTTCGCTTCACGTAGGTGCCGAGGTGTCCGTCGGATCTGCATCACCTGCATCGTCTGCATTGTTGCCGTGCGAGTCGACACGCTCTAGGACTGTTAAACGTGCGATTTCCATTATGTGCCTTGAATCCGCCCTTAAAAAATCGTGCTATCATAAGGCACACGAAAGCTTTGAAGAACAGATTTTGAAGTTAAGGAAGTCTGGCTTTCCTTGTTTTGGCGTTCAGTGCAGTTTCGGAGGCGTCGTTGAAGAATGTGAAAAAATAAGAAAGAAAGAAAAAAGCTGTGAAGAAGGTCGAACATTGGAAAGGAAAGATAAACGAGTGGCGATACCGTATTCGCACAAAGTGGCGCATAATGTCAAACATGTCGCCGTGAAGTACAAAATTCCTGTTTTTTTTCCGCGCCTCGAAAACTTGTTGCTTTGTGCCGCCTGATTGGATCTGATGACTCTAAGAAAGTAGTGTTCTATTAAACATGCAAACCCACTTGTGAAGTGTGAAGCCGGGGTCGTATACCGCCTACCGCTGAAATGTGGGAAAGAATATATCGGTCATACTGGTAGATGTATTAATGAACGCCTGCGGGAGCAGAAACTCTCGCTGAAAAATGGTTCCGGCTCAAACTTGCATGTTCATCGAAAGGCCTGCGGGAATGAGAATAAGCAAGTATGTGAAGCAAGGCTTCGTGATACAACATTTATGTTTAAAAGCAAAGATACTGTGGCGCGTGAACTGTTGGTGGCCAACCAGATTAAGAAAAAAGAGGGGACGCTTGTGTCAGCACGCTGTCTCTGAATATGTACAAAATTCAGAATCAGAATCAAAAATCAGAATCAACAGAAACATTGAATGCATTGAATGCAACAGAACAAATCAATCAGAAACATTGAATGCATGTTTCTAGATAGGCTTTAGATTTTGGCTAATCTTGTGATACCCTTCCTATCCATCGTCTGTGCTCTCGCACGTGCGCATACACATATTCAGTGCTCCCCCTTTCTCTTCGCCCTCTCCCCATGATTACATATTCAGCCGCTACTGACCTCAATAAACAGTTGCAAGTAGCGCCTTGTCGTGTCATTGCTCTTTTTTTAATTAGTTTGGTGTCTCTGTTGGTGCTTCACCTTTTGTAATGAATGCATCAACACCCCCCCCCCCCCCCCCCTTTGTCTGGGGGCAGGGAATATGGGGAGGGCTGAGGGAAACTGGGCGAGTTCTTACGGCACGTAGAAAAGAATACAGCTGTGACAGCGAGATGACAAGGAACAAGGGTAAAATAAACTTTTAATATCTATGGCACGCTAAAACCCTCTTGTCAGATATTTCGGTGCGCACCACATGTGGTAAGAATCAGCACGCAGTTTTCAATTATGGTTTCGCTCCCGTACAATAAAATACATTCGTAGCCTTATAGGGTTGGTAAGCGTGCCATACTTGAGACACCAACCCGCAAACGGAACGGTGCAAATTTTTTTTTATTAGAGTGCAGCGATGGTATGACAATACGGTTAGACTCATAGTGATTGCGCGGTTAACGCTATTTCGTAGCCCCGTTTGCATCGCGTATGGGCGCCTAGCCGTCGAGATATAGAGGCGTGCCGGATTCCCGGACTTTTCCTTTCCTTCCTTTCCCTTCTCGTCTTGAAAGACAATGACACGAGCAGGCGATTGCACTTGCACGCTCGAAGGCACTACGAAATGCGACAAGAAAGCGAGGGTGCGTGGGGTTGTAGGATGATCGGAGATAGTAGGGGAGGGTTGTGCAGTGTTCAAGAGTGCCACGCCGAACGGGCGCGCGTGCAGGCTCTTTTGCATGCGTGCACTCGGGCGAAGCCGAGGCGCAGCCGTCTTGTCGACGACGCGAGCGAGGAAGGCTTTTGCGGATTCCGGACATGCGTTTTGTCGCCCCGCATCGCCGATTGCTGGCTGCTCTCGCTGGCTTGCTGGCTGGCTTGCTAGCCTGCTCGTTCCCCGCCAGTCGTAGTCAAACGGACCGTGCAGACGTGCGCGTTTTGAAACCTTTTCGTTCCATTCTTTTTACTTGTCTTCAGTCGTCCTTGCTTCTTTTTCTTCTCCTTTCGCAATCACGACGTGAATTCCTCCTTTCTTTCTTTCTTTTTTTGTTTCTTTGCTCGCATTTTTTTTTCTCTCATTCGCGACGTGAGAGAGCTTCGAGCACAGCGGGAAAGTGTTGGCGATACTTCCGTTCCTTCGGGGATGCGTGGTTTCGGAATGCGCGTTCCCGCGACACTAAAGCGCTTGGTTGAATTCGTTCGGTTCTTTGCTCTATGAGTTGTTGTTTTCGTACTACTCCTTTCCGTGACGTTTTGGCTATTTAAAGTTTTTTTTGCATAGCGAGCAGCAATAGCGAAACTTCAATGCAGAGCCAGTGAGTCGCGACTGCCTTCCTCCGCTGTTCGGCTCGCAGAAGACCGTCAAATGGGGGGTAGGGGACGGGGGCGTCCAACTCGGAAAACGGGAGGGCGCTGTCGTCGCCGCGCGATAGCCACTTTAATTGATGACGGGGGTAAATTAATTCGCACGCACGTCGAATGAAATTTCAGTACCGAGACGATGAAGAAACAACGGAATTGTGGCCGAACGGATAGGCACTCAAGCGCCCACGTGTGGCCTAAAGAGACAGCAAAGTACCTTTACTTGGACCTGGGCCTTTTGCTATTGTTTGCCTTTTACTTCAGTTTGCAGGCCCTTCCCTATATTATTCCCTCTCCAAGAAAGGCGAACGAACCAGCCGTGGGGTCGATCGCGTGTCAAACTTCGGGTATACAAATCCTTTACCCTAATAATTTGGAGTTTCTGCACACTGCCGATTTGTGAAAATGATAGCGCATCACATAAAATGCGCCAGACATCCCACAATGTGTAAGGCTAAGTTTAATAAGAAACTGTCCGCTGATTTCAACACAACAACAAGAAGCGTGATAAGTTGTTTTAGACAAAACGGATTTTATAGGGACATACAGAAAGAATTGTCCCGAGAGCGCGGTCATTCCAGCTGCACACTAAAGTGGTGAAAAAAAAACAACAACTAAAGAGGCAGAAAATACTGCCTGCTAGCCTGCAGTCTACCAACTCGATCACTAGGTAAGAGTTGGTTGAGGCTGGGGCGAGAGGGACGGACGGACGGAAAGACAGGCAGACCGCTCCATAGGTC
This sequence comes from Dermacentor variabilis, assembly GCF_050947875.1. Classification (NCBI taxonomy): domain Eukaryota; kingdom Metazoa; phylum Arthropoda; class Arachnida; order Ixodida; family Ixodidae; genus Dermacentor; species Dermacentor variabilis. The sequence continues at coordinate 86,305,462 of NC_134576.1, forward strand.
GATCACTCAGTCAGCTCATGCAATGATTAGGCATTTGCATAAAACCTTGTTGCGCTCATATGCTTAGTGAAATGTGATTGCTCGGACATTTAGAACGCAAGAAAGAAACTGGAAACGCATATCTATAAAACGCTATGAATGACAACGCAAGAACGTCTAAAGCCACGAGCACGAAGAAAAAAAAAAACAAAGTTATTGCGTGCTACCCATCACACCGCCGGACGCCGTACGATCGCAGTAGATCGCAGTGCCAGAGAGCTCCCTCTGGTAACTTTCGCCGGAAACTAAACGCCTTCAGCCTCTCCGATTCAGCGCCATGGGAACGGGGCAATTACCTACTCGTCCATACTCGGTCGCTCGCTCGGGCCCGCACGCGGATCACCTCTGTTGTGTGTACACCGCGTCGCCTCGTCCGTCGCAACCCGCGCCGACTATAGATCGTCATCATCGCTCAACACGCCGCCTAATTCGCATCGGCGGCGAATCGAAGCGCCACCTCTGTATACATCGGGGCGTGGATGTCTCGCAAGCCCCGCGGAGCGAGTCCACGATGGGTCCACGTCGCGAACTCGAATGGCGGTTGTGTAAACGCGCTGCACGCGGCGTGTGTTTGTTACACGTACGTGCGTGTACGTGTAGACCGTACGATCATCGCGGGATTACCGTACTCGACGCCGTCGCTCGTCGAATGCGCGCCATCGCGCGCGCCCGTCAATCAAAGGGTTGCGGAAGGACACACTGATTATCACGTGCGCGGATGGCACGACGAGGATGGTGCGGACTTAATTGGGAAGCCCGCTCGCGAGGATAAAAGGGCGACGCTACCGCCCTCTGGCGATGAAACGCGAGTACTTTTAATCAGGCGTCCCGGCGAACGGCCTCGGCCACCCTGTAATAATGAACCTCGCCGAGAGAGGGGGGTGGCGGCGGCACGAGAGGGAGGAGGAGGGAGTGCGGTAATGTACGGGGACCCTGAATGCTGTGTAGCAATAGGGGTGCGGTGTAAGGGAGACGGCGAAATCATGTCGGTGGCGCCGGTGATGCGCAGGTATATCTCGCGCTCGCCGTTGGTAATTGAATGCTGAGATGGACTTGCAAGGAAACGCGATATGTTCTGCTACCATCCAAGTAAAAAATAACGACAGAAAGGAAGAAATGAAGAAAGAAAATCGCAGGTGGTACTGTCGTATTTCTTTTTTTTTTTTTGCGTGTGTGTGTTCTTGTTACATAATTCATTTTTTATTTATTAAGAGAGGCAGGGGCAAGGTCCGTACGGGCAGGATGCTGCTATAGCTTTCGGAGACAATGCGCGTAAAACAGCACCTGTGAAACAGGAGCAAGCGAAGTGTAAAGCGTCTAGCGGAGTAGTAATCATCACAGCTATACTGCGCCAAGATCAAGCTGCCAATATCCCGTTCACAGTGATTGACACGAAAAGCAATGACCACGTAACAAAATATTTAAAAGAACGTATGCAGGTGTCCGAAAACAGTCGGGAGCTACTCATAGCGCCTGTGTAATTTTGATACATCTAAATAATTAAATGTAGCCTGTGGCTTAGTGCCCTCAAACTGAACAGCGCGTAATGAAAGATGCCGTAGTGGGGAGCACAGGATTGTTTTTTCACCACCTTTGTTTCTTCAACGTCCATCCAAATCCAACTACACGCGCTTCTTTTTTCGCATTTAGATCCATCGAAATGGAGCCCCCACTGTAGGGAACCGAACCTGCGACCTCGTGCTCCACATCAGAACATCACAGCCCCTGAGCCATCACGTCGCGTCCACCTAAGTAATGCAACGGAAGGGTGTCAGCGCCGCATATATTATTTGCCTGTGTGTTTCCGACCAGAGTGATTTTCGTCGAGGTGTTACATCTCCGCCCACATCTGTTAGGTGACAAGTAGAATTCATACACAAAATACACGTGAAGCTGGCAATAAGGTGACGCAAACAGGCCAGTCCGCGTGGTAGATGAAATGAGAGAAGCAGTTATAGCAAGAGCAGATTAAGCCACTGCCACCCCGTTGTACGTCACGCGACACACATCCGCACTGTCTTTCGTTGGACCGGTTGCTGATGAACGCAGGAGCTCTATACTCTATCGCAAAAGAAGCGAAGATTACGAGGTCGTTGCAAGGTGACGTCGACTGGCCTTTACTTGCCCTGCGATGGCGCGTTGTCTCTTGGGTTACACCCTTCTCACTACCTTCTCATTCGCAACGTGGCAGTAAAGTTACGCAGTGGTAGTCCGTGCGTGGACTATAATGCTTTGGTAGCTTTGCTGTCTAGCGCCCTAGGTGGGTGTATAAGAAGCGCAAGCGTCGCGTCATCGTCGGTATACCACTTATCATGGTTTATGTTGACACTGTGTGACTAAACCATGATAGACAGTCAACATTTTTTTTTCATCAAGTAATTTGGCTTGGAGGCACTTCGTAAGTTTGGCATGTGCTTCGACACGCAAGGTCGATGGCCCAAAGCGCCATTGCGACGGTGCCTTTTGGTTCTCTTGCATTTCCTCCTGTGTGAGGTCATGTTTTGTTACTTGATGCACCGATAGTCCTTCGCAAGGCGAGTTTTAGACATATTGAGAACTGTACGCAGAGGGTGTACATCCTGTGCTCCATACATGAGCGAGTCGCTCTATAAATGACGTAATGAAGAGGGCAGAAGCAGGATCTTTGCCCATGAGTAGGGAAGCAATGCCCGTGATCGCCTTCCTAACGTCCGCACAGATGGTTATGCGAATAAAAGTGAGTGATATTGTCCCGCAGCGCTATTACAGATCTCAAAATTATGAGGGCAGACCAGCCGCACAAGGTGATGGTTTGGAATGAGTTTGAAGCTGAGGCCGCCGCAGAGGCGTCTAAAAAAGTTAGATTGCCCCGTTTCCATCGCTTACGTCACTTACGAAATCACGTTGCACTGTGCTATGTCTGCGAAGAAAGAAAAACTTCTGCGTGGTTATGTGCAGAGAATCGCACTTCAACGAAACTCAACGAAACTAACCACCGTGTGCTTCAGTTGCAGCCTCGTGCAAGGTGTAACCCACTGCCGATTATTTTGTTCCGATTCGTGGGACAGCCACATTCAAGCGTTTATTCCACGGGGACAGCTATTACGGTGAGTAGGTCCGCCAACTTTCGGAGCTTCTGCTGCAGGCATTATTATTAAATTTACCTTGCCATCTTTCCGTCGCTCAAGAAGTCCTGCAGGAAACGCGATTTCTCATCATCCTGACTACGATACCTGACTGGGAGAAAACTCGGCAGCGTAACAGCTCTACCGGTGACGTAGCAACCGTCGTGCCGCGGTTGTGTCTCAATGGTCGCAACTGTCGTGACGCCATGTCTTCGTTGTCGTTGCAGTAACCTAGTCTTATTGCCGTTGTCATCACACTAATGTCGATCTCCTCGTACCGAGCAGTCACTGGCGCAGCCATCATCGGACTCGTGGCTCTGCCGGTGCGTGTGTCGTCGGGCTAGGTAACTTTCCAACTTTACCGTTGAATTTTTCAAACGAACTCTTGATTAGAAGTCAGCTTTGACGAGCCTGATGCTGCAAATGATTTCCTCTGTTTCTATAAATACCAACACCTGGAGAAGCCTTATTGGACCAAGTAAGCTTGTTGTTTCTTCCTTCTTCTAATACCTGTTACTTGTTGCCGTACCCAGTGCATGCCACTATAATGCTACTGGCAGAGCACGTTCCCCCATTCTGCACGAGTCACAGATACCAAAGCCTCGCGATCCCCAGAAATCTTCCCCAAGGCGTAGGCAGAGCACTCTGTAGAGAAACCAGGCTCGGGCAGCACGATGCTGGTGCGGCATGCATCAACGTAGCCCTAACAGCGCAGGCAACGAGGCATAAACCGGCAGTTTCACGTGATGCTGACGAATAGCGCGGAAAGGTCCGGTCGTTCTTATAAATGCGGATATTTGTTTATCTCCGTCGGTTGTTAAGTCACCGTTCGCGGATTACGCCTAGTTTGCAGCTCGTTTCTCCGATGGTGTCGCCGAGTTGTCGGAGCTATACTGCTGCCGCTGCTGCCGCTGCTGCCGCTGCTGCCGTTTTGCTTCTCGTTTTCCCACCGATCGCTGAACGGCGCTCATTAGGAGTTATCGACGCGCGAACAATTTGGGAGGAGCCAAAAGCCTGGCCCGAACGACGTACGGAGCGGAAGAAACAAAGCCCTTCGTTCGCACCGGCACGCCGTGCCCGGAAACCATAAGTAAGCGAGCAAACAGAAACCGCGCGTGCAACAAAGAAAATGACATGCCGTATATCTCGGTACATGTCTGTTAGAGAGCGCGAGAGGCGAAGATGAAGGAAGGGGAAAAGAGGAAAGAGGAACAGGAAGGCGCGAGTGAGCACCAACAAGAGACATTGGGAAGGGTTGAAGCGGCCTGGCGACGTGACGGCGATAAACAAGCCCCCTTTTTTTTTTGTACAAGCGTCTGTCCTGGCGTGCGAAAAGACAAAAGCGTCATATACAGCTTCTGCACACAAGCGCGGGGCCGGGACACCGCAGCAGAGCCAGCAGAGAGAACAAGTGTTTTGTAAACCGAAACAACAACACAACAAAAAAGTGTTTGTTGCTCGTGAAGGCTTCGCTTTATTTCTTTTCGTTTCCCGTTCGTGTTGCTGTTTCCGTAACCTTATCTTCCCGTTCAGGGCTTGAGGCAGAAGGGAAGGAGGTGAGTGCGAGAGGTGCGGCCAGGGTCCGCTCATTAAGCCACGCGTCCTCACCCTCAGTTTCGGTTCCTTTATTTCTTTTTTTTTTTCGCTCAAGTTCCTTGTCGCAGGTCCAAGCTCCTGCCCCTGCTGTGTGTGTGCGCCCGTGCGTGTGTGTTTGTGTTTTCACGTGTTCCTGCCGGAGCCCGTGTGGCCACGCTGTGCTTGAACTCTTGTTCCTGTTCGGGTCTTGTTGTGTATTCTAGTCCTTCTTTAATTTGTTTTCCGTTTCGCGGGAGCGTTTAATACTCGCCGCCATGCCCGGCCAATGGCGTGCGTATGCCGCGACACACCTGATCGGACGTGCCCGAGCTGTGTCGTTTGTGCTGGTCCGTTAGTTTCCGGGACACACTGTGTCGTTTTTATCGCGTGCTTTTCTTTCTGAACGAAGTGCGACGCTGGTGCGTGCATGCGACAGAAAAGGTAAAGCCACGGTTGGAAGGAAGGCACGAGGATTTGCTTTTCAGGCTGAGAGATATTCTTGTTTCCCCAGCAACCGCTTGACACGTGCATTTTTTTCCATCGGGCAAATCTCCCAGTGTGCCACGACGAACCTTTCGGACAGATTTGAGTTACATTGCCCGCTAGTTAGTTTCTGTGCGCATTGTTGCGCATTTCTGTCTCTTTCATTTACCATCGTTTCGTAATTGTGCCTTGATTTCCTTGGCTTTCGAAGCTTAATTCTCTGCTTGTGGGAAAGAGGGCGCGCGCCTGCGACGCTTCTTGCATGGTCCGAGCCAGCGAGAAATTTGAGCTCGCTCAACATCGTGCTTCCTTTGTGTGATGCGGTACGCTCAGGTTCTCCCTTCTTTGTTTTAATTGTATTTTTTCGGTGTGCCCTTTTGTGCTTGGGTGACGTCGGTCACCGCTAGGGCTTGACCGGCTCTCTTGCGCGAGCGATTAATCATGATCCGAGAAAAGGGGAGCGACAGGCCGCAGGGGAGGGGCGACTTCCGCATCCCTTTCTTTTCGGCATTCACCGCTTCACCTCCCGCTTCTTCTCCACAGCGTGGCGGACGCGTGGGTGCACCGTGCAACGGCGCATGGCGCACGTTTCACGGAGAGCGCCATCTGTGCGGAGCGGCGTGAAACTAATAATTAGTAGAGGGCCGTACGGACCCGCCATCTACACCCCTCGTCGCCCCCTGCTCCCTTCTTCCCCGCTCTCTTCCTACCCTTCTCTTCGCCCTCACGTGCCCGCTGTTCGCGAATGAACACCAGCTGAGTGCTTAGGTTTTCGAGCTTCGGCTAAGTATGACCACCACGGTGCTTTTTTTCTTTCTTTATTTTTTTTTTGCAGCTTCAATATGTTCTTAACACCCACCCGCTCACTTGTAGTTAGACGTCTTTAGTGAGTCTCTGAAAAAGTCCACTTAACCTACTCAGTTTTCCTTCCTGCCATCTCTCTCTCTCTCTCACTCTCTCTTGTCTGTCAATCGAACGCAGTACTTTCTTTAAGCAGCCATTCTGAGTCTTCGCAATTTGGCCTCTGTTCAATCATAAAGCTTTTTCTTTTTTTTTTTTCGACATCCCCAATGCGAGCTCTCTCATCTACACTTTACCTGCTTTCTCCAGTTCGTGCGGACAGTTTTTATTTTTATCCTAGCTCCGTGACTTTGCTATTACTTCTGGACAAGTGCCTCGCATTCGGCGGCTTTCCATGATACGGTATACGCACACGCGCCAGCCTCTGCGATCGCTACTATGCCGCTACTATCTGCTACGTACGTTGTGCGGCAATGCTGAAGCGTGTTACACATTTATCCCGCTCGTGTCAGCGTTGCTTTCTTTGCTCTTCTCCCATCCGCACCACTCTAGTTGCCCGCACGCTGTTGTCGCCTACAGCGAGATGCATTGCATGCAGTCGTGGGAGTTTGGGTAATCGTTTGTTTTGCTGTGCGATACCGTTAAGAGCATTCGCTTCTTCCATTCTTTCGCCCTCGCCCATGTGACGTAGAACGTAGAGGAAGGTTTGGAAAGCGATGGAACCCAGGGCGAGAACGAGCAAGAGAACGAGAGAGGAAGAAAACATAACGGAAGGGGACAGCGTGTGCGTTTATGTATCAGCGCCGGCGCACGCTGCCAAACCACACCGCAGTGCAACGGTGCGTGGGGGTGAAGGTGCTTCATTACGCTACGAAAACCATTAGGAGCGGTTTATTGTTTTGCTTTCGGCACCTCGAGCAACAGCGGTGTTGCTTTTCACCGCCTGCCCGAGCAAAGCCCGTCATACAACCAACTCGTTCTCATTTGTTTCAGTTTTTTTTTTCAAATTTGTTTGTGTATGTGCCCTTCGTAACATTTTGTTTGTTTTTCGTTTTCTTTTTTTTCCGCCGTCTCGCTTTGCCCGTGTTTTCACCGTCACCGGAACGCACCGCTGATTGCGTTGTTTGCTTCTCGGGTGGAGCCGGTTGCCTGACGTTTCTTTGTTTCTTGCGCTTCCTCGGCCATGTTTGAACACGTGAACGAAGGGCTACATGCATCAAGCTCGGCTGCCGCCGCTGTTCCTTTCGCCGCGTCACAGTGGCTCGGTTCGTGAGGAAACATGAACCAGCAGGAACAGCGCTGCTGCTTTGTTCCTGCATAGGTGGTGTTTCTTTCGTTTTTTTGCCCTGCAGATTATTTTTTTTAATAGTTTCCCTGCTTCCGCCTTGTTGCCGAGACGTGTGCCCTGGGCCACAACGAATGCACGCTAATATTCCTTCTTCTTTTTTTCTCTTTATTTTTGTCGCTCCTGGGTCTCTCTTGTGGCTCGCACCGCGTGATCGCAATTAAAAGTTTTTTGTTAGCAAACACGAGTTCTCGCACGCGACGTTACGCGCGCACCCGCGTTGCCCCGTGCGGACCCAGAGACGTGAGAGAAGGTGGTTGGGGAGAGGGTGCGGCCGCACGCTCGACCTGCGCTTGTTGCGACGGTGGCGTCACGGCACGCACCTGCAGAAACACGGCAAGGAGCTGAGCGCAAAAACAAAAAAAAAGTGCAAAGAAACGAGCACGAACGCGCAGCGCCGCAAGATGAGAGTACTGGGTTCGAACGAAAGAGAAAAAGTGGGGAAAGAGGAGGGACCTTTCCCCGCGCATCGCACCAGCGGACGTGCTGGGAAGGGTACTGAGGAGAGGGGCCCAAATGTTGAAGGAATGCCAAATACCCGGAAATCTCTAATTGGGGCTCAAAGAATGAGGTAAGGAAACGACAAGGAAAATCGTAGCTTGTCATCGCCTGTAAAGCGTGCTTTGTTGCACCTAGACGTGGCTTGAGGCAAAGCATTAATTTAAGAGCCACCTTAAAACAGTGATAACCTGACGACAAGCGACAATGACAACGTCAGGATCGAAAACACAACGTCAACAACAACAATGCAGAAAGCGCAGAAAGGTGCCTGGAGCGTTTATTTAATTGCTATCGCACTAAAACGACACTGTTCATATGTGCGCTTTCTCAAATGTATTCTTCTGAATTAGCTCTTCTCATCTGCACTTTCCCGCCCACTTTTCATTTGCCCAGCATTGTGCGGACCTAAACCTACTTGCCAGGTGTGGCCAAAAAGCTTAGGACCTGCAGATATCGCATGCTTGCGTCGTGGTAGCTGTAAATTTTGAAACTGATCTTACCATAGCCTCTGAAATACGATAAACGATAAATGCGCGCGGGAGTGCAAATGCCCTAGTGCTACCCGCAGGAATTCATGATTTACTCCTCGTGAACGCACAGGCTGGTCCGGCACTTTCTTTTTCCAGTAGTGCTGCCGAGCCCGATCGCGGGCAAACATGCCAGTCTAAGCCTTCATGAAATGCAGAGAGATTCGTACAAACGATTCTAGAGAGATATCCACCACTTGCATCTCCTGAAGCAGCCATGGCGTCGCTTCATGAGCAATTATAAAGACGCGTATAACTTCTATCTTTAACAAGTCTTCTGGCCAATGATTAAGCAACACGTCTCCCCCTTCACAGTCGCGCAACAACGCGCTTATTATAATAAATAATTTTATCATTTGTTCAATTATGGACACAAGGAAGGACACTTTTCTGTTCGGTATAGTTTTTTTTTCTTCAGTTGTGTTCTAGGTAGACGCAATAAAACATATATTGATTATGATTCTGATTTGTGTATTTAGCAAGTGCCTAGCGGGTCTTTAGCGGATCTTGCGTGCTCGTATCACAGGTTTCAGAGCTATTGGGGTCTTGTCCAGCGATTTTTTTTTAATTTCTAGTTGGCGACATTGGCTGTCATTTTGGCTGAAATTAGGTCACTTGACGAAAGGCGTTGCAACGGTCAACATCGCATCCCCAAGAACCCTGTAAAGTTGCCTTCGTACAGGCCATCGCTATAAGATATACAAAATTTTCCACGCTAGAGTGGATGAGGTGTTGGCTTATATTCGAATATAAAACGCTCAACACATCGCGATTACTGCATAGAATGTAGGACCCATAAGTTCGTGTTAAGTTATGAATTAAATTACAATACCAAGTCATTTAAAAGCTCCGTTTACATATCTTAGGTTATTAGAAGAAATCGCGATTGGAAACTCTTGGCTCGCTCTTCTATTTATGACGAGAACATATGAGCTAAACTATATATGTAGAGCATACTTCGGAAATATCCGTGTCGCGATTGACTCGTAATACTGGTAATATACTGGTAATACTGGTAATATAGTGGTAATATTCACTGCCTTCAAGTGCAATTAGGAGTCGATGGCGAAGGAACAGCTTATGAAAGCAAGCAATCCAGCCGACAATTAGCGAGCTCAGCAACACTGCGACGTTGTTGGCGTATTCGATAAGCGCAAAGATCAAGACGGCAAGAAACAAACTTGGTTCAATATGCAGAATCACACGGGCGTTCGTTGCACACGGCGATAAGAGACCGTTTTTTCAATTGATCGTTTGGTCCCTTGTGTTATCTGAATGCCACCAAAGACACATAAAGTGCCTCGTTAAATTCGGGAGCATAAGGGTTTACGCTACAACGATAAAGTGACAATAAAAAGAGACACTCATTCGATTTAGACAGATAAAATATTCTTTCAAAACAATATTTTCGTACCTTTGGTGCTAACGGATCGATAATAAGAAGATTAAATGAAGGTAGAAGCTGCATGTCTGGAACTGCCCGCGAGACCCCCTGTGCTGGTACGTCAGTGTCAAGTCAAAGCCTATATATTCCACTATTTGGGCTGTTATGGCTCCGTCGAATTTATTGAAACTTGCTAAGTTTGTTCTTAAGCTCTACTAGAATACAATGTAGGCTGTGTTCCAATACTCGCCATAGACCACAAATTAGACGGCTAAGCAGACATCTGTTCATCTAAATTATAATATTTGAGAAGTTGAATAATTAATTAGGAAAAATTATGTAATTAGGCGGAATGCAAAAAAAGTAACCCGAGCATCTCCAAGAGTCAGCAAACTGCATTGCCTTTGTTTTGTCCAGCTACATAGCATTTGCATATTTTAAAAGTTTGGCTAAAGTTACTAGGGACGCCCTGTATATCAGTGAAGCATTGCATCACAGGATCCGGCAGTGAAACAGCTCCAAGGATGCAAGCACATAGGAAAATGCCAGGATTTATTGAATTTTGGCCGAGGACGTTTCAAAGGCCGAAGAAGTTGTGTTTCAAACGTTCCCTTGTTCTTTACTTTAATAATCATCATCATCACCACTACCATCATCATCATCACCAGCAGCAGCAGCAGTAGCCTATTTCATGTCCACTGATGGATAAAGGCCTCTCCCTGCGATCTCCAATTACCCCTGTCCTGCGCCAGCTGATTCCTACTTGCGCCTGCAAATTTCCTAATTTCATCACCGCCCCCCCCCCCCCCTAGTTTTCAGCTGTCCTCAACTGCGCTTCCCTTCTCTTGGACCCCGTTGTGTAACTATAATGTTTCACCGGTTATACATTCTACGCATTACATGGCCTGCCCAGCTCCATTTTTTTCTCTTAATGTCAATTAGAATATCAGATATCCCCATTTTCACTCTGATTCACACCGCTATCTTCCTGTCTCTTAATGTTACGCCTAACATTCTTCTTTCTATCGCTCTTTGCGTGGTCCTTAACTTGTTCTCGAGCTTCTTTGCCAACCTCCAAGCTCCGGTAGAATGCATTCGTTGTACACCTTTCAAGGTAAGCTGCCATTCAGGATCTTACAATGTCTGTCGGATGCACTCCCACCCATTCTTATTCTGTAATTTTCCTTCGCATGATCAAGGTCCCCTGTAAGATAACTGACCTAGGTGAACGTGCTTCTTCACAGAATCTAGAGGTTGACTGGCAATCCGGAACTCTTCTTTCCTTGCCAGGCTATTGATCATAATATTTGTCTTCTGCATATTGATCTTCCACCCCACTCTTATACTTTTTCTGTTAAGGTCCTCAATCATTTGTTTTAACTCGTCCCCAGTGTTGCTGAACAGGACAATGTCATTTGCAAACCGAATGTTGCTGAGATATTTGACGTTGATCCTCACTCCTAAGCCTTTCCAGTTTAATAGTTTCAACACTTCTTCCAAGCCTGCAGTGAATAGCATTGCAGCGATTGTGTCTCCTTGCCTGCCCCCTTTTTTATAGGTATCATGTACTTTTATTTATTGGTGCTGAAAAAGCCAAGTTTAAGCACCGTAGTGAAGCCAACTTTCTCTAGAGTAAAACAATTTTGTGGATATTCTGCAAATAAGTATAGTGTTATGAGTGTGTTTCGGTCCATTGTTTAATGTTCTAATTCAATAAAGCATTTCAAAAAATGGCATTTTGCAAACGTTTTGTAAAAAATAACTTGTGGACGTAAACGGTTAAAGATATGTTAACACAAAACACATAAGTCTAGTTGCAATACAGAACATCCTATGCCTTGCTTCATTGACAACCTCAGGCACCACAATATATTTTCTGGTTTCAGCACCTACTTACCTACAAATGTGGGCAGAATACACGCGTCTTTGGTATAACATAGCCCTCATACTACACAACTAAAGGAATGAAAACTAACCGGTAACCTAAACAATCCAAGGTAAACATTCACTAATTCACGGACAGGAGTAGCTTTACTCTCACGAAACAATATGCTCTGTCAAGAACCTTAGTGGAGCAAGGGTGGTGATCGCCATGTGCAGTGGGTCGTGAAAAATGCACGCAGCAGTACGACAATGCCTGCTTTCCTGCTCTTTGCTCATCCCACATCAACCGATTAATCATGGTTAAATCATCAATCGAAAAGTTGGAAAGTTAAAACGCCCCGCACAAGGCACTACGGGTAAACAAGAAAACGCGCTCCAGCGCTTATTGTATGTGTGCCGCAATGCCACAGTTGAGCTCCCGAGGGTCGGGCGAGGGGGAGGGCGCCGCGCCTCTCTTTAAAATTTGGAGCAGGCGGACACCCGCTAACATTAAGCACTGGCACCACGTCTCCGGAAGACCCTCCAACCCTCCACGGGCAAGCGGGGCCGTTAGCGGGGCAGCACGAGAGTGGCGGCTACGACGGTGTGAATGCATGCACCTCGAGCATTCGCGTAATTACTGTGCGTAATAGAACTGGCACCATGTGCGATGCCAGCGAGTGAGCAGGCTTCCCACAGTGCCAAGCGAGCGTTCCACAATTAACTAATTAACTTGCACTACACCTATGCCCCAACTCGTTACTGCCCTTCTTTTCGCATATCATTGGGCCACGGAGGGACGGTCGCAAGAGCTCAAAACCGAAGAGCTGGCCGGGGCCATTTCGTTTCTTTTACCACTCTCCGTACCTTACCCACTGAAAGCCACATGGTTCATCACGAAAACTTCTTGTTCCATCACTTAGCACGTGATTTCGCACGATCTACGTGACAAAGCGGCCGTGCGCCTTCCTCTTCTCTATTGATGTCTAGGTCGCTTTACTTCTTTTTATTTTTCGTAGCGACAATCTACGGCCGAGTATAGCGGCAAACCGTAGCTCCGCTCTGTTTCGCAGCGTCTCCGCACAGTGCACAGCCGAAGGGCCCCAGTGCACGCGCACTGCCAAGGCGCGTGCGGCAATGAAACGCACGGGGCCTAATGATGAGCCGCGCTGTAATTAACGACGCGCGTGGGCGCATATCTCAGTGGAGCCCGCTCATTACTTCTGCGAGAACGGAGCGCGGCTATGGGACTCGCGCGAAACAACCGACGCGAACTGCGCGGCGGAACGAACGACAACAAAATCGCGTAAAAGAGCGCTCTCTAAGCGCCACGGTTTAAAGGGAGGGAGCCCGGGGCGACAAACGCCACGTGCGGGCAACGGTGCACGGGGTTCGCCTTCGCTGCGGTCTCCGTGTCGGCGCTCCGATTCTTCAAAGCGGCGCGGGGTCAGGTCGCCGACTGGCGTTCTTGGCTGGCGTTATCGCCTACCAGGACAGTGTGTGTGCTGGCCGAACCGTTGCCTCCGGAAAACGTGTTGGGAGTCCACGTTTTAAAGGCGAAGCTTTCTTCGCGAACTTTCCCAGAATTGCAATGCAAAAGGATGGACAGTTGGGCGAGCTGGTACGGTAACATGATGTTGGATTGCATTTCGCGCTACAATCCAAGATCATGTTTCCCAGACTTCCCGGACGACCCTGGATGCTTGCTCGTGCAGGTGTCTTACCGAACAGATCATGCTTTAAAAAAATTGAATTACGTGTCCGACGGAGGGATGAAACCTCCGTCCCCCAGCGCTAGGGCCTGATGCTCTAACCACTTGGCCACGATTGCGCGGATACTACTACCGTGCCGGCGCCAACTATAGCTGTGTCAGATGATCGACACATGTGTCCGTTGTGTAGCACGAGTGCGCAAGGGCACATGCGTGGACGCCAGTTTCATTTATGCCGAAAAAAGGCAGGAATGAAATTTATGGCTATTCAATTTACAGCTTAACTAAAGCTTCGCTTCACGCAGACAAGGGCCTCTAAGATTTGGCAAGCTCGCAGCTTTTCCTCCGGCCGTCGCATTTGTCGCGCTCCCCAGTGAGAAAGTGCAATGAGGCGCGAGACCCTACTTCCCCAAGATGGCGCTGCTAGCCGAGGACTTTGGCGAGAGCAGTGGAAAAGTAAAGATGTCCGAAATAGGAATGAGTCAGAGGCGATTGGAGGATTGGTGGAAGAAAAGTAGGGAAATGACAAAAAAAAAAACGGAGACGTACAAAAGCAAAGTTCGCAATAGGGGGTCAGAAAATTTGGTTGTGGGAGTTTATAGGACATCAGGCGGTATAATAGCGAGAGCTTGGTTGCGCAACCCACCGCCCTGTTCCAAAGCGAACGCTCATAACATCCATCCATCCATCTGGCGCCTGCAGCGGCGGTCGTAGAAGGCACACTACGCGAGATCTCAACGTCCGCGTTACCTCTATTTTCACGGGTAGGAGAGTATTTTCACAGGATACACATCCCGGGCAATTTTCCAGCTCCGCCTCCTCATGCTCGGCGTCGGACATTTTCTCATCTCAAACGTTTAGCCCTCTCGTGCCTTTATTTTTGCCTGTGCCTTTCTTTACGGTTATCCAGTGATTTTTAGTATCTGTAGTCCGTACAGATTATACGTTTATTATTTATTTTTCGCAACAAATCATGTGTGGTTTCACACATCATCCAATGTCTGTGAACTGGTAGCTTATCGTAGATGTGGCAGAGTTTAGTTGTTTGCCTCGATTTTCTTTCTTTCTCATCTTCTTTTCTCTTTAGTTTATATGTCTTTGTTTTTGCACTGCTGTTATCCAGCACTTGATAAGGAAGCTTTCGCGCTTGTACGCCTACGCTGTAGCCTAATGATTCTCCTATAACATTTACTACTACTTTTCCACGCGTACATCTTCCTGTTAATGCGTTAGCATTCATTGGGCACTTAACACACTTTCTGTGGGCTATCTGTGTATCTATTTATGTGATGACAATGATTAAACAACCGCATGACCACGATCGGATTAAGACGACAGTGTGCCGACGATGGCATGATGACGACGGCATAACGAGAATCGGATGACAAAGCTGGAATTGCGACAATGCAATGACCCCGATGGCATCACGACCCCGCAACCATAGCTAGTGACCCAAGCTATTTGTACCATTGGGTTGAAGTAGAAGGTGTGATTACAACAGCATGGCGAGAGTCAGATCAGGTAGCTGGAATTACGACCATTGAACCACGATGATGACATCACTATGGTGTTGTGACAGCAAATACATGACGACTGTATGACGGCAATGGCGTGACGACAATGGCATGACATGGCCGATGACAATGCTGGAATGACGATGATGCAACGACCATGACGGCATCACGATAACGAGCACATATCTACTGACCCAAGCCATTAAACAACTTGGACAAGTGGGTTGGGTAGAAGCTGTGACGATGACGGCATGGCGAGAGTAAGATAGATAGATAGATAGATAGATAGATAGATAGATAGATAGATAGATAGATAGATAGATAGATAGATAGATAGATAGATAGATAGATAGATAGATAGATAGATAGATAGATAGATAGATAGATAGATAGATGGCACGTAAGGCGAGACAACAAAGCATCAACCTGTTCCATTGTCTAGTTCTATGAGTCGCCTTCTTTTGTGCCACTTTTTCCAATATGAAACCGCATCAACAAGGCGTACTCTAGTCCTAATACCCAGCCGACTAGTCCTACACCACTGGTCCTGCTCACTGTCCTACTTCTTTGTACCGCTTTGAAAACCTCCTCTCTAACGCAAGCAGACGCTGGTCCCTTTCTTCAAGCAGTTCACAGACTGCCTCAGATTTCCTTCTTTAGATTTTTCATGCCCAATGACAACATCAAAGAGGCCGAGAACTTTTTATTAAATATGTGAGCCATGGGGGGGGGGGGGGGGTGGACTCCAAGTTTTATTGAAAATACTGCACTGTTTCATTACTTAGGGCGCAATGCGTCTGGGGCTTCGCAGCGGTAAGTCAAGCTTACTTTGTGCGTAAGCTATCCCAAGGCACCTACTAATACATAATAAACGAAAATGAACTAAACTAACCAATACCCCTTGATCTCCAAGTCTGCGAAGGGGATATGGAGCGGCCTGTCGCCAGTCACCTGCCTACCGATTATTTCGAGCGACATTGATCTGCGCATTTTTGACGCCACTTAAACCTACCATTTCCTTGAACAGCTACAGCCTCGAACACTTTCGAGTTAACAATATTGGCACCAGGCCGCTTTTGAGAACTGGTCCGTCTGCCTGCAGACACCATTGAGCTCAACTAAAATTTCTAGAGATACCGAAGTTGAACAATTGGTATAGCGGGCAAAATGGCGATCGTGCCTGACAACAGCTTGGCGCGCCAGAGAACAGACATATCGGCTTTGTAAAGTAGAAAACGCGCGAAGCATTTCTGAATACACAGTGTACAAACAATAATAACATAGACGTTTCAAGCAGCAAACACGTTTAAAATGAGAAAGTAATCGAAGCATGGCGTAAACGGGCGCGTAACAGTGGTATCAACTGGAGGAACAGCCATGTGCAACGCGAGTTCGTCACAAAAATAAATCAAGCGTATCGCAGCATAGGAACTGCGCCAATCACGTTAGGTTGCTGGCATACACCACAGAACTCTCAGTGTCGTTTACACAGCCTCGACCCATCACTGAACCTTACATTACCAGCGAACCTTCCACGACGTGACGCAACACTGCTGTGTCGGCTGTGGGTAGGAGTAGCATTCACCAACTCCTACAGCTATCGTATTGGAATGGCGGATTCACCAATGTGCGCTAAGTGCAAGTGTGAAGAGACCATCAGTCACCTTTTGTGCCACTGTTCTCGCTTCGATAATCAACGTGCGACTCTCCAGTGTGCCTTGAATAGACTGGATGACAGGCCATTTACGGAAGCGAAGATCTTGGGAGCCTGGCCTCACAGCTCATTGGCCCGGAAAGCGGTTCGAGCGCTTTGTCGCTACCTGAGGGCAACAGACTTGAGTGCCCGACTATAGACATCCTACACCTAAGTTCTCTCTCTCTCCCTCTTTCACTCCTCATTCCCCTCCCCACGTGTAGGGTAGCAAACTGGACTCAGTCTGGTTAACCTCCCTGCCTTTCCGTCTTCCCTTCTCTCTCTCTCTCTCTTTTGTTGTGAAAAAAAAAGAAGTACTTGCATACTCATGAAAGTTCCCTACACTTTTTCTTTTTATGGTTTTACGTTTTGTACGTGTCTGCAATACACAGATGGATTGTTCCGCGCAACACTTTGCCCTTTAAGATCACGGCTTGACCTGGGTTCCTGCAACCTGCACGTGGAGACCCGGAGAGTGGCACGTGCCTCGTAAATTTCGTTTTGCCAATTTCGGGCTAGACCAGGCGATAGGTTGGAAGTCACTTGGAAGACTTTCGCCTCAACGGTAACATTGGCATTCTATAGGCACGGCGTCATCGACCCTCGATGAAACACGTGTCTCATAAGTATTCAAGCAGTCATATCGCTTTCTGTCGGCAACGAAGACCTGCTCATTAACATTTACATTGTACACATCTTCGTCCGGCGCGATACCGCTCACGAAAGCGAAGAAACATCGAAGAAGTTGTACGAATCGTGCGGTTTCATGAATGAATCACTGTATGAGATAACGGTATGGATTACTTCATATTTCATGTGTATCGAGTTTTGTCCGCATTTCAAGAAACCCGCCATTAGTTTTAAACGCTCCACGTGTTCAAAATTACGACCGAATGGCCGCGTGATAACGCTTCATTGATGGACGTCATCGTTCGGTCGTGATGGGCGGCAGTTTTCTGGTCCCACGGCGAGTTGTTTGGACATGAGGTAGAAGAAAATATTGAAGTAGCATCGACATATTGAGGAAACATTGAAAGATACAGTGGATGCTAGAGTGCTCGTTTCTCTTCTTAATGATCGACCCTGCTAAGCAGTAATGTGTACGGTACAGAGTAATCACGAAGCGAGACACGTGCTACTGCTTCGGGAGGAACAGTGAACACAGGAAGGTGCCTCGAAACAAGCATTCGAGAGCGACTGCTCGCTTCTACAGCCGCCGCTTTCCCTCCTTTTGTGGAGGCTGCGGGAGAGGAGGGTGGCTGTTTGCTTTTCACGATGGCGTTCGCACCGCTGGTGACTGCACACATTTGACTACTAGCTATAGATGTGTAGCTATACGTGTTTATAGCTAAGCTATAGCTGCATAGAGCGATATATAGCTGTAGCTATAGGTTTAGCATGTAGAGATGTATATATCTATCGATACAGATTTAGACTGCCTCCGCAGATGTGCTCGGTGATTACTTGGATATTTTTTTTCTTCTTTCCAGATAAAAGTGGGAGCTAGAACTGATGTGCAGCGAAGCAAGGATAATTTATTGGGTACGCTCATCGCAGTTTCTTTTTCTTTTTGTTGTTGTTGTTTCACAGCCTACTATAAAAAACGCTGTTCTCTCTTTTCTTTTTTGTTTGTTCGCTGAAACCTAACGTCTGTTTCTACAGTTCTTAGCAGTTCAACGATATGTTTTTTGTACAATGCTTCTGCCTCTAATGCCTGGCGACAATGCTTGTCCCGTTCACTTTGCGCGCTTGCTCTAGCCTAAACCCTTCGTAGAAGAGGCCATCTTTGACAGCTTGTTTCTTGTGGGATGAGTACTAATCCATGGAGCTGTCAAGGCTGCTTCTGGCTCCTTTGCACGTGAGTGCCGCCCAAATGTCGTGTTGCAAATAAACGTTTGATTGGATTATTGGAGTCAATCCAAATCTTAGCGCATTCAGCGAAGGAGATAATGATTCGGAACGCAACTACAGCCTGAATTGGAATTAAACAGTGCTATTATATATCAGTTTAAAAAATAACGTTGCGCTAAACTAAGTGAGATGATCAAAACAACTACACCCCAACTAGACTTTAAAATCTTCGTAACTGCTTCTCTTGACTACAGGAATTTTTTTTTTCTTAAATTGCACTTCTGAAAACGGTCGTGATATTTGGTGTATATATGCAGGCATAACGTCTCCTACCCAAGAACTGCTCGTGCAAGCGGCGTGCAACGTCCCCTGCCTAAAACACATAATTTTTTTTTCGCTTGTCTCAGAAAAGATCGGCAACCTCAGTTCCGGCCCTAATGCGTTCTTTTTCTCGGAACCGCTTATCGGTCCACCAAATATGTTAGGAACAAAAATTAAGAATAACGCATGGCACCACTTGAAAGGGCACCTCGATTTAATAAACTTACTGCGCTGTTCAGTTCACGGCACATCTGCGCTCGCACACTTTGCCTGTGGGAAGCCAGTGAAAGTTTGAAAAAATAAAAACCGGCCTGAAACAATTACAAAAGCCTGTCTTTGACGTAATGAAATGATCAGGTTTTCTCAGCGGCATTTCTACGTTTTCGCGATAGTACCAGTGGAAACGCCCCTGCGCCACACTCCCATTGTCATATTATTATCATTTTTTCATTATTAAGCTCGTCCTGCGTTATAGTTGCTTATTTAAATGAGAGCGCAGTAAGAGCTGTAGTGGCCCAGAAAGAAGGATAGTGTCTTGGTGAACATACGGTCCGTTAGCCAGTCCCTGTAACTGTCTGCCTGGTTCGTTCCCAGCTTGGCAGCTTTTAGAATATTCTCTCGAGTAGCCTTCGATCTTGAGCCGAGCCACTGCTTCTGTCGAATGTCCGCTGTAGAAGCTGTGGAGAAGCACGCTTTTCACATTTCGCTGGGCCCTCAGGCGTTGGATACCGTACCCAGTTGACGGAAGGTGAAATGACCGCGCTATTTCATATTCTCCAAAGAGAGACTTCCTGCACCCGAGAGCGATAACGAGAAAATGAGCAGACACACATAGGGATTAGGATGCTTGTGTGCCAACGAAGAGATACTTCCTACAGTTCTTTCTTATCCTTCAGATCATTTAATACTAGTGGAGCATGCGACCCCCTTTGCTTACAACAGTGTTATATATATATAATAGATTACCTCAATAGGCGGACAATAGCTCTAATATGCGTAGTGCACGTAGCTAATGAAGACGATTCGCTAAATAACTTTTTAAGAAGCCTGCTGGTCCAACGCGCTGAGGGAGTCGGTTTTAGTGAAACAATTTGCTGAAAGACCTATCAACGTTCCGGTTCAGATCAACCCCGGCAGATAAAGGGTAGCTTATAAGAAAATGTTAGCTACAAGGTTCAATGTACTTCCTTGGCAATTTCCAATTCAGTTCACTTTGTTTCATGTTCCAACCACATCAAGGTGTGACAAGAAAAAGAAAAGCAGCGGTATGGGAAGCTTGACGGGCTCTCCCACCCCGTACATAGTGGCCACTTTGGCAAGTTAAGGATGTCTGGGAAAATAAGACAATTTAAGAATAGATATCTCGAAAATGGTGCTAATACCACAACTTCTGCTACGCAGTAATCACTAGCATTAGGCTTCAGTTTTGCAACTTCAATATGCTCCCTAAGGTGAATATTTAACAATGAAATTATTGAACTCTTTTAAATACTTGCTGACTTTACGATTTGCCGTGCAGCTAATTTCTGTTCAGTTATTCAACCTATACAAGCCGAATCGCACTAAAACAACAAGCAATTCTTTTAATTGGTTACAAATAAAAAAAACAACAGAAAAGCACCTCTATATATATTCTAAATGCTGTCCTGGCACTTATCTTTAGGCATAGAAAGTACAATTTTCCTAGACCAAAGATAGTTAAAATTTCCTCGAACAATTCACGCCCAAATGACATATGATGCAAGAACGACGTAACAGATTTCTCGATGCGCATTTACAAATTATTCTGTAGTCTTTATGCACGAAAGTTTCAAAAGCTTCTCACCTAAAGCGTTTCCCGACTTTGAAATGTGATGCACTATTTATTCGTCGGCAGGCAATGAGCAAGCACCAGACATGCTCTGTGAAGTATACAACATCCCGGCAAGCTTCGTGAGCAAATTATTCGGTAAAATCGTCATTAAAGTTCGCTCCCTTTCTTGCTTACAAAGCGTCCCTTCATGCTATACGTGTTCCTAATGTTGCCCCTTACTGTCCCTATGAAGGGCTACTGAGAGTGCGTCTTAAATATTCGTGAGCTTTAGCGGTCCCTCTCCTTGTGCCAACTGCAGCATTTGCTAGAAAACGCAGTATACGTAAACAAAAAAGTACCGTATTAAGTGTTGGCAATGTTGGATATTCGGTTGACGGACGCTTAGCCGAGGCCACGTCAAATGAGGAAAGGGCCATCCAGGTGCGAATCCGCGCCTGGCTGTGTCAGTGCAGTTACAAATTAAGCATAACTAAGGAATTGCGCATAAGCTAAATATATAGCTATTCACTGCATGCTTAGAATAAGTATTCAAGCTGTTAGATCTTGAAGGATTAGGAATGAGGTTCAATGGCGAATATCGTAACAACCTTTAGTTTGCGGGTGACACTGACCTGTGCGGCAATGCTGGGGACGAATTGCAACGAATGATTGAGGACCTACTTCGAGAAAGTGTAAGAGAATGGTTGAAAATTAATAGGCAGAAGGGCAATGGTAACATTCAATAGCTTGGCAAGAGAACAAGAGCTCAGGATTGGCGGTGAGCCTCTAGAATATGTGCAAGAGAATGATTATCTATATTGGTTGCCCCCAGGGGACCCTCGTCATAACACGAAAGCTAGCAAAATAGGAACGGGTTTTAGCGCATACGGCAGGCATTATCAAATCATAACCAGCAGCTTACCGCTATACTTAAAAACAAATATGCAACGAATGCATTCTACCGGTATTAACTTAAGGTGGAGAAACCTAGAGGTTAGGAAAGAAGCTTGAGAACAAGTGAAAGGACATGCAACGCGCGACGGAACGAAAAAAAAATGACTAGCCATCATGGCCCTGAGAATGTGGATGTCCCGCGAAGCCGTTGAAAACCATCACTACAACTGCTGAGGTGGGCATGGAATGCTTTATGGCGTTATAGTAATGTTTTAATCGTAATTTAAAGTAATGGTACTGAGGGTAATTTTGTAAGCATGCCGCCGCCTATAGCCGTGGTGCAACAACGTTTAAATTAATTGCTAGGCTGGTTCTTTTAATCACAAAAGACTGGGGACGTCACTCGCAACGTTTCAGAGCTGTCGCAGCCGCGAAACAGTAATCTTTACCGACAAACGTTATGTGGGGAGCGCTACGTGCTCCGCGTTGTTATCAGGAGATCCTCATCACGTGTTATGTGGTTCGGAGGCTTGTTTTTCATTGAAGCGCATGCTGTTCTGCATGCTGTATGCGTGATACCAAAGAATGTATGCACTGTCCACTTCACTTTGCTGAGTGCTCGAAGTCTCTGCCTTACGGGGACTCGAGCCACTGCTCCTGGCCCTGCAATGCCACCGCGATCGGTCCACATTTTTGCTAAAGCACGTGGACGCGAAAAATGCCAACCAACTAGAGGCTAACACCTTCGCTGTAAAATGATAGGCGTAACGTCAGGAGAGGGGGAGATACGATGTGGATCAGAGAGAAAACTGTGGTTTCCCTTATTAAAGCTTTCGATATGAGGACAAAATTGCATCAGGGCAGGCCATGCAATGCGTAGAGCAGATAACCGGTGCTCGGTTAGAGTTGCAGATAGGGTGTCAAGAGAAGAGAAACGCAGCCGAAGGCGGCCGAGAATCAGGTGCTGTGATAATTAAGAAATTTTCAGGTATAGCTAGGGATCAGTTAGCGCAAGCCAGGGGCAGTTTGGAGATCGCTGGCAGAGGCCTTCGTCCTACAGTGAACACTAAAATAGGGTGGTGATGGTGATATTGTGACGTAGCAGTTGTCACTACGTTTATTCCGTCTCGAAGATACGGCGAACCGATCACGCCCACAGCACGGATCACACTCGAGAGCCAGCCCCACAAGCGATGATGAAGAAGAACCCCATATAAGCCCCACATGATGATGATCATGTACAGATGACAAAGAATAGCTTATATCTGGCTACACTAAATATAACTATAACTAGCTATAAGTGTAGGTCAGCAAAGTCTTTGGCATATTTACATCATACATGCTCATAAATCGTCTAATAGTGACCACTAATTAACACCAGAGGTGGCAGCTGAAGAAGCTTCGAGAGAGGATCACTGGCTGAAAACGATTAGGGAAGCAGGTGACCGCTGCGAAGAAAATGCAATAGCAAGACACGCCGTAGGGAAGAGAACCGGCGCTAGATATCGGGGTCGAACAGACGAGTGAATGGAACGAAAAAAGAAAGGCTAGTCCCATTCCAAAGTGCGAAGGCAGCGCGAAAGCACAAGACGACAAACTGAGGATCAAATCGAACTAAGGCGAAAGAAACAAAAAGAGGCTCGGACGAGGCACAGGGTAACGCCAGAGCCCCGAACTGCTGCTCTTCTTGAGGGAAACGAGCGACGGTCGAAGAGAACGGCGCGTATACGAGAAGCAGCAACAGCAGCAGCAGCGAACGCAACGACGCAACGCTTCACCGAGGCGAAATGAAGGCGAAGGATAGGAGCCCCGAGTGAGGGAGCAAACCCGAACCTCGAACGCGGGCGCGGGTTCCCACAGACGAGGAGCGAGGTTCAATGAAAGACGCTCGTCGGCTGGCTCCTGGAGGAGGGAAAGGGAGCGGCCGTGGCAGCCTGTGTGGGAAGCGTTTACGGGGGAGAAGGGGAGAGGAGGAACTGGGAAAATGGCCACGGGCGAGGAAGGAGAGGAATTGAGCTAGAGAACCTAAGAAACGAGGAAGGAGAGTCCTTCGCCCGCGCAACGGCGTCGATGAAGGGAAGGAATACGATGGTGGGGGTGTAGCGGGCGGGTTAGCAGTATGTGAGAAAAGGGCGAGAGAGAATGGAAAGCGGTGAAAGCGTCGGGTTCTGGAGACCGAGAACTTCGATCCAGCACCACAGCTGCTGCCCGCCTGCCGCCCGTCGAAACAGTGTGGGCGCCCGCTGAGGAAAAGGCCGGGGCTGTGTGTGGTAGTCGTGGTGTGCGTGTGTGTGAGAGCGCTCGTGCACGGAGGGAGAAGTGAAGGAAATACGGGAGCGGGCGCACGCACGCAACTCACCACTCGCTCGCTCGCTCGCCCGCGTCGCGGACGACGCTGCTAGCGCGCGAGGGGAAACGGTGCAGCCGTAGGGTTCTCCCGGCAAAAGGGGTTTGGTGGATGGGGAGTTTCGGGGAAAGAAAAAGGGGGGTTGGGCGGCGACGGTGCTTTCGTAGAAAGGAAGGGAGGGCGGCACGTAAGGATGGGGAAAAGAGGGAGGAAAGAAAAAGGAAGCCTCGGCTGCCACAGGCTCGACGGCACCTCTGCGAGCGCGCGCGCGGTCCGTCTCCTCCCCAAATAAGCACGCAAGGAGCTGGGGACCACCAGCGCCGGTCGCCCTCTGCCTGCGTTCTGTTGTAGTAGGCGCCCTGGGCGCGTGTGTTTGTGGCGATTTTCCTCCATTCTGTCCCCCCCCCCCCCCCACTTCTGATCTCACCCACCCTCTGTCTTCACCACGCTTCTTGGACACTGTGGTGGTAGAGGTGGTCGCTGGAGCGGCTGCTTCACGAGTAGAGCGCTGCTTTCCCCATCGCTCTCTCCGGTATTCGTCGCGGCTCTCGAGCAACGTTGCTTCGGTTGAGCGCTCAGGACTCTGAGTGCTAGTAGAGAGCAGAGAGGGTACGTCCGAGCGTTTTAGGTGACCGTCGACTTCTGCGTCAGCTTCCGTACTTTAGCGGCGGTGCACCCGCGGGAGGCCATTTTTCATCCACATGTCCTGGTTCTTGCAGCAAGGAATTTGCGACAAGTTAAAATTTTTCTGTTTCCTTGTGGTTCATTGCGACTCTAAGAGCCCATGTGGAATGGACGTTTTGTGTAAGATTCGCTTCAGTTGGGCTCAGACATCAGGTTTCATCATATCAGTTGACCGATTCGCGATGACCGGCATCTAAGGCAGCTTTATTTAGTTTGTTTGCCTGCTCTGCGAAAAGCAAGTGAGAGGAACGTGAATTTTGGACTGGTAAATGAGCAGAAAGGTTTCCGTGAGAAAATATGAAATTTTTACCAAGTATTGGCCTGCTCTGCGAAAAGCAAGTTAGAGGAACGTGAATTTTGGACTGGTAAATGAGCAGAAAGGTTTCTTTGAGAAAATATGAAATTTTCACCAAGTATTGACTTCCCCCACCCCCTTACGCCTTCACTCGCACATACAGCATGCGGCGCGCGGTGACGATGTTATCGCCTGTGGACTTCATACGGGACATGAGAGCCACGACGACGACAGGAATGTGCCTTGAGCGTTCATACAATTGCTGTCGCAAGAATATAAGAGTATCTGGCAACTGAAGGGTGTCGTGGGCCATTAATGTCCGTAAAAGAAGAAGTAACAAAATTGAAGTTCCACCATGCGACAGTTCTCTGCGCCACAACAATGTGTTTTTCTTTATTTTGTGGGGCGTGGGCACCGAAATGATAAAAAGCAAAGGAAAGCATGTTGGCCACAATCGAATGTCTACTTTGGGCACCTAGTGTGGCTACCGAAGGAATATCGAAGAAAACGTGAGACGCTTGGTCCACAGAGAACCATATGCATGCTGCTCGTTATCCTACACTGGCGAGACAAAAGACTTTCCGGAATTATTGCGATAACATGGAAATGAAGGTGATGCCCACAAGAGAACGCATTGTAATCCGTCGAGTCCCCGCAGTGGTGGCAGCCAGCGACCATTGAATATTTTTCTCGTCTGCTAGCCAGAAAGCGTCCAAAAATCTGTGAGCTCAAAGTACACTCGGCCAGAGAAAAACGAACGCGCACCGAAGTGCGCCGCGCGGTTGTCAGGGCAACACGTGAAAAACGCATGACCTCTGGCTGGCTCTGGCAGCCCGCGCGTAGCGAGAACAAGAAAAGTGAAGAGGTTCAATGTGTCCTCGCGAATAAAAGTCAAAGTAGAAAAAATAAATAAGAACGCAGTTACCTTTGCTGGCTTCAGTGTCTTGACATGGATGCTTTGGCGCAGGTGACATGAAGGCACAAATCAACCATCACAACGCTTCGTCTCACCGGACCTCGGTGCGTGCTTTGTGAACTTGCCTGATAGTGTGTTGATTTGGCTTGTCTCTTTGTATGGTTCGATGTACGACTTTATAAAAGTCAATGCGCCTTTGGCGTCAAATGTTTATAAGAGCATTACACCCACAAGGATCCGGAATTGAAAATCTAAAGCACGACTTTGGAAATATCAATGCACCTTTCGCATCAAAAGCGTATGTGATTTTTATACCCATAAAGTTTCGGAATTGAAATCCACGCGCTCCGTATGTTCCGCGGACTCCGCGAGATGCCGCGACGAGCCCGTTCGCCATCAAAACGCCCTTGACACTTTGTGCTTGGATGGGGCTTTTCGCGTTATCTGACTCCAGGTGCATGGGCGTTGCCACGAAATCCAGCCCAAGATCACAATCTTCGCGCCGAAATTTCTTTTCGAGAGTGAAAAATGCATTGTACACAAAATCCAGAAGGATTTCCGGCGCCGGGGGTCGTTTTCGTCGGCGGTGCATGACAGCAAGAAAAATATTTCAGGGAAGGGGGTCTGAAGCCCCATAACTCCCTCCCCCCCCCCCCTGGCTACGCCCCTGCGCGACCGCAGTACTTTCAAGCAGCGCCGCGCCGAATCGCACAAGCCAGAGAGGAGGAAGGGCTCGCCGCGAGCCCTTTCGTCCTCGCCCAATGAGAACGTCTATACATCGCAAATCGCTTTGAAGATGAGGCCCACGCATCCGCGTGCTTTCCCAACATTGCAGATCGCTTTCAAGATACGGCGTACGCAGCAACCGCCGGTAATGGAAGGCGAAGTCCCACTTTGACTTTGGCTGAGCTTGAAGGTCAGATTCACGGAACCAGACATTTTCTGGGTTTATACCAGGGGCCGAAATCTTATAACGGTTCGGAATACGAACCGTTCGCTTCGCCGCTTACGTCACTAAATTTGCCACTCCCAAGCAGGTGGTGGAAGAAGGGGAGGACACGACAAATAGATGAGAGGATGGCACCTCTGAAGTGCACGTCATTATATGATGAGCTAATCAAGGAATCGCAGAGTATTTCTGCTTGCTAAATAAATGGAAAATATAAATTAAATGTTATACGGCACGTTCTAAAGTATAAACCTGTGGTTCCGTACGGTTACGCAATGCAGAAGTAACTTATTAGTCTCATTCTTTTTTTATTCTCAGCCGACCGGTGGCATCGCAAGCGTAAATGAGTTGGCAGAGCGCAGCGCTATGTTGTCTGCTACCAGGAACTCACACGTTGGACGCAACAGGAACGCACTGCCAGCACTACTTAAGTAGCGAGCGCAACGAAACCGCGAAGTGATTCTTAGGGTCACCAGCCGACTATGTCAATTTTCCTTCTTTTTTCTCCCTTCGTCATCGGCACGGACGTGACTCGCTCGCCGCCGCGCTGCCGCTCTCCCTGCGATCTGCCCCACGGCGCGTCGCGTGATAGAAGCAATGGAACTTGAAATCGAATACTACGTTATACGGGCCCTGCATTGCCTACGCGAAGTCAAATCGAAGAGCATAGTGCTGACGGTGCGCGCTGTGCCGTGAAATTGAGGAATAAGGTGGAGCACTCCCGAACTAGAGAAACAAGGGCAGCCGAATAAGAGATCTCCACAATATGTTCGCGTCCTGACTGTATAGTTTTACCAGCCTAACGAAGGAAGCGCTAGGTTGAACCCTTATGATTGCTGAACGGCCATCTGCGAGCTATTCACGCTGGCCATAGCACTGGGAATTCGATCTCACCCTGCAAATATCTCTTTGGCCTTGGCTTCGAAGCGGAGGTCACGGGAAAGTTGACCCAGCCCTTCTACCGGCCAACACAGTAATTGCGAGAGCAACTTTGTGGACAGTGTCGGCAGCAGAGATCTAGGCCATTCCGAATAATGCTTCGCTTCCGACCGACCTCTGGGAGCTGCATGCCGTTGGCGATGAACAGCAGCGCGAAATTTCGTAAAAAGCTCCAACAAAGCCTGCAAAAGGTCTACTTAGAATGCGGGCAGGGGCGGTGCATCCAAAAAGCCTGCAAAAGGTCTACATAGAAAGCGGGCAGGGGCGGTGCAAATAATTATCCGTCATCTCTTTGAACACGTATCGCACTTCCAGCCGTGGTCGACACCGAAAGAGCAACGCCAAGCAGACGACAAAGGCAAGTGATAGCCTCCGAAGCAACCAATGCACGCGCGGGACGCCCCCGTGTCTCGCGGGTCGCGTGACCGATGCGGGTGGCCAGGGCCGCGAGCCAACAGCCAAGCCATAGCAACGCAACCCAAAGCGGACTATACCCTGCGCCGGTTCCGCTCTTAGCCAAAGACGGGTTCGCTTTGGAAATGATTGACAGATGCGTGACGTGTCGTCATTTGCGGTGCCGCCCCGCTATCTCTGACGGCCTCTGAGGCAAACAAAATTTTGACCAATCAGGTGAGGCCAAGTGAACCGGTTCCCTTCCGAACCGTTATAAGATTCTGCCCCTGGAGCAGTAGAACTATCGCACTAAAGAAAAAAAAAAGCCTTTTTGCTGTGTGCTACACAGCTTCGTTGGTCATCCGTATTCACAGAGTGGAATGGACTCATGATTTATGTTGTCACTTCCCTGCTCCCTTGGCCACAGCAGAAAACTAGTGCGTGTTGGTAAGGATCAATGTGCCACTTCCCTCCTAATAACTATATATCTTTTTCTATTAGTGATTACAATTATAAGTCATATTTCGCACCAACTATGTTTTCCACTGTTGCCTCTTCTTCAAAAGGTGCGTTAGTGATAAAGGAATACATCGTTCGACCATACATCGAAACCCAGAGCGATTGCTCTGGTTGGGCTTCGTAGCATGCATGCAACACTGCGTTGAGCATTGGCTCCGTCGAAGTTCGTCTTTGAAGTCCTTTGTTGCAGTAGCAAGTGCCGTGTGAGCTATATGAACATTGGGGGCAAAAGGATATCGTGGATTCCACGCACCATGTGAATGAACCTCACGAAGATTTCATGAGCCCGCCAACCAAAACGGCGCATCAGAAGAGACTCGCTGCAGTTGTCGGTGAAGAAAAGGTTCCATAACTTCTCCGTCTTCCTCATCCAATAAAATAAAAATGCAGTCGCTTTCATAAGTAAACTGCTGCTATGCGAAGTACCTAACGCACCGAACGTCTTCTGTGCTTAGAACGACAGAAAGCTGAGCTAGTTGGTAAGGATTCATTATGCAAAAAAGAGGTGAGGCGTGCAGACAGGACACAAGAGAAGAGTAGTGTTGTCCACTTCTCTACTCTTGTGTCCTGTCTGCACGCCTCACCTCCTTTTTGCATAATGTCTTCTGTGCGCTGGCTCGCACCAGAGGAAATCGTAAAAGTGCTTTATCCGACTCTTTAGGCATTCGTCAGTAGATGACAGTGAGAGCACCGGGCTTTCTCCTTGGGCGAGCCGGGTTCAAAGCCTAACGTAGCAAATGTAATTATATATATACATACATGAGCACGGTGAAGGCCTCTCAATGCCGCATAAACGGCCAGGCATAAACAAACTGCAAAAGGGTAGAAGAGCCAAAGAATGCTAGCGCTTTAAATTATGCACGCCTAACGCTCATATAGGAATCTACATAAAGCGAAGCTTTAATGAAAAGGATTATTAAATCCGTTTTAAATAATGACGATGCGTATATTTGTATTTCCTTTTATCCTGTGCAACATATGATCTAATTCGAAGGCTTTGTTTATTCGCGGCGAATATCACAACTTTATTGTTATGCAACTTTCAAGTGAAGCTTCCTTCCCCTACATTCTCGGGATGCGCGTGGCTGCTGTGTACTGCTACATCGGTCCGTATCTTGGCGCATGTATTTGTGGATATACTTACGCTGGACTACTAAGGCATGAATATGTAGCCAACAGAGATATGTGACAGCCCTTCGAAGCAATTCAAGCGTTCTTTCTAAAATTTTCTCCATGTTTCCTTATGCACCCTAAGCGAACTGTGAACCACAGCAGGGCTAAGGCTTTCCTAGCGTTGCTAAAACGGGATATATGCACGAAGGTGCTCTCTTGCTCGATTAGCTGGTACTGTGCATTGTGCAAACCGGCCATCGTTGTAGTGCGAATCAAGATGCCCGGGGACGGCAGGTGATGCAGCGTAAGCAGAGACGTGAACTTCAACGAAAACATATCGTCGTCGTCACGTCATCGTCTTCATACAGTTGCCGCCATGTCCTTCGTGGTCGTTCCATCGTGATCACTCCAGTGTCCCCGTCCCATTGTCATCCTACCATCTCTGTCACACCGTAAGTTGCCATTAAACCACCGTCATTCCTTCTTCGTCATGCGCGGGATCCGCATGTTCCAGTGCCACAGCTTTAAGTGAAGCTACTGGAGACGAGCTCCACCCCTATAAAGACTAGCCCTGCAAACGGGGCATCGTGGCGTCAGGGAGGACGTGAGCACATCTTCCGCATCGGCACCGTCAGCGGTAGCGGAACAATCCGAGCACGAAAGTTGTAGCCACGCCGGTGGAGCCCTAGCCGCGCTGTGACTCGCAGCTCACCCTCGCTTAATGAAGAAAAATGAACGAAACTTCAGAATAAAAAAAATCACAGCTTCGCCATGAGGATGAAGTAATGAATGCGATAGGAACATGCGTGGAATAATACACCAAGTGTAAGACTCGTAACCCTAGTAGCACTATGAATCGAAGTAAACGTAAGCTGACTAATTAAAAACGAACTATTTGGCTAGGGGTCCTGTGTTTGTATCCTGCCTTCGGACAATTTCATCAATGTTTATTACAGCGAAGCTGTTTACGTGGACCCTGTGCTGTCGTTGTCGGACTCCGCTAAAACGGGGCCACGTGACCTAGCGGGAAACGAAAGAAGAGCTCAACAGGAGGAAAGGGGTTGCAGTGATCCTTTCCCGCTGTGCGGATGCTATCCTATATGCGAAACTTATACGGTTGTGACACGGTGCATTTTCGGCGATCGATCCAGGTCGCCATCGAATTTATCGACGATTAATTCCACTCTGCCACGAAAGAAACAAATGCTATGCTGGCGGTTTGCGGCCAACGAACCGTGCCCAGCGACTAAAACGCGATACCAGGAGTGCCGGCAGCCACGTCAATCGTCGAAACGACTGCAGCGCCCGCATCTCCAGTGGTGGGCCTCGCGCCGAATATACGGAGCTTTGGATTAGCGGTTCCTCACGTTCCATCCCAGCTACAACTATGGGAAGACAACGAGTAGTGCGTACTCCTGAGGAAGAATCTGCCTACTGCGAGCGTCGGCGAGAGTTGGCTCGTGAACGGGCCCGTCATCGTAGGGCTTGCCTCACGCCCAAACAAACAAAAAAAGCACTCCTGAAGCACGCTCACCACGCGAAGCGCGCAAAAGCGAAAATGAGCTGAACGAATGGTGAAACAACGGATTTACAATGTAGACTGCTTGCGAAGTTTGACTTACATGGTGTAACACTCGCTGTAACTACCATGGCTTCGCTTTCCGACCATCATCACGGACTGGAAGGGGCAGTGATGTTTAATTAAACCCTACGCGTTTCTTATCGACTTTGCCACCACTTTTCCGTATCGGGGATTGTATGAAACGACTTTCCTGGGCCGATTCCGGGGGTCTGAGAACATTTAAGATAATCCGCCGTGGTTGATCAGGGGCTATGGTGTTGAGCTGTTGAGCACGAGGTCGCGGGCTCGAATCCCGGGCACGGCATCGAATTTCGACGGGGGCGAAATGCCAAAACACCCGTGCACTTAGATTTAGGTGCACGTTAAAGAGCCCCACGTGGTCCAAATTTCCGGTGCCCTCCACGACGGCGTGCCTCATTATCAGAAAGTAGTTTTGGCACGTAAAGTCCCATAACTTAATTTAATTATAACATTTAAGATAAAAGGCATACACAGTCGGTGTTTTGTTTCATGACATTTGTTTGCGGGTTGTCATTATCAAAATTCTGAGGAATATTTTCTCGAGAACGTAAGGCCTGGTATGAACAACTTAAGTGGCATAATAGTGTGACATTATAACCCGCATATACCGCAGGTCACATAGCAGGGCGTGGTATGCAGCATATATATACCTAAATATATTGGTAACATCATGGCGACGACGATGGCGAAAATTTACTTGGAGTGTCCATATAATTGCTATAGCAAAAAAGTTTCAATCGTTTCAAACTGCCGGTCGCCTGTCTCCACAGGCTACCGAAGTCCCTAGAGCTGCATAGCGAATGCATTTTCGAACAGCTCCGGAGTCACCGACACAACCACTTTTGCTTTCGTCTCGTGCAATGTTCGCATATGCTGCGACCTAAAGGCCACTGCGCGAAGCAAATATGTGCGTTACGCGTGAGCATACCGGGCTCGTAACGAAAGGAAGTGCACAACAAATGGGAAGAGTGAAACAAGCTTTAATAATATGACTGGGACGTTAGCCTGGCTGTTCGCCTGACATGCTACTCCAGGAAATGGAAGATGAACCAACAATGCACCGACTTGTGTTCTAGGCACTTTATTGTCCCCGTTG
Organism: Dermacentor variabilis; assembly: GCF_050947875.1. NCBI lineage: Eukaryota > Metazoa > Arthropoda > Arachnida > Ixodida > Ixodidae > Dermacentor > Dermacentor variabilis. The sequence continues at coordinate 86,337,715 of NC_134576.1, forward strand.
AGTCGTTTTTCGGAGGCGTAAAGCCCTAGAACAAGCACGTATACGCGTTTGTGTGTGTGTTTTTTAATATAGTCATTGAAGGTTATTTTAATCGCCATGGAAGCACAAATAAACCACATCAATTATCTTAAGATGCGGACATAACTTGCGCGGCAAACGGCAATTTTTCGGCTAAATGAAATTTAAGATATTTACTAAGTTTTCACTGAAGCACTCCCGGTATGTTAAATGTTGAAATCTAGAAAGTGAGGGTTAGTGAAGTTGTGCCTGCTTAGCGGGAATCTCAACACCAACTTTGTCATTTGTGTCTCCAAAATGTCGCACGAGATGTACTTGCATTCCTATTACTAGGTGCACAATTGACCCTTTCGAAATGTTCGAAAGTAAAACAACTGTACTGCGACTCCATAATTTGGCACATTATTAACACGGATACATTTCGAAAGGACTTTAGCCTGAATATTTCTGCTACGCAGGTATTACGCCGTCTTGCACGGTTTCAACTTCACCATTCATACGAGCTATAAATATTTAAAAATTATTTAGTAGTGCATCTTCACAGTTATCTACATGGTCAAATCAAAATTTTGTGCAAGTTAAATGTGCACTTTTTCATATAGTCCACCTAAGGAAACCGAATTGCCTTCTTTTATGATCGATCTACCCGCCGTGGTTGCTGAGTGGCTATGGTGTTGGGCTGCTGAGCACGAGGTCGCGGGATCGAATCCCGGCCACGGCGGCCGCATTTCCATGGGGGGCGAAAACACCCGTGTACTTAGATTTAGGTGCACGTTAAAGAACCGCAGGTGGTCAAAATTTCCGAAGTCTTCCACTACGGCGTGCCTCATAATCAGAAAGTGGTTTTGGCACGTAAAAACCCCATAATTTTAATTTTTATAGTCGATCTCGAAAAAAATGCAACTAACGAAAAGAATCGCAATGTACAGGCGTTTCCGCTGGCAGATAAATTGATATATCGCGCGATAAATGGTCACGAGAATACGGCGTGATATCACGCCACAAGATATCGCAGTCCAACAGAAATACGTCGCGATAACGTACATGGGGGCGTAAACGTAACCAATCATTACGAATAGGTGGGATCGTAGCATTGTGACGACATTGGCTGCTGTTTAAGGAGAGCGCAGGGTAAAAATATGCATGCAATTCTTTCACGCAAGAAATGAACGCGGCCGACTCCACTGCGGACACCGCACACCATGGCCGTGTATTAGATGTTGGAAAAACAACGGTGGGTACAGTGTTCCGCAGTTTCAATTTGTCCAGCATGAGTTATCTGGCAGCTACGAAATTTCATTGTTTGGACGGACTTACGGTGACGTCCTAAAGGGTGCCCCCGTTTTGCTTTACTTAAGCGATGGCAGCCGAGCTTTGAGGAGACCTCCATGTTATCTCTCATGTCGCGGCAGAGGCGCGCTGCCCGGAAAACGTCGTTCCCTTCGCGCTCTTGGTATTGTTTGTCGTGTACCGAAAACTTCCAGACTCCTGTTGCCTTTCCGAAGTTGTATTCTACTGTGTGCCTTCCTCTAATATGCCTGTGCAGTCCGGGGCGGAACGTGCGAATCTGATTCTGACGTCATCGCACGCGTTTTCACGTAGTAGTGACGGCAAAGAACACGATAGCAATACTGTGAATGACGAAACTAACTTATATTGGGCGAACCTGTGCCCACAAAAAAAACAGGCTACACCTAAAGCACAGCGATAGCGGCGAACACAGTCGGCGATCGTCGAAAAATCTGATTTGCCGGTCAAGCGCGTCAGCTATTATACATCGGCCATCAAAGGTTCCAGAGTGATCGCTGGTGCCCGCGTCTCTTCCAGAAAGTTCTACACCAATCACGTCGCACATGCATGAAATCAGATCACACAAGGTTCGGTGACAACAGACCGCGGATAGAACCATCGATAACATTCCCGAAACTTCCGATACATGCAGGCGCGTCCCGCGATGGGCGATAACATTTGTTAGACGGTGATAAATACTCACCCATAAAAGATAAACAAGTCCACCGTGTCAATGCCCCCCTCACAAGAAGCATCGTCCCGATGCTACAAACATAACAGGATAGCGAAACACAAAAGGACGCTCATCAAAGCAACAAAGTCCAATGTGACACAGCCCAAAAATAAAGTCCAAAGGTCACCTATATGCAAAGTCCCAACGTTCATTAGAGCTGGTAAAACGACTTAAGTCGCACACGAACTGATATAAACTGATATATCTGTTTGAAAGTTGTGATTGCGTTCCCTGAGCTTCTTCTTATGCTGGATAGTTTCTCGACAACTGCGTGCTCCCAAGCCCAGGGGTGGAGCTGGGTAGCGGAATGATGTCGCAGCTGAGGGAGGGAGAACGCTGTTCTCCCACCCCTCGCGGTAGGAGTGCCTCAGGTCGCTGACAATCGGAAACGCCTCTGTGTTGCCCGCGTGGCCCAGGATCCAACATCTGCTCATGTGGATGTTCTTAAGACCCTTCATTCCCGTGTGTATCTATTAAAGCTAATAGCCTTATTTGACTCTATCTCCCGCTTTCGTGGTGGCCCGCGGCTGACCTTTCTTCGCCGATGCAAATGGCGTGAGCTCTCGTGAAACCGAGTTGCAAAGCGTGTTCATCGTCCAGCGTCATCTGACTCTTTCAGACGTACGTGTTATTGCGCGCGAGCTTTGTGATGTCAGAAGGCTTGGATGCTTCAGTCGTTTTTAGCGCATTTGCACGTCCTTTGCGGTATGGTTTGACGGTTGCGCGGCTCGTTAAAAAAATTAAATTATGGGGCTTTACGTGCCAAAACCACTTTCTGATTCTGAGGCACGCCGTAGTGGAGGGCTCTGGAAATTTTCGAGCACCTGGGGTTCTTTAAAGTGCACCTAAATCTAAGTACACGGGTGTTTTCGCTATTCGCCCCCATCGAAATGCGGCCGCCGTGGCCGGGATTCGATCCGGCGACCTTGTGCTCAGCTGCGTAACATCATAGCCACTGAGAAACCACGGCGGGTTTGCGCGGCTCGTTCGTCGTCGAGCACAGCAGCGTTACTCTTTTCCAGAGGTGCCATTTCTTCTTTTCGGCCTCACCACGGCTTCTCCTCTACACTGACACCCGCAGTGCGTTGGGTTGCTACGCCCTTAAAGCGATCGAAAGGATTAGCACGTGGCCTCCGTGAAGTAAGCGACCAGAGAACAATGCGCCAGTACGCAGCCGTTGTCGTGCAATTGCCGTTACGGTGCCGTCATTAAGTTATCGTCTTGTCATCGTCGCAAAGTTGTCAGGACCGTATGGTCGTCATGCCGTCTTGATTATGCTGCCGTCGTCGTCGTCGCGTCGTCATCGTCTGTATCGTCGTCGCCCCGCAGTCGTCACGTGGTCAGGCGCCATGTTACGGACAGATTGCTTTTTCTTTTTATTGCGATAAATACTTGCCCTAAAGCATAATTCTTGGTGTGTACGTGCACACATTCTAGATATCGTTGTCATTACCTCTCATCCCTGTTTTGCGTCCCGCTTCATGTTTCCCTTGTCAGAGTGGGAAGCTATAGACCTCTGGGCAAGGGTCAGTGTATGTGATGATGACTGTGATGACGACCTCAACCAGAATGGTGTCAACCGACTCGTAACAATTGACTGAAAATTGGACGGATTTCCAAAATTTCCTACAACTTTGCACATGATATTGTGCCCTCTCTTTTCCGTCTCAGAACGACGACGTATTCATTAAGAAATCTCTAAATTTGATGAATAACAGTTTACTTTTAAAAACTACTACTGCTTTCGTATTTCGATTAGATCAACTAAGATAAAAGACACGCTCTGCACAGCTTATAATTTCATAGCTTTGCACTGCTATGAGAAGTGCGGTAGCGATCATTGAATACTTTGTCCGATTTTGCATGGCAACTGCGAGCAAGTGCTGTGGTTGTGCCTCATAGCATGCAGGTAGCAAGGGCTCGGACAATTTGGCTTCATCGAAGCGGTTTCGACGTGCAAATCTTTGCGGAAGAAAAAAAAAGCGTGAGATACGGTGTAGCTTGTAGCTTTCATTTGACGGAAGCCAAAATGCCGCATTACGACAGGACGCGCGCTACAGATCTCATTGACTAACGCAACCCGCCGCGATCACGGTTGATCTTGCAGAATAAAATGGAACTTTTAAACAGCTTTAAGACGCCCTAAATCACAAGACGCGACGGGCTTCACATTGTGACAATGATGATAATTTATTGCCTTCCCCCCTCCCTCGAAACGGCGCGGTGACAAATAGTCACCTAGCCTGCTCGAGTTAATCAAAAATGCCACGCATGCTCTTCATTCCAGCATTTTCGCATACACTTCCTTAATTTTTTACACCAAAGTTGTTTATGGCTAGGTTCTGGCGGATCTCGTCCCCGTGGACATACGCCAACAATTTTTCATACGTGGGCCAATCCCGAGGATAGTGCAGTGCAGGGCCGCGTATTTACAATTGCTGGTAGGTGCAGCGGGGCGTGGTACTTGCGGAGACGCCGGACGTTTGCGCGCGAGTAAGAGCGGGTGCGAAAGAGGAAATGTGGGGACTTTTGCTCCTTGAATATGTGACTGCCTAGGCACTGCGGAGGAGTTTCTTAGCACGTGTTGTATGCGTTTGTACCTAGGCGTACCGGCAGAAGTCGCGGGGCGCGGTAGTGCCGAACATAGCGTCGCAAGTTGGCGGATGGACGTAATTATATTTATTCAATCGTGTTTTTCACTAATTGCAACAACATGTGATTATTTCGCATTACTGGCGGCGCCTCCAGAAGAGCAAAGCGGCAACGGGGGCACCGAAGCTAGAACCCGGGCTGGTCCGTGGGTTAGGTTGGTCGGCTAGGTTAATCGGCTGTTCGCTATTGCGGACAGATAATATTTTTAACGCGAACACCCCCTGGGACGCTTCGGGCTCCGCTGCCCCAACGCACGGGACGCCCTAGTTCCTTCGTTGTTCCCTCCGTTACCCCTTGGGTGCCCTTGAGATCCTGCCCCGGCTGCTTTATTATTACCTCAGGTGCTCTCCTGAGGCCTCCGTTTGCCGGGTACATGTGCCACCCTGGAGCAGTGCTTGCAAACGAAAGGAACCTATAGTCGCAACGAAAAAACCGACCTACGACTTACACAACACGAGTCAGAGCCTTGCCAATTCAAACACAGCTATCACCAAATGGGGCGTCCGGGCCCACTGCCTCACCGCGCGGGCAGCCAGGGGCGGAGCGTAAACAAACTCGACCGCACTCTGCAATGCGAGCGTGTCTAGGGGACAAACGCATACAACACGCGTTAAGAAACCTCCTCCATTGTGCCTAGACAAAGTCGCGTATTCTGGGCGCAAAGGGCCCCAGATTTTCTCTCTCGCACCCGCTCTTACTTGCGCCCGCGCAGAAACGTCGAGCGCCGCCAGAAATGCCACGCCCCGCTGTACCTACTAGCAATTGAAAAATGGTGCCGGGCCTAACCGCGGCGTAGGTGAACCAGGCGTTAAGCACTCCCCATAGGTGGGGCGATGCCGACGATAGTACAATGCCGGGCCGACCCGCGGCTGAGGTGAAGCAGTCGTTAAAGGGGCCCTGAACCACCCCTCGGGCTTGGTGAAATAACATAGTCCGCGGCTAGCATACGCTGTTGTGAACATCTCAGCCAAGTTCTGCTGCGGTACGCGGTCCGTGCAGCTCGCAAACGGAGCGCGAAGTCACCTTTTGTAGCGTAAAGCTACACTACGCGGGTTACGGCCGAGTTTCGAGTGTTTCTGCGCCTGCCTTACTCCGCATGCGCGAGAGCCGCGAGACGTCACGAGAGGCCCAGCTGCGTCGCCCTCGTCGCCGCCACAGCCAGTGCTCTTCGCCGTGCTCCCTCACGGGTAGCAGAATCAAGAGTATTTCCTTTCTTTAAATACCTATCATCCTTGCCGCCGCCGACTGCGGCGCATTCCAGAGGTGTGACGTCGCAGTCTCCGCAGACGCGCCAGCGCCGTGCGCACCCGCTGCTGCATTTACGATTGCAGCAACGCGCGGCACTGCGCATGCGCGAGGAGGGCGCACCGTGCGTATAAATGCGCGGGAGAGACGGTTGATGCAGCGCGCTCAACATTGAGGTTAAGGAGAGTCGAACTGCTGCCAGTCGGCGCAAAAGACTGGAAAACCTAAATTCTTCAGACCCCGAGGTTGTCGCTTGGCAGTTGGCCGTCGAGCGTCGAAAGAACAAGCGTGCCAAGGCAAAACCTGCGGTCGAGACACCGGAGCAATGCGAAGAACGACTAGCGAAAAGACGTCGCCAAGAAGCTAAACGCCGTGCTATGGCCTCCCACCAACAGGGGCAGGATCAAGAGAGTGCCACAGACGATCCCAAGACTTGTCGGTGCACCGTACCTATGCGCTACGTATATCTTGCATAGCTGAGCTAAGCCACTGCCAAAATTTCTCAAACGCTCTCGTTTGAAAAACTCCATGCTCCTCGCTCTCTTTTGCGTGCTCTCTTTCGTCATAAAGCAGACTCCAATACGCGGCTGCTATGGGTCGTTGCGCTCGGCTACACCGCGGTCGCCGCGAGGTGCCGCCACGAGTCGAGTGGCTAAGCGCACTGCGGCTCTCTGGGCACAGCCCCATTTGGCTTACGTTTAGCGCGGCATAGGCACCAAATTGGAAATTCGAACTGCGCGCCACGGTGACGTCTCCGCCGTAACCTTCGCAGTGCGAGGCATTGGAGGAGGAATGGGAGCACAGCTGAGGCCGTGTTCGATTGCCAATAACTCCGCCACTGCTGAACGCATTGAAGTACTTTTGCGACAAAGTGACCATGAAATAGCCTACCTTCACTTCAAATGTCTATCTCCACTTCGATAAAAAGTGGTTCAGGGCCCCTTTAAGAACTCCCCACACGTGGGCTAATCCCGAAGATAGTGCAATACCGGGCTGACCCGCGGCGGTGAAGCGGGCGTTAAGCACGCCCCATACGTGCGCCGATCCCGAAGATAGTGCAACAGCGGGCCGACCCGTGGCAAAGATGAAGCGGGCGTTAAGCAATGCCCGTACGTGGGCCAGTCCCGAAGATAGTTTAATACCGCGCTGACCCGCGGCGGTGAAGTGGGCGTTAAGCACTTCCCATACGTGGGCCGATCCCGAAGATACTGCTATGCCGGTCCGACCCGGGGCGGTGAAGCGGGCGTTAAGCTCTCGCCACACGTGGGCCGATCCTGAAGATAATGCAATACCGGCTCGGACCCGCGGCGGTAGTGAAGCAGGCGTTAAGCACTCCCCATACGTGGGCCGATCCCCAAGATTGTGCAATACCACGCGGACCCGCGGCGGAGATGAAGCAGGCTTTAAGCACTCCCTATACGTGGGCCCATTCCGAATATTGTGCAATGCCGGGCCGACCCGCGGCCCAGAAGAGTGCAATGCAAGGCCGACCCACGGCGGAGGTGAAGGTGGCGTTAAGCGCACCCCATACGTGGGCCGATCGAGAAGATAGTGCAAAACCGGGCCGACCCTCGTCGGATGTGCAGTTCGCCATTAAGGGGCCTACATGGACAGGTTCGCTGGTCAACCCTCCTCGCAGAGTGGAAGGGCACAGATTTTTTTTAACTTCCTCAAAAGTACTTTGTACCGCTACCTATGCCTGTAACGAATCCCGTCGTATAAATCCCTTCAGTGTTTTTTATTTCACAAATACTCTAAACGCGTCTAACTTATCTCGACTGCTGACAGGTTGATCCGTCCGTCCACATTAAATTCAAGGGCGTCTGGAAGGTGTGCGTTACACGGCGGATGTCTTCATTACGCTTATAGGAACGCGCTACAACGCCACAGTACGATGTGCGCCGTAAATACTTTCTTCATCGTAATCTAGAAGATGCACGGGCTACCTTGTTTCTTATAATAAAATGTCTGTTATGCGGCACGCGTCGCTAAGCGTCCGCTGGCTTAAACGAGAGAAATTCGTAAGGATATATTATTACGCATTTTTACAACGCGTCCATGTCCTAAGGGTTAGAGTATGGGGCTTCTGTGTGGAGGCCACCATGTTCTAAGTCAACCACCAGAAGTGTGATTTATGTATGGTGTGTATTTCTACGAACAGCTTCAGTATTGTATAAAAATCCGAGGACACCTAAGCATTTCTTATGAGTTGAGAATGCGGCAACATTAATTTCCAGTTGAACACCACTGAGCGGTACGTCGCGGGCATGCGAGCGCTCTGAGAGATCTGAGACGCTTGGCGCGTTTTGATTTGGCCTTACCGAGGCGCAGTTAGAACGTAGTTGAGAGCTTGCGCGAAAAATGAACGTGCGGATAACACAGGCGTTCGAGAGCGAGGGTGATGGAGGCCCTCGGTGATGCCCTCTCCCCTTACGCAATATCGCTGCCGCCACTGTATCCTTTCACCTGCTCTGCACCGTCTAGGCGTGCTCGTGACGTGACGTCGCAGCCAATAGAGTGCCCATATACTCGTCCACGCAAAGACTGCTAGACATGGGCGCCCACAACACGGTGGAGGAGCTCATCGAAGCCCACCTCTCTAATCAGAGAATCCGGCTCAGTCACACGGAACACGAATGAGCCATCCTACGCAAGATAGGATGGCAGATCGAGCCAGTACCCATCAAGACAGCCCTTCCGGAAGACTGAAAGACGACCATTCAGACCAAACCCCTTCCGCGGAACATGACGCCGCGCAATGACGATGGGAGGCGTACCGCGCGAGCCAAAACCATAGCCAGGAAGCTGGAAGAGAACCCGAGGGTCCTCTATACGGACGCCTCGCTCCGAAAACACAGTGACCGTGCAGCGGTGGTGGTTACGTCAAAAGACAGGCTGATTGCCAGCGCGTCCCTGAAGACAACAGACCCCGCAGTTGCCGAAGAAGTGGCCGTGGCCCTCGCACTCGCAAAGCCGAGCGTAGACACCGTAGTCACCGACTCAAAGACAGCCTACAGAAACTTCCGCAGGGGGTAGTCTCCTCCGCGGCCCGAGACATTCTATCCAAGCGCGGGAAGAGCCATAGAGCTCCGTGTGGGTGAAGGCTCACTCGCAGGTAGCAGGCAACACCATGGCCTACTACCATGCCCGAGAAATGTCAATCTGGTCCGAGCACGAGCCGGAAGAACACAGCACCCAGTTACGAGCTTTCGGGACATTACCCGGAGGTACCGAGAGGAAAGGTGCAGATTGCCAGAACCGCACCCCAAACTCACCAGGCAACAACAGACGATCCTGCGTCGAGCGCAGGCGGGATCGCTTGCGCATCCTGTACTGATGAATCGCATGTACCCTGCGGAATACGATATTCTCTGTCCTTTTTGCAGAAGAGAAAAGGGCACCCTGCTGCACGTCTTGGCAGACTGCACAGAACTCAAGACCCCCCCCCCCTCTTCTCCCTCCCACCAACACCCCCAATCCCCAACCTCTTGAGCGATGGGAGACCTTGTTATCCAGCCCCGCCCCGCCGATTCAGCTCGCACTGACGGACAGGGGCCAGGGGCCCTATAACGTAAAACTATTCCAATATGTTTTTATTCCAATCTCCTGACGTCAAATTTGCGTAACCGCCGACGCAAGCATCGGGGGGTCACCCGCACGGTTGTTCCAACAGACCAATCGAACGCTGTCCTCGTTCATAGGAGGTCACTTTTGTTTGTTTGAAAAACGAATAGCATTGCCTGCACTGAGCGGCTTGTCTTATCTAATTGGCTCACAAGAGGCGAGGAGCGTGCAGGCGTGCAGAGGAATTCAATGGGGCCGAGCCACTACACTGAAAATTGATAATCGGATGATAATCGGCGTCTGCGATTGGTCTGCTTTCCCTTACATGGCTTGCGGTGGCTCGTCTACAATTAGGGCGGCATGCAACGGCAGCTTAAGAATCACGCTAAAACGAATCCACAGCAAAGAATAATTGGCAGAACGAGGTCGTAAACGTGCCAAAAGTGCTCGAAAACGTTACGCGGCCACGCAAAAAAAATTTATTAGACGCAAATAAACCCATGATCTCCGGCAGGTGGGAATAGCCAGTGTCTGAGCGATCAGCAGCAGCCATCTTTTATTCCTTCCGGAATGGGGCAGTCTGCGGCTATTCAGAAAAAAATGAGTTTTCTTCGGCATATTAATGCATCTTTAACGCGTACACGTCACTTTGACGCGGTGAGTTTTTACGGTTTTGTGACGTCGCGTGACAAGCAGGTGAAGTAGGTGCAGCCCGAAACCCCTTGACCGATAGCCGAGAGCTACAGACGAAATGGCGTCGAATCAGAAATAAAAATTGTTCTTTTGTTTGGACAATTCGCGCATAATGAGCGTGTACACTTCATATCAGATGGGGAGCTATAGCGGTTTTTGTGACGTCGGGTGACAGGCAGGCGAAGTGAGGGCGGTCCACAAAAGTTTTTGACCAATCCCGGAGGGCTGATTGCAGAATTGGAATAGAAAACTTTGGAATAGTTATACGTTATAGCGCCCCAGGAGCTGCTGGGACCATATGGGTCCCGTAACTAGGGGACCACCCCGTCTGGTGCCTGCGTGCATCACCAATTTATTTCGGGCCCAGTAAATGCTGCATCATCATCACCATCATCATCATCATCATCATCATCATCATCATCCAGACACTAAATCAGTTCGTACCTTTGTTCAATATTCTGTCACCTCTGTGTCGTGTGCTAAACAGGCTCGTCCCATGTATACAGTGCCTCGTACTTTGTGTATGTTATAGCCCTGGTGGAATTGCGCCGTGACTGTGACTCAGTGCCGGATCGTCTCTTGTTGAAATAAACTTTTTTCAAAGAACGCTGGTCATGCATGCACTTTCACGGAGTAAAACAGCTTGTGATTTTTCCTACTGCTACTGCTACGTCTCAATAATTTCTCTCGTCGTATTCGAGGGCTGATTGCCGTGTTATAGTTGGTTAACGAAGCTTCCCCTCAAGTCTAAATATTGTAAGGCAGTTTGTCGTGTGCGTATCATGGACACGCATGCTTATATCGCCTTCCGTTTCCCTACCACGGTTGCACTTTAAAACCCCGGCGCTGCAATATTGCTTTCCTCTCCTTCCTTCTTCTCCGCCCTTAAACTGGCTCTCTTAACTACTACACGCAGAGAGAAAGCAACAGCGCGCGCATGCGATCCCATAGATGAGATGAATACATATATATAGAAAAGCATCAGTCATAGCTCTCGAAGTATAGCCTTCTGAGCCGTTTCCTTTCTTTTTCTTTTTTTTTCTTTGAAAGAAGTCCTATTAGGGTTATTATAATTACACGAAGGTATTTCGCCCTCGCCAGCAGCAGTACTTGAGATAGCTATTCCGGCGGCTAGCTTCCCACGCTATGCGTGCCGCCCTCGCACCTGTTTAAGCTTTTCCTAGACGCTAGAGCTATACTGTGCCTGCACAACCTTGAGCGATCGGAAAGCACGTTTTCCACGCTTGGCCGGCGGAGAGGGGAGGCTTCGTTCCGGCCGCGAAGCTCTCCACATCTCAGTAAGGTGCCTGGTGGTGGTCTCGTGCTGACGATGCCCTCTCGGTGAGCACATATTTCCCCCCCTCATCTTTTAAGAGATTCAATACATACAAACATTTGTCTCGCAAACCAGATTTATTTCAAGGGAATTTTCCACGTCTCAATAATTTCTCTCGTCATATTCGAGTGCTGATTGCCGTGTTATAGTTGGTTAACGAAGCTTCCCCTCAAGTCTAAATATTTTAAGGCAGTTTTCCTAGTCTCTAAAGCCGCTCGAGTTCACGCTACTCCTCTGGCGGCCATTTTTCCAAGAAATTATGCCTTCCAACCACTCAGAATCCAACCACTCAGAAAAATCGACTGTCGCGGACAACATCAGTCCCTTTCCACATAAGTATGAGGCTCGGAGCAGGAGCTATGGCGCTTGAAAGTAACCGCTGGCTTGACGAACCAACCGACTGAGCTACCTTTCCGGGCAACATTGAAGGATCACGAGTTCAAATCAAAAGTTATGTTATCACAAGCTTTTTTTCTTTCTTTTCAATGCCTTTTCCTTCATTTTATCACTGTACGTAAACCCTCCTAAAAAAAATTATATATCCTCAATTATGTGTGGCCACACATGTGCAGGTCATAAATACCAGGTTCTCTAGCCGAGTGCCATCCATGCGGTATAACCGAGCTCAGATTGGCCCACCTTGACTGATCAAATAGGGCACCACTCAGTGGCGTAGCTAGGTCGTCTGGCACCCGGGGCCCATAGGTCTTCTGTCGCCCCCCTCCCCGGGTGTAGCCGGCGGAAAGAGGGGTGTCTTCAGACGTATATGACACCCCCCCTCCTCGCTGGCCCCTTGCACCCGGGGCCCACGGCCCCCCGGCCCCCCCTGTTGCTACGCCACTGGCACCACTGTAGGTTAAATGAGGCGTACAACTCCTGCGGGACCCGCCGTGGTTGCTCAGTGGCTATGGTGTTAGACTGCTGAGCACGAGGTCGCGGGATCGGACCCCGGCCACGGCGGCCGCATTTCGATGGGGGCGAAATGCGAAAACACCCGTGTACTTAGAATTTGGTGCACGTTAAAGAACCCCAGGTGGTCGAAATTTTCGGAGTCCTCCACTACGGCGTGCATAATCAGAAAGTGGTTTTGTCCCGCAAAACCCCATAATCCAATTTTTAATTTAACTCCTGCGGGGACGGTAGAGTATCCGTCTCCAGTGCAAGAGGACCGTGATTCAAATCCCGGTGCCGCGCAATTCTCCACCGGAAAATACAAAAAAAAACGTGTGTTGAGAAAATTGCACAAACAGGCCTGGAGTGCGGCCTGATCCCGGTGACCAGAACCGGTGACGCACTCTCTCACCAGAGCAGGATTGGCCACCCTGGTGCAGTACTTGGCCACAACCTCCTATATGAATACAACAATCAAACCCCGGCCCTCAGTCCCCAGCACCCGCGAAGCAACTGACCACGGTGGTGGTCAGATCTGTGACGCTGCAGAGGGTGCTAAGAATACCTGGCTCCGGACAGGCCGCCATTGGAATATGAACCTGGCAACGTTTAACGTTAGAACGTTATCTAGTGAGGCGAGTCTAGCAGTGTTATTGGAGGAATTAGAGGGTAGTAAATGGGATATAATAGGGCTCAGTGAGGTTAGGAAGTCAAAAGAAGCATATACAGTGCTAAAAAGCGGGCACGTACTGTGCTACCGGGGCTTAGCGGAGAGACGAGAACTAGGAGTCGGATTCCTGATTAATAAGGAAATAGCTGGTAACATACAGGAATTCTATAGCATTAACGAGAGGGTGGCAGGTCTTGTTGTGAAACTTAATAAGAGGTACAAATTGAAGGTGGTACAAGTCTGCGCTCCTACATGCAGTCATGATGACCAGGAAGTCGAAAGCTTTTATGATGACGTGGAATCGGCGATGGGTAAAGTCAAAACAAAATACACTATACTAATGGGCGACTTCAATGCCAGGGTAGGCAAGAAGCAGGCTGGAGACAAGTCAGTGGGGGAATATGGCATAGGCTCTAGGAATAGCAGAGGAGAATTATTAGTAGAGTTTGCAGAACAGAATAATATGCGGATAATGAACACCTTTTTCCGCAAGCGCGTTAGTCGAAACTGGACGTGGAGGAGCCCGAGTGGTGAGACTAGAAATGAAATCGACTTCATACTCTGCGCGAACCCTGGCATCATACAAGATGTAGACGTGCTCGACAAGGTACGCTGCAGTGACCATAGGATGGTAAGAACTCGAATTAGCCTAGACTTGAGGAGGGAACGGAAGAAACTGTTACACAAGAAGCCAATCAATGAGTTAGCGGTAAGAGGGAAACTAGAGGAATTCCGGATCAAGCTACAGAACAGGTACTCGGCTTTAACTCAGGAAGAGGACCTTAGTGTTGTAGAAATGAACGACAATCTCATGGGCATCATTCAGGAGTGCGCAATAGAAGTCGGTGGTAACGCCGTTATACAGGAAACCAGTAAGCTATCGCGGGAGACGAAAGATCTGATCAAGAAACGCCAATGTATGAAAGCCTCTAACCCTACAGCTAGAATAGAACTGGCAGAATTTTCTAAGTTAATCAACAAGCGTAAGACAGCGGACATCAGAAACTATAATATGGATAGAATTGAACAGGCTCTCAGGAACGGAGGAAGCCTAAAAACAGGGAAGAAGAAACTAGGAATAGGCAAGAATCAGATGTGTGCGTTAAGAGAGAAAGCCGGCAATATCGTTACCAATATGGATGAGATAGTTCAAGTGGCTGAGGAGTTCTATAGAGATGGTCATTAAGGGTAAGGGACTGGATCTCAAGAGAAGGGAAGCGTAGCAGGGGGCGGCAGAAAGTTAGGTGGGCGGATGAGATTAAGAAGTTTGCAGGGACGGCGTGGCCACAATTAGTACATGACCGGGGTCGTTGGAGAAGTATAGGAGAGGCCTTTGCCCTGCAGTGGGCGTAGCCAGGCTGATGATGATGATGATGATGATATATATAGCGGCTCCACAGCCACCGTAGCCACCCATAAAGAAAGCAACAAAATCCCAATAAACAAAGGCGTCAGGCTGGGAGAGACGATCTCTCCAATGCTATTCGCAGCGTGTTTACAGGAGGTATTCAGAGACCTGGATTGGGAAGAATTGGGGATAAGAGGTAATGGAGAATACCTTAGTAACTTGCGATTCGCTGATGATATTGCCTTGCTTAGTAACTCAGGGGACCAACTGCAATGCATGCTCACTGACCTGGAGAGGCAAAGCCGAAGGGTGGGTCTAAAAATTAATCTGCAGAAAACTAAAGTAATTCTTAACAGTCTCGGAAGAGAACAACAGTTTACGATAGGTAGTGAAGCACTGGAAGTGGTAAGGGAATACATCTACTTAGGACAGGTAGTGACTGCGGATCCTGATCATGAGACTGAAATAGTGAGAAGAATAAGAATGGGCTGGGGTGCGTTTGGCAGGCATTCTCAGATCATGAACAGCAGATTGCCATTATCCCTCAAGAGAAAAGTTGATAACAGCTGTTTCTTACCAGTACTCACGTACGGGGCAGAAACCTGGAGGCTTACGAAAAGGGTTCTACTTAATTTGAGGGTGACGCAACGAGCTATGGAAAGAAGAATGATAGGTGTAACGTTAAGGGATAAGAAAAGGGCAGATTGGGTGAGGGAACAAACGCGAGTTAATGATATCTTAGCCGAAATCAAGAAAACGAAATGGGCATGGGCAGGACACGTAATGAGGAGGGAAGATAACCGATGGTCATTAAGAGTTACGGAATGGATTCCAAGGGAAGGGAAGCGTAGCAGAGGGCGGCAGAAAGTTAGGTGGGCGGATGAGATTAAGAAGCTTGCAGGGACGACATGGCCACAATTAATACATGACCGCGGTAGTTGGAGAAGTATGGGAGAGGCCTTTGCCCTGCAGTGGGCGTAACCAGGCTGATGATGATGATGATGATGATGATGATGATAATGATGATGATGATGATGATGATGATGATAATGATGATGATGATGATGATGATGATGATGGTGGTGGTGGTGGTGATGATGATGATGATGATGATGATGATGATGATGATGATGATGATGATGATGATGATGATGATGATGATGATGATGGCACTATGCCTCACCGCTCTAGCCTGTCACGGGTTGGGAGCACTTGCCACCCTAGACGCCACATGAAGTCGCGTAGGCGACAATGTAGAAATGATGCCGCTATCGCACCCCGCGGCACAATATTGGAACGTGCGCGGCGCGCTGAGGAAGCTAGAGGATGCGGTAAGGCTGACAGTGTATTTACAGGCCGGTTTCCGGAATTCGTGTTATGTAGCGAAAGCTACATTACGCCACGTTTTCGCCTCTTCGCCGTCACCGCATTTAAAGCCATGGCCGCACTGTGTCGTCACACCGCGGTCCTCGATTCTCCAGTGACTCGGCTCATCGCCGTCGCCGCGACGAGGCGACCGCGACGCCTTAATGACAGTTTATAATAACAGTTTAATAACGACATGTCTAACTACAAGCGAAGCCTAAGTGCAGCCGGGGGTCTGTAGCTATCGCTACTAGACTAGGTTTAACCATAGCTAGAGCACAGCCAAATTCTTTTGGGGAAAAGTTTATTTCAACGAGACACGATACGAACACTCAGTCACATTGACAGCACGATTTCACCAGGATGATAAATATATAAGAAAGGAAGTATTGTGTTTCGAAAAAGTTTATTTCAAGAAAAGATGATACGTACACCGAGTCACAATCACGGCACAATTCCACCAGGATGATAACATAAAAAAAAATCGAAGCATTGTTCACATGGCACGTTCTGAAAGTAGTGTCCAAGTCCGAACTCACTAAAATATAACCACGTAATGTGGATGATTGCTTATTTCGCTTCGTATCCGTATATATGAAAAATTTCGAAACATTGTTGACCGGGCACGTTCTCAAAGTAGTGTCCAAGTTGGAATTCACTAACATATAACCACGTAATGGTTTAGAAAACGTTTATTCAACAAGAGACGATACGAACACTGAGTCACAATCACGGCACAATTCCACTAGGACGATCATATATGCAAAGTACGAAGCACTGTATACTGGGCACGTTTTCAAAGAAGTGTCCGAGTCCTCACTCACTAACGCATAACCACATAGACCCACGAAACATACAGTTACAAAGAAACTAATTGTCTCGTTATATAAGATGATGTTCGTATATATAGTGTACAAAATGGTTATGTACAATGATGATGCGACAGGGACATTTTACATAATCTTGAAGTGTTGCTATGAGACGGGTATATACAAAAATGATCAAGTATACGAGATCACGCACACACAGAAGTCACAGGCGCCTACATTCTGTGGACATTCAGTGAACACCTCTGATGCCCTGGCAACAAGAACCAGGCTGGTCGAAAATTAAGCCTTACGCGTCTATCAGACGCCGACAGGAAACGGCTCACCACTGTCGAAGGAACTCTTCTTCCCCAAGGAAGAACAACTCCTCTGACAGAAACGACAGTAGCTCAAAGTGGAGCCTCCCCAGAAGTGGAAACAGAGCGCGGCGACGATGTTCCGCGGCAACTGCCTCGCACTGGTTAAGGGACAGACAAAAGGCCCCCACCGCAATTAAAAGTCGCACAAAGAGGCCACGTGAGCAGCGACCAGATGTGATAAAGAGGTAATTCCAAGGCCACGGAAACCAGCATGCACGGTCCTCCAAAATATCCTGGCAACGACGTATTGCAGGAGTACATATTTATTGGATTCTAGAAGGGGGCGATTGGGACACAGCGAAGATGTGACAACGCCCCATCGCTCTAGCCTGTCACCATTTGGAAGCACTTGCCACCCTAGACGCCACATAAAGTCGCGTAGGTTGCCTGGCAGAAATGACGCCGTTATTGCAACCCACGACACATTATTGGAACGTGCGTGGCGCGCAGGGGGAACTAGAGGAAGCAGTATGGCTAACATAATATCTACAACACGGTTTTCGAGAACGTCTGCATCATGCCATACCTGTTGTACGTGGCGATTAAATGGCGCGGTCATAGAGTAAAATACAAGTGCGTTTAACACTTGTGGTCCACGATTGAAGTGCACGCCCGGTAACACGTAACGAATTTTTGTGCCAAAAAATAGCAGGCGACTTCACGCGCAGGACACGGATCACGCTGTAAAGATGGAGTAGAAATCGAAGAGGAAGCAGCCGGCAGCGGACAGACACGGATGGGAACGCGAACCCACCGCGAGTGCGTGGTTACCCAAGGGCCGTGCGACAGACCAGTTCTGTACTTTCCGACCAGAGGAAAGAGCCAAGAAGGGACTGCAGAGACCTTGTAACTCGTTATGGTGGCTGTACAACTTGACAAACGTACCACACTAGGCCGCAAAATACAGACTGTGCTAAGTACCTTCTTTCTAATAGGAATAAGTCATACCCTTGAACATCTGGAATATTTTGCCTTAAATTTTCAAGAATTGAGAGCCACACAGAGTCTGATATGCCATCATAGGTGTAATCAATGCCTAAAATACGGATAGAGTCGCTCTTTTGAAGACGGAAAATAGGGCTTAGGCGTGTCTGTGGTGAACCAATGAACAAATAACGACATTTTGAAAAATTTAGCGCAGCGCCTGGAATATCTCCGTACTCAGTGAAAATTCGAAGGCAACGGGATAATCTATCTTCATTTCTCAGATACATTGTGATGTCATCGGCGAAGGCTGTCACCTTCACAACACGGCTACCAGGCAGTGGGAGACCAGACACGTAAGGGTGTCTCAGTACTGAGTGCAGAAATGGCTTAAGGCTGAGCACGAAGAGCACTGGGGATAGATGGCACCTTTCACGAACACCACGAGTAACGAGAAATTGTGCACTTTGACAACCATCAAGAAACAATGTACTTCTGGTATTTGAATAGGCAGGCCTAACAAGTTCAACAAAATTTGATGAAAAGCTGAACGAGGTCTGTATATTAAATATGTAGCAATGTTCAAGGCGATGGAATGCCTTTTCTTGATTTAGGGAAACTGGGAGACCACGTGTGGTCCTGGTCAGTGTGTATGTCATTATTTCATGCGTAACGAACGAAAGACTATGTATCCCTCTGCGAGGGACTGAGCATGCCTGATGGTGTCCTATTAAGGAAGGCATTATGATTCCCAAGCGTCGGGTGAGAACAGCTGTAAAGGTTATGCAGTCAACGTTGAGAAGCGTGATTCGCCTCCATTCTTCTGGACGAACTGATGATGGATCGTGCTTAGGTCTCCACACAATACGGCCGTCGCGAAAACTGGACGGGAATTCAATGTTCTCAATGCAGCGGCTGATAATAGACACTAAAGTGGCACCAATGTCTTCCCAGAATGTTAGATAAAACTCTACGGGTAACCCATCCGGTCCTGGGGCTGAGCCACGCTTCATGGAAAATAATGCTGCTTTTGCCTCGTCGGGTGACGGTCCTGCACAAAAACGTTCAGCGACTTCAGGTGTAACCTGATGCAGATACCTAAGCACATCGACGTTATGATGACTCATTCGCGTATTCGGACGCGCCATGTTTTCTAACTGTGATACAAAGAGCGAGTAATCACGCGCGGGAGGCGACATATGAGGAAGTGCACTAGGGGCCACAGAAAGGAATGCATTCGGCTGTCTAAAAATCGAGTTTCTTGCAAAGCGCAGGACTTCAGGGTATGCACACGGATTACGTCTGCATCGCCAAGGAGCAGATGGCAAAGACGACGCTGCCATGAGGCGTTGGAAACGCCAGCGTAGCTCAGGCTGCCATGACCGCATCAGCGGAGTCAATTGACTGACGCGAAGGGCAATGCGGATCTTCGTTGCAGTATCCGCCAGTTCTTCTGACATGCGTCGTCTGAATTCACGACCTTTAACTGAACAATGCAGAAGCCACTGCACCTTGAGCGCGTCCCATGACTCTGGCTCAGAACTAGAAACAGAGGTTCGCAAGACTTTTGACAAACAAGAGCGCGAATGCGCGTCTTGTAGAACGCGGATGTCGAGAGGCCAAGGTTTTCCTGATGAAGACGCAGGGAAGCAAATTTCGAGCAATATCGGAAATATAAACAAGAGATGAAGAGACGTCAGATTGTGAGACATACTGAGCTAAATTGATTGGCACATAGGCACGGTATAACCTGTTTGACGACAGGACGGCATGTCATGTCGGACGGCGGCGTCGCCATGTCGAGACAAATAAACCATGAAAAAGTCGATATGTATCCAGCAACGAAAAGTGCAGGACGAGGCGACGCGTTCCCGTGCGTTCCACTGAGGGCGACCCCAGCCCGGGCCTTGCACATCTGTTCGCGTGTCTAAAACGCAATTAAAATCTCCAACAAGAACCACGTGACGACCGTTCAGGAAATACACGTTCAGGTCACGAAAAATAGTTGCACTTAGTGGCTTGCGCGGGCCCGTAGATGCACAATATACGTAACCTAAATTAAGATGGCGCGCAATCAAATGCCAATATCCGCCCGGTCCCATCATAAAAAAACATGATGATCTCGCAGTAAAGCTCTGTTAAGTATAATAATACCGACTCCACTAGAGCGTGACGTCGCGACAGAGAAAAAACAATCCAGGTTGAAATAGCGTTTGAAAGTAAGAACACGGCCAATGGTGAAAAAATTTGTTTCTTGCAAACACAGAATGTCACAATTGTTAGCGCGGGCCACGCTGATAATTTAGGCTTGTATTATAGGGCTTCGGAACCCGTGTGCATTTAATAAAATAATTTTCAGGGTGTCAGCCACATTTAATTAAAAGTGCCGCCTAACTGACCTGGTCGTGTTGTTCAAGTCGGCGCCCCGGGAACAATTCCAGGGGACATGCAGTACACACGTCAGTTCTTTGACCCTCCCGAAGAAGGCCCAGGTTTCTTTAGCCGTTCTAACTCGGCGCGGCGATCCGGGGCGCCGTCCGAGCCAGAAGCTGACGTTGGGCACGCTTTACGTCTCGTGAAACCGCCATTTCTACGTCGATGCCATCCAGGCTTGGTGAAAATCCAAGGCTGCTATCGTCTCCCAGGCTCAAACTTTTTCAGATTATGATGATGCTGGTAGTGGTTGGGCTGCGGGATCGATGACATCGCTGCCACAACATCTGAAGCCGGGGGCTCATTCAGGTGCAATGGAGCAGTGTCTTTTGCAGAAGAGTCACAAATCGGGTGCGGCGTTGCAATCGACGCAACTGAGACGGGTAAAGGCACCGCAGACATCGTCGGTGTAGCGAGCGCATATATCGCAGGGCCAAGTGTTTCAGCTTTGTTGAAAGCTTCGGTGGGATCAGGACTTATGGCAGCAGGCGAAGTGGAGGCTCCGCCCGCCACTACACGCGTGTCCCTCGCTGCCTGGGAAGCCGGCGAACATGGCGTGCTGCGATCGGCCGAGGAGGCCGGCGAACATGGCGTGTTTTGAATGCTCGACTTGCATGCTCCTTCTTTGTCATTGGCCGACGCTGGTTGATGCGGTGTCAAAGCAATCTGTCTGGTTATGGCGTCACGCGCCGTCGCGAACGCAGCTGACGCTGGTGGAAAGGGGGAAAGGCACCAGCAGTAGCGTCTGGGTAGGAACGCCGCACAGGGCACACGAGTGTAGGGTGACCATCCCCACAACGCCTACAAAGACGGTCACATTCGTCACTTTCATGGCCATGGACTTCACCACGGCCACAGAACGCTGCAGGGCACTGTGCATGGTAAAGGTCGCTAGAACCGCACCAACGACACAGGCGTTGCAAGCCACGGTAGCCAAACGTCACACGATGACCAGAGACTCGCAGATAATTGGGGACAGGCGTTGTGGTGCTCATTTCCATCCGAACGAAGCGAAGCGGGTCCCTGTGAGCACGCCACGTCGTCCGCTCATAACACCAACGTTGACAGACAGAACCTTGCCGTATGCTGATAGTGCCTGGACGAGGATTTCGTTCGGAAAGAAGGGCGGCAAGCAGAGGCAGGTTACATTGGTGACCTGCGGCCTGACAGGAACGACAGGACAACACTTGCAACCGATGACAAGGCAGTCGGCGTCGGCGATCAGAGCCATGGAAGCAATGCTCTTGACGTTGACTTCGAAGTTGAAGCCTGCCATGTGCTGAACGCAATAGACCTCACAAAGCCCAACTATTGAGGCCTTCGCGCCGACTACGGTCTAGGGACCATTCTCCGCAGGGCCAACAACATCGAAGACTTGGGCATTCAAAGGAGTCGACGACGTTGTAGGCGCGATGCTGTGAATGGCCGATGACCCCGACGTGGTACACGCATAGACAAAGAAAAAGACTAAGAGCGGACACTCCGAGAAATCTGGCCTCACGAACTATGTCACGGCTACGAAACGAACAAGTGCTCTCACCAAATGCCAGAGGACGCAGGCGCAAAAAAAGAAAACGTTGTAATGAATTCTGCTCAATCGTTTTACAAAATAATAATTATGCGTCCAAATTTGGCGTTTTTTTTATGCATGAAAACAGAATTCATCTAAGACACCTCCGTGCTTTTTGTTCTTCATCCGTACTGCCATCAACACCAATCACCCTTCGTCCACCGAGAAAAAAAAATCAACAATTCATGTACCAGCGGCGTGCCAGCGGAAAGGTTTCTTGAACGTTGGCTGCGGCGGTGTTTTCATGTGTGAGACAGGTGAGTCACGTTTTCAAGCGAAGCTTGGGGTAACTGACTTGTGAGGGCGATGAGGTTCACTAAAAAAAAAAACCAGTTTGCGGCTCTATAAATATGAGGCGGCTAGACGCGAACAATGCAAAAAGCATGCCCCCTCAAGAAACGCGTAGCGAGAGGGCTGTACCATGCACTTTCTTGCTACCCCCATCGAGAACGGAATAATATTTGTTGGTTCCGTTCCGTGAAAATCATAACAACGCGAAGGCGCCATTAACTTGCACCGGTTCACGGCTGTGCACTGCACTGAGACTCAGCTTGTCAGACGCCATCGAGACGCTGCGTCTTACCCGCCGTGGTTGCTCAGTGGCTATGGTGTTGGGCTGCTGAGCACGAGGTCGCGGGATCGAATCCCGGCCACGGCGGCCGCATTTCGATGGGGGCGAAAACACCCGTGTGCTTAGATTTAGGTGCACGTTAAAGAACCCCAGGTGGTCGAAATTTCCGGAGTCCTCCACTACGGCGTGCCTCATAATCAGAAAGTGGTTTTGGCACGTAAAACCCAAAATATTATCATTACGCTGCGTCTCGGTTTGCGAGGGTAAACCGTTCTTGCCCAGCGCTTTTTGCGATAACCACGGTATCGGCGTTCCATTGAAATAGTTCGTGTTGGCGGACTAAAAACCATCTGCTGGGCAACGCTTAAGGTCAATATCATGAATTGCACATTTCAGGAAAATTCCGGTTCCGAGAAAATTGAATTCCTAACCCGCGTTTAAGTTATCGCGTGACGGTTGACGGTCTTTTCGTTGGCCCGTTCTGGAGGCTGACGAACGCTGGAAAGAACATAAAAGACGCCACGCCGATTCAGACTGAAAACGGCGTTCCAGGGACGGGCGCTACCTAAATAAAGAAAAGCAGGACGTTGGGCACGCTGTAGCCAAGCTTTGCTTGCTCGTTTTCCTTATAGAGTAAGGGCTCCTGAATATTTTAATGCGTTTGCGAATTGCGTTTGGTACTTGAGCGAGGTGTGTATCTACGGCGCACGGACGGACTCTGGTGTATACGTCTGCGCGGATTGTTTATACAGAAAAGTAATGGTGGGGAAAAGCCACCAATGACTACTGCATGTACTTATTGCGGCGGCCGTGTTGGGAAGTACTGCGCATTCTAGTAATTTTCGGTTCCTTATCATTTTTTCGTGGCGAAAGACATTGCACAACGTATAGTCGCGTAGGCGTGACGTGGCGCGCATTTGAATAAAGGCCTCGTATTTGGCCGTTTCGAATGTATCTTTATCACGCTTATGTGAACTGCTATTTTGCCTACCAATGTACTCCTTATACTGAGTACGTACAGGGGTGTCCAAAAGTTCACAGGCCACGATGCCATGGGATTACATAGGATGGCGGCCTGGGAACTTTTGAACACCCCTGTACGGGGTCTTAACATTTATCCTTCTAAGTCCGAGATATATGGGTCAGAGGTCAGGATGTGTCGGTGGTTTTATATTGTGCAGCGGTTCGCTATTCATTCAAAGCGGTTTCCTGATACAGTTATGACGTGTACATATGTTTTTGGTAATTAATGAAGCGTGCACTTATTGACATTTTCAGACCGTGCTGATGCCATGCCGTCCGGTGGTCCAAGCTACGGCAGCTACTGCTGTGTGTCATGGTGCTTTGACAACGGCAGAACGCAGAAGAAGCCTATCTTGCCTTGGAATAAACGCATTGTGCAAACTCTGTCTCTTTGATACATATGAGCGCTTGTATCAAAGCACAGAAGACAAGCGCGATGGATAAAGCCGTAGTGAATTATGATTACCTCTATCTCCATCTGTTACAACTTACAACGCGAAATAAAAATTGCGTTACGACCTCAATTCACACCAAATATCGTACTAGACAAAAAAGTGAATCGCTAAATCAAAGCGACAAATAAAAGCGTTGCCATTTGGGTGAAGAAAAGTGGTCTGAAATGACAAGCTACCGCTAGAGCCCAACGTCAGTTACGAATGGTAATCCAAATTTCGCGCCAGTAAAACCGAAACAGGAAGTGCAGGCCAGTTGCTCTCACCAACCGCCAGGCGCGCTAGGGTCGATTGGGCCGCTGGGGGTGTATGGGAGTGTCCCCTCTTAACTTTCTTTTTTCTTTCTCTATAGTACACGTAGCAGAAACTTGTATTCCGTGCTCTTTTTCCTTCCGCGAGTTCATTTTTCAAACCATGTGGGGATTTGGCGAAATGACTGTGAAGGCGTGCTGCGTCCAACGCAATTCAACCTATACGCTACGACGCGCGACCACAGCAGTCGCTCAGGGTGCTCTTGTAAAGTCGCAGAATATATTTCTAAAGCACTTGGATTTCTTTTCTAAAGACGGCAATTCTGGAAAACATAGTTGCTGTAGAGTATGCCTTTTAAGCTACTATAACTAATAACAGAATATGTAGTTATTAGAAGGAAGTGACACGTTGACCTTTGCTAGTATGCTCTAGCTTTCTAGTGTGGGCATGAGGGAGCTAGAAGAAGAACAAAAATTGGCAGTGGCTTAGCTCGGCTATGCCAGCGTATACGTAGCGAGAGCTAAGGCATAGCATGGTTAGTGAAAGTGAAAGTGAAACTTTATTTTCTTTTCAACGAAAAGAGGGCGCCAAGACAAAAGGCAAGAGCCTGACAAGGTCCTGGTCACCCAAAGAACAGCTGGCACAAGAAATTCACAATGAATTTCTCAAGCGTTGTAAGAAGCAAGACGCAGTAAGTTAACTTGCATGAAATTTGTACTAGAAAAGAATGACTCGCATACACAACTTATGGAATGAGCGGTATAAAGATACATAATTTTCTTTTACAAAACATGAGAACGTCAGTCATATAACACAGGAACAATATCACAAAGCTTACAACATGCGCGTTATAGAAAAAAAAAACATTTGAAAGGTAGTAAAATAAACATAAATAAATACAAAGTCTGTCGACTCAATAAATATATCATTCAGTTTGTTCCAATAGCTATTTTTAATTGTAGATTTTAAAACGGTTTTGAGGGAAAGGAATATTCAGTTTCAAAGGAAAATTGATTTATTACCGTGGGAATTTGGTAGCTCAGTGTTTGCTTGCCATAATTGGGGCGTGTGATTGGAACAAGTTTACGTTTCGTCCGAAAAGAATATCGGCTCCTGGAATTATCTGGACTAGAAAAGAACAATTTATGATGATGGATGTACTTAAGCAGACAGAAATTATATACTTCTTTTACTTTAAGGATGCCATGTTTCTGAAATAGCGGTGACGTAGGTAAATCTGAAGGTCTGCCATAAAACCCCACAATAGCACGCAAAGCGCGTTTATGAATTGAAATTAGTTTAAGGTAATTGCTGGACGTCGTAGTTCCCCAAATAAGGATACAGTATGATAACCTTTAGCACAGAAGTCCGTAATACATGGATATCTTTAACCAGGGGGGCAACAAATGAGATATCTTATACAAACAGCCGACTCTTTTACTTAGATCAGACATTAATTAGGTGGTGTGAAAATTTTAATATTCTCATTAAACCAAACACCAAGAAATTTCTGGTTTGAAACTCGCTTTAATTCAGTATGCTCGTAGAAAATTTTCACAGTGATACTTTTTACTGCATTAATAGGATGAAAAACAATGTAGTTTGTCTTTGATAAATTAAGGCTTAGGCTATTGGCCAATAACCAGTTATGCATCTTTCTTAAATATGCACTTGCCGTAGCCTCCATTTGGGACAAGGAGCGGGATGGAAAAAAATGTATTCGTATCGTCAGCGTACATGACCAAATTAGGCGATTCGGATATGTTAGCGACTTCATTTATGTATATTAAAAACAATAACGGTCCTAATATTGATCCTTGAGGAACACCATGCTGAACTGCCAATTTCTCTGAGGGTACGCCATTAAGCTGAACATACTGCAATCTGTTATTCAAATAGCTCTTTAGCAAGTCAGAAGCAATACCACGTATGCCATAACTATTAAGCTTGCGTAGCAGGGTGTGGTGATGAACGCAATCAAATGCCTTTCGGAAATCTAGGAAAAGACCAAGAGTGTACTTTTTCATTTCGATATTCTTAATATTTTTTTCTTTTACTGTTAACCGTGCCTGCTCTGTTGATTTGTTTTTCAGAAATCCATACTGCGAGGAAGTTATAACATTGAACTTATGGAAAAAGTTTTCGAGACGAGTATTAATGACACCTTCGAAGACTTTCGATAAAACGGGTAGAACAGAAATGGGTCTATAATTAGATACGTTATTCTCCCCCCCCCCCTTTTTGTAAACTGGACATGCACGTGCAATCTTCAGCTTGTCTGGGTACACTCCGCTTTCTAACATACGATTTGCGATGTGAATAAGGACATCACATATTAAAGTAGATACATGATTTAAAGGTACTGCTTGTATACCATCATGCCCTGGCGAAGCACGATTTTTTAGCTTATGTATTATTGACGCTATTTCATGAGTAGTAGTTGGCATAAGGGCAATAAAATTTTGTAAGGGAGATCTCAGATTAGAAATTGCGTCTGGCGCAGATGTGGTCCCCATCGTACATATCGAATCTGTTACATCAATGAAAAATCATTGAAAGAGGTTGCGAGATCAGAGCCTGTAAGTTCACCATTGACTGTCATAATAGTAAGGGGCGGGCCTGGATTACATTTCTTAGATAAAAGCCTTGGTTAATCTTGACTGCAAGTCCAGGCTAGTCTAATTGTCAAGATATGTTGTGGCGTTTAGCCAGTAGTTCGGCGCGCTGTTCGTCTGTGTCCTGGGCGATTCGTTTCCTCTTCATCTCGTTCCGATGTAGATTCTAGGCCTCCTCCTACTTATCAGAATTGTCGCTGTGCATACTGCCGCCTCTACTGTGCTTGCGGCGCACGCGAGCTCTCCTTTCCAATTCTGCGACTTGATATCAGGCATGTGACGCAGCTGGCGAAGCGAGCAGAAGCGAGCGCAGCGATGAGGAACGCGTGTGACGTCATACCAAACGGCTTTGGCGGAAAGGCGTAGCGCTGCGCAGCGGCGGGACACCTGTGGCTCGGTGCTACTAGTGGCGCATGCGCAGTAGTGACTAGGGAACGAGTGAGAGAGAAATATCCGCGGCGAGGCGCGAGCTGTGACGCCATGTGTGTCCTCTGAGCACCACCACGGTGAAATCGCAAGTTCGCGGCCAGTAAAGCTATCGCTTTAAAAGAATTAGAGGACGCTTCAAGGCATAGCGTTTCTCATTTGAATACCTAGAGTGAAATCTCGCGCCACTGTCCATGGGAGTTTCGTAAGGGGCGCTGTGCTGTCATGAGAATGACGGCAAGTCGGCCAGGCTTGTGTTGGCTGGTGTTGTAAAAGGCTTCGTCTAAAACGTGGATATGGCTACACAAATAACGCGTTCTTAAAGTAAAATCTTCATAAAAGGCTTTTATTCACCCATGTTACATTTTCCAGCAAAGTTTACTCACCTAGAATGCATAACCAAGCGAAGAAAAGCAAGAACAGACGACAAACTGTTCCAAAGAGAGCGCGAATCTTGTCGTCGGTCCTCCAACTTTAGTGGCCCACTGATACCTTTTACGTACATGCAATAACACGTTCTCATAACCAAACAAAACTTGTTTCGGGGTAATAATCAAGCTAAAACAGCATCGTACGTGTTGTTTTCGTAGAAAATGAATCATTGTGTCAGAGGGAACGGTGCTGACCAGGCGCGTCTTGAAGGTGTCCTGGCTCACCGAGAACGATGGCGACCCGAAGTGACAATAAAGCGGCATTCCCATGCATGCCACAGAGCAGCAGCGCCAGATTTCTCTCTAGGTAATATAGTAGAAAACTGTGTGCGTAAAGGCATACAGAACAATAACATTGGAGGGAGCTTAAACTTCGCCTTTAAGAGTGGAACGCTATAGCATTCCAACACCCTTGACTGTTTTCATGCTTCCCGGCAACAGCAGCCACGGTAATGCTTACTGGGAAACGCTGGCAGGGAACGCTATGCAGGAAGGGCAAGTTTTCTGGTAGAAACGGGCCTCTTGCGTCGGTTGATCCCGGAGGTTGTGTACACCCGCCTGAAAGATATCATATAATATTCAGGTTTTTGTTATTGTCTCGCAATTTTTATATTTCAGTCTGAGAAGAGCTAACATAGAAGATATGCGTTGTCGGTATTTTTTTTCAATACATTTGTTTGTGGACTGCCATTCTCCGAATTCCAAAGAAAAACTTTGTAAATACAAGGTCTGAACAACTTTGGTGGTAGAAGAGAGGTTGCATATGAGTGGTTCGGAATTGAGCTCCACATTATCCGTGGCATCTTATCGCCTCGTACAACAGGTGTATCCTGACGTCATCATCATCATCATCAGCCTGGTTACTGCCCCTGCAGTGCAAATACTCTCCCACACTTCTCCAACAACCCCGGTCATGTACTAATTGTGGCCATATCGTCCCTGCAAACTTCTTAATCTCATCCGCCGACCTAACTTTCTGCCGCCCCCTGCTACACTTCCCTTCCCTTGGAATCCAGTCCGTATCCCTTAACGACCATCGCTTATCTTCCCTCCTCATTACATGGCCTGCCCACGCCCCCCCCCCCCATATCTTTTTCTTGATTTCAACTAAGATGTCATTAACTCGCGTTTGTACCCTCACCCAATCTGCTCTTTTCTTATCCCTTAACGTTACACCCATCATTCTTCTTTCCATAGCCCGTTGCGTCGTCCTCAATTTAAGTAGAACCGTTTTCGTAAGCCTCCAGGATCTGCCCCGTAGGTGAGTACTGGTAAATCAAAGCTATTATACACTTTTCACTTGAGGGATAATGTCAACCTGCTGTTCATGATCTGACAACGCCTGCCAAACGCACGCCAGCCCATTCTTAGTCGTCTGATTATTTCCGTCTCATGATCCGGATCCGCCGTCACTATCTGCCCTAAGTAGATGTATTCCCTTACCACTTCCAGTGCCTCGCTACCTATTGTAAATTGCTGTTCTCTTCCGAGACTGTTGAACATTACTTTAGTTTTCTGCAGAATAACTTTTAGAGCCACTCTTCTGCTTTACCTCGCCAGGTCAGTGAGCATGCATTGAAATTTGTCCCCTGAGTTAGTAAGCAAGGCAATATCATCAGCGAATCGCAAGTTACTAAGGTATTCTCCATTAACTTTTATCCCTCATTCTTCTCCATCCAGGTCTCTGAATACCTCCTGTAAACACGCTGTGAATAGCATTGTAGAGATCGTATCTCCCTGCCTGACGCCTTTCTTTATTTGGATTTTGTTGCTTTCTTTATGGAGGACTACGGTGGCTGTGGAGCCGCTATATATATCTTTCAGTATATTTAAATACGGCTCGTCTACACCCTCATTCCGTAATCCCTCCATGACTGCTGAGGTTTCGACAGAATCAAACACTTTCTCGTAATCAATGAAAGCTATATATAAGGGTTGGTTATATTCCGCACATTTCTCTATCACCTAGTTGATAGTGTGGATATGGTCTATTGTTCAGTAGCCTTTACGGAATCCTGCCTGGTCCTTTGCTTGACAGAAGTCTAAGGGTTCCTGATTCTATTTGCCATTACCTTAGTATATAGTTTGTAGGCAACTAACAGTAAGCTGATCGGTCTATAATTTTTCAAGTCTTTGCCATTCCCTTTCTTATGGATTACGATTATGTTAGCGTTCTTCCAAGATTCCGGTAAGCTTGAGGTCATGAGGCATTGCGTATAGAGGGTGGCCAGTTTCTTTAGAACAATCTGCCCACCATCCTCCAACAAATCTGCTGTTACCTGATCCTCCCCAGCTGCCTTCCCCCTTTGCATAGCTCTCAATGCTTTCTTTACTTCTTCCGGCATTACCTGTGGAATTTCGAATTCCTCTAGACTATTCTCTCTTCCATTATCGTCGTGGGTGCCACTGGTACTGTATAAATCTCTAAAGAACTCCTCAGCCACTTGAACTATCTCATCCATATTAGTAATGATATCGCCGGCTTTGTCTCTTAACCATATACATCTGATTCTTGCCAATTCCTAGTTTCTTCTTCACTGCTTTTAGGCTTCCTACGTCCCTGAGAGCATGTTCAATTCTATCCATATTATACTTACTTATGTCAGCTGTCTTACACTTGTTGATTAACTTGGAATGTTCTGCCAGTTGTATTCTAGCTGTAGTGTTGGAGGCTTTCATACATTGGCGTTTCTTCATCGGATCTTTCATCTCCTGCGATAGCTTACTGGTACCCTGTCTAACGGAGTTACCACCGACTTCTATTGCACACTCCTTAATGATGCCCACAAGATTGTCGTTCATTGCTTCAACACTATGGTACTCTTACTGAGTTAAAGCCGAATACCTGTTCTGTAGCTTGATCTAAAATTCCTCTATTTTCTCTCTTACCGCTAACTCATTGATCGGCTTCTTATGTTTCAATGCGTTGGCGGGCTAGTAGTGCGAATCCATGAATACCTTGTTTAGCGCAAAACGACAGGCACAAGAAAGACGACAGGACAAGGAGGTTTGTCCTGTCGTCTTTCTTGTGCCTGTCGTTTTGCGCTAAACAAAATATTCTCATGTGCCAGTTTCTTCCGTTCCCTCCTCAGGTCTAGGCTAATTCGAGTTCTTACCATCCTATAGTCACTGCAGCGCACCTTGCTGAGCACGTCCACATCTTGTATGATGCCAGGGTTAGCGCAGAGTATGAGGTCTATTTCATTTCTAGTGTCGCCGTTCGGGCTCCTCCACGTCCACTTTCGGCTATCCCACTTGCGGAAGAAAGTGGTCATTATCCGCATATTATTCTGTTCTGCAAACTCTACTAATAACTCTTCCCTGCTATTCCTAGTGCCTATGCCATATTCCCCCACTGCCTTGTCTCCCAGCCTGCTTCTTGCTTACCGTGGCTTTGAAGTCGCCCATCAGTATAGTGCATTTTGTTTTCGCTCTACCCATCGCCAATTCCACGTCTTCATTGAAGCTTTCGACTTCCTGGTCATCATGACTGGATGTAGGGGCGTAGACCTGTACAACCTTCATTTTGTACCTCTTATGGAAATTCACAACAAGGCCTGGCACCCTCTCGTTAATGCTATAGAATTCCTGTATGTTACCAGCTATATTCTTATCATACAGGAATTCGACTCCTAGTTCTTGTCTCGCCGCTAAGCCCCGGCAGCACAGGACGTGCCCGCTATTTAGCACTGCATATGCTTCTTTCGGCCTCCTAACTTCACTGAGCCCTATTATATCCCATTTACTGCCCTCTAATTCCTCCAATAGCACTGGTATACTCGTCTCACTAGACAACGTTACACGTTGCCAGGTTCATATTCCAATAGCGGACTGTCCGGAGCCAGAGATTCTTAGCACCCTCTGTTGCGTCGCAGGTCTCACCGCCGCCCTGATCAGTTGCTTCGCAGCTGCTGGGGACTGAGGGCCGGGGTTTGATTGCTGTGTTCATATAGGAGGCTGTGGCCAAGTACTGCACCAGGGTGGCCAATCCTGCTCTGGTGAGTGAGTGCGTTACCGGTTCTAGTCACCGGGATCAGGCCACACTCCAGGCCTGTTAATGCAAATTTATCAACACGCGGATTTTTTTAATCCGGTGGAAAATAGCGCGGCACCGGGATTCGAACCACGGACCTCTTGCACGCGAGGCTGGTGTTCTACCTCTACGCCACCGCTGTACCGACGTGGACGTAGACGTTATCAAAAACAGTGTTGCGGATACAATGTCAACCTTAGTGGTTCCTCTGGTTCCCCGAAAGCGCCGCGCACGCTCCAATCATATGTCATCGGGTGCGATAACGGCGTCATTTCTGCCGGGCCATCTAAGGCGACTTCACGTCTCGTCTAGGGTGGCAACTATTCCCAACGCGCGACAAGCTAGAGCGGTGGGGCATAGTCCCATCGTCGCTGTGTCGCAAGTGAACCCTTCAAGAATCCAACAAGAATACGCTGCTGCAATTCGTCGTTGCTAGGATATTTTGGAGGGCCCTGCATGCTGGTTTCCGTGGCCTTCCAGATAACCACTTTATCAAAGCAAAGCTTTCTATGTCTCGCTGGTTCGCCCGTGAGTGCCGAAAACGCACTGCAGGAAAGCCATCTTACGCATTAGCGTATAGGATACTACAGATGACATTCGCAGTTGTACCGATAAGAATAATGGGAACAAGGTCATGCTCGCGACCATTGGGAAAACGCCACGGTACCCAGACAATATATATATATATATATATATATATCAACCACTTTCTGCTCGTTCATTACATAACGAAGGTCTCGAATCTGGCAACATTGATGCATTCAGTTAGCATGTGCGGGTTTATTGACCAGTTGCCTTCACCCGAAATGATCCCATGCACGTGACACCTCGGGCAGAAAGTATGTTCCACATCCGCCGCCCAGTTTTGTGAGGGGTAGCGTCGGCTAACACTCCTAGGGTTAGTTCTAGTACTAAGAAATTGCCCAAGAAAGTGGATGGGAGTACGGCGCCGCGGTAGCTCAATTGGTATGACCATTGAACACGTAATGTGAAGACGTGTTATTGTTCCCCACCCGCGGGAAGTTTTTTTATCCACTTTATTTTCAATTAATATATCAGTTCCTTAATTTACTTAGAACGTACAAGTAATTTCCCCTATGTTGTCCTTGGTATCACTTTTTGTTGGCTTCTTATGCTATGATTATATATATAAGGAAGAAAAAAAGTACGACGTACTTTGAACAAGCACAGCATATTGCACTGAAGTTTCGGCTGGTGGACCAGCCTTTGTAGTACGACGTACGTTGAATAAGCACAGTATATTGCTCTGACGTTTCAGCTGGTGGACCAGCCTTTGTCACTTTGACAAAGGCTGGTCCACCAGCCGTAATGTCAGTGCAATATGCTGTTCTTATTCAACGTACGTCGTACTCTTCCATCATCATATTACTACTGGGGGTCCGCGTGATTTCCTCAAGCCATAAGTATATATATATATATATATATATATATATATATATATATATATATATATGTATATATATATATGTATATATATATATATATATATATATATATATATATATATATATATATTATTTATTCATGTATTAGTATCTCAATGGGCCCATTGACGGGGTATTACATGAGGGGGTGGAAATTCAGCAGTCCATTGCTTTTATGGACGATCGGACTGACGATGAGCTATATGGACGAGAAATGATGACAGATGATATATATATATATATATATATATATATATATATATATATATATATATATATATATATATATATATATATATATATACTGTGCTAGTGTAGAGTCATCCGTGACAGTGTGAATGCGTCTTCGTTCAACTTTAGCGTTCGAAAAATACAATCCGAAACAAGTAATCAAATCACATATGCATAGCATCGGGTCACTCGGCATTTCTTGGGTTTGTTGCGTGGTTGTTGCCTTTGGAGTTTGATTTTGATTTAGTTTGCATTGAGGGAAATCTTCGTTTACCTTTCTTTCAGAAACGTGCTTACATTTTTACAGTGGAGCTGTTAGAACCTCTCTCGGTTTCTCTTGACGTGCACAGCTCCGCCGAGCTGGACGAGAGAGAGGTGAGTATGAGTGAAACCAGAGTATAAAAATAGCACCTCGCCGCATAAGGACGCGGCCAGGGTGGGTGAAGCCTAGCGGGTGAGACAGAGCGGCGCGGCCGTGGCACCGGCGGTGTCACGTCATCCCTCCCCGATAAAAATCCGCGCGCTCGCTTCGGTGGATTTCAAGAAGGTACAAGGTAAACGGCGT